>NW_006913060.1:678993-716239 GCF_000271625.1 Coniophora puteana RWD-64-598 SS2
CATGCCTTACCTATGTTCTTGGGTTGGACCCTGATCATTTATATTACTGTTTGATATCGCTGTAGTATAGTAGTAGTATTTGACATGTTATATCAGACAATCAAACGTGCTGTCCCATACTTCATAAAAATTGTGTGCCTCCAACTCGTAATAGCTGTGAGTACCTATATGTTGTTATCATGTGGCCTATGCTGATGGTAAGATGGCGCTTAGATTATGATAGATGTAAGTACCCATATGTTATTATCATGCCGTATCTGCTAATGATAACACACCCCTTCGAGTAGATAATAGATTCTTTGCTATGAACATATCCCCGCGATCTTCCCTGTATGCTAAAAACGGACTTTACATGCTACTAGTGTCGGAGTCTCACCATTTCCCCGGTGTATGTTTGTCATGATCTGTAATATCGGTCAAGGTCATTTGCTTATCATTCATCCCCTCATTTAGTGATGGCCAGGTCAAATAACAGGATCAGTCCTAATTTGGACTTTCCGAGTCTCAGCTCAGTATTATGACATGTGCCCCACAACGTTCCTTCGTTATTAACATTTCCAAATGCTATTATTGTTAACAGCATATGTGCACCCCGGCCATCGTGTCCTGAGGATACAACCGCAAGCCCGGCATTCCGTCCAGCCGGAGGCAGCATTTCAACGGCTTGTTGGGAACTTGCGTTTGCCGCCAGGCACATTCAAGTTTGCATTCAAGTTCTAGTACACAGGAAGATGCAGAAGGGCAGCGTAAATACTTGTTCGGTGCGTACCCAGGAACTGCAGTCTCCACTCCAAGGCAACCACTATAGCACGAGTCAGAGTTAAGGTTAGTGTTGACGTTGGCTTGGAAGCTCCGGTGTTGCTATCCGATGCTCGTGTAATCCTTGCTATAGGGAAATGGTATTTTCAAGTTCTAGTTGCCGTTTATACATAGCGACACGAACAATGAGTCAGGTACCAACGCACTAATACTGCGCTTTGCGAAAGCCTGTTCCATCTGTATGAATGGCGCTGTTAGCCACCAAAAGATTTCCACATCAGAACTCAGCGCGAGTATCAAGCCTCAGGTCGCCATCAACCCCGAGTCAAACCTCGAGCGCTAAGGGTGGCCAAGAGTGCGGACCCGCCATGGCACGACTGTGGCTGGGAGATCTCGGCGGAGCCGCACGACGGTGATGTCAATGAGCCTTCTGACCATGAACTCAGTTCCAATGCTTACCCAGATCTAGATGCCAAATGCGTGATGGCCGTGTCTTCGCGGGCATCCGCCTTCAAGGAGGGGGTTGGTGGATGCGGACTGTGGTGGTGGCCTTGGTGATGGCCGCACTGTATCCTCAAGGCCTTCTCTACGGCGACCGCGTCTGGGAAAACTGCAGTCACAGTTGCGATTTTTGGTCTTCAATTTGTGCGAGTACAAGCTGCTCAACTCTGTCATGGCTTCTTTATCCCCGATGTATGCAATTTCGTCCAGGTTCATGGAGATTGCCGCGTGTTTATGTCATGATACAGTGACAGAATGTGTCTACCGTCGATCGCCAGTTAGCTCGATCGGGACACAAGCGAGACAACCCTAGAACCTCGAAGGGGCACTCGTACAATATATACTTAGTGTGTTGTTGGAATGGGCATGAGTTTGTCTCCAAAAAATTGAGTCGCCAGTGAGCCAGACTGCGGCGGATTTTCTCATCGTCGCCGCTGGTTGAAGGAAAGTTATTGCATTTGTTTTAAACCGTTTCCCCCCGTTACTCTGCCAGTCAAATAAAAGAACAATGTTGCCATGGTATATACATAAGACGATGGAGACGAGATCAGGAATAAATTACATCCGTGTCACGGCGAGCCGATTCACAGGAAATGAGTGTCCAGAACATGCAGCGAGACGGGTGTAGCAAGGTAGTAACCTATATAGTTGTAATGAGCGAGGGCGCCGGGTCGTCCATAAGGTGAACGCTCTGCATTCAACAACGATGTAGGTTAGATAAAAGTTACAGCGGCACAGACGCACATGACTCGACCCAGATGTACCCGTACGTACGCAAGCGCACTTGTATATACACGTCTGGAGTATGTGAGAAGATGACAATAAGCAAAGCAAAGCTCGAAGATGAGCAAGCAAGCGAGTGTACAGAGAGCAATGCAACCATCCTTGACACTTGACAACCGCCGGCCAGGCAACGGGCGGCCCGAAACCGAAACCAAGAACCGAAAAGAAAGCCGAAAACCGCGAACTGTTTTCCAAACATGAAGCATTTAAAAGTTCTCTGGAGAGAAGTGGCGATGGGTGAGTAACGAACTGAGTGCGGCGCCGAAGAAAAGACGTACCCTTCCCAAAGAAGAAACGGGTGCCCTCGGGAGTGGAGTACTTGTTGGACATGATATGCAGCTGCTTGGAGAGCGCTGGAGGACCGCAGAAGAACTATGGCGCGCATTATGAGCATCTTGGGCGCAAGGGATAGAAATAGATAAAACATACCACACCAATATCCGTATCCGGGTGTTTGTCGACCATTGACCCAAACACTCTGTCCCAGTTGGGACGTCCAAAGTGAGTCGGCGCACGGAGTGAAGTGATTGCATCCTTCTCGGCACCGACGTCGGACACGATGATGTTGTTCATGTCGTCCTCCTTGATTTTCGCAGTGAGGTAGATGTTGATCTCGATACGGTTCTGCAAGTCCTGCTCTTCGATGGCAGCGAGGAGCGAGTGGAACCACTCTGCAGAGCCGAAATCACGGATGACCCAGGTGAAGTAGACCTTGGAGAGACGAGTAGGCTTCGAGTTGTTCATGTTGTTCATGCGGTACCAAACGGACTTCAGGATACTATAACGTGCTTAGCTACATATAAAGGGAAGTGGGCATCATGCAAAGGACTTACGAGGCGAAGGGAGTGACACCGATACCAGCACCAACGAGAAGAACAGTCTCGTAGTTCAAGAAGTCTTCGGATGCACTACCGAAAGGACCGTCAACCATGACCCGAGGAAGAACCCGGTTGAGTGGCGGGTTCGAGTTAGTTCCAAGGACGACACCACCAGCTTCGTCCACTTCCTTCACCTTCTCCTTCGAATCAAAGTCGCATCCTACAGCCTTGGCGAGAGCAGTAGTGAAGTCACCAGCGACACGGATATGCACCGAAATGTAATCTTCCTCTGGGGCGCTTGTGAGGGTGAAGGGGTGCCATTGGAAGTAGGAAATCTCGGGGCAGTTGATGAAGATGTACTGGCCAGCGCGGGTCTTGGTCTTCTCCTTCTTGATCTGCAGTTCGACAACCTTGGACGGGTGCTGGATGACCTTGGAGATATACGTCCTGTGCCTCGAGCGGACCTCACGCAGGATGCGCTCGTAACTCCAGATAAGACCGCCGATGAGCCAGTATCGCTGTCAATTTGACGCTTCAGAAAATTCACATGATAAAAGTGGTCGTAGATTTAGCTTACCCAGAAGACACCGATCGAGTTGAAAGAGCAGAATGGCTCGCGATCCGGCTGGATCATGCACCACATTCCGTGCAGCTGCCAGCCGAGGAAGTAGACGATGAAAAGGTGATGTGTGTACCAGAACGTTTCAAAGCGGCTGCGACGGTTCTTTTCGGAGGCGTAGTAAACCATGGTGAAGAGTGCCGCTGTCATGACCCAGCCAGTAACACCGGGTCCTGTGGTGAAGTTGGCTTCAAGCCATACGA
Source organism: Coniophora puteana RWD-64-598 SS2 (assembly GCF_000271625.1). Taxonomy (NCBI): domain Eukaryota; kingdom Fungi; phylum Basidiomycota; class Agaricomycetes; order Boletales; family Coniophoraceae; genus Coniophora; species Coniophora puteana. The sequence continues at coordinate 682,677 of NW_006913060.1, forward strand.
CAAAACGCTTGGCCGGGGTGGTCGCATTGGGGTCTGCGAGGGCAAGCTTGTAGAAGTTGACCATATGCGCGGCGATGTGGATGACCGTGAAGACAACCATAGACCAGGCGGTTGCCTTGTGGAACGTGATATTCTTGTCGAAGGGAATGAAGTGGTTCAGAGGGGTGCGACGCATGAGAGAGATGAAGTTCCGGCAAACGGGCAAAAGGATGAAGATGACATCAGTATGGAGAACTAATGCAGCTCCACGAGCGATAGCTGAAGAACGGTAAGCTTGAGTAGGACTAAATATGAAGAGAAACTCACGATACGTTATACCAAAAGTTGCCCTTGCAGTGGTAAGGTCATCGCTGAGGTCATAGTTCATGAACCCGAAAGCGATGACCAGGCAGTGAAAGAATATCCAGGTGAAGAAGAAGAGGCGTTTGCCACCCTCGTTGATCATCCAGACGTCGAACTTCTTCTTCCACGTATTCGGGGCGGTCGGTTGGAAGGGAACACCATTGCCGCTGACATTAGAGGCAACGCGCTGGATACCCTGCAGTCGGGTGCGCTCCGTTTTGTTGCGCTGAAGGGGAGCCTTCATCGCCCTGCCATCATGAGCGAAGTCAGAGGAATTCTCAAACGGGTTCTGGTCTTTAAACGGGTTGCGATCTTGAAAGTCCAGGGCAGAGGAACGGTTGGACATGGTGGTAGTGGTCCGGATAGGATGGGAGGGCCTGCGTCTAGTCTGGAAGTATTGTTGCGAGAGAATCTAAGCAGAGAGATGACGTCCTGCGCTGTATTATGTGAAGGGAAAGGGCCAGCCTGGAGTAAAGAGGGGACAGAGGGAGGTCTCCGGGTGGTGGTGGAGGTAGAGACGAGAGAGCACTTTTGACTCTGGGGCGACTGAAATCGCAGGCGGTCTCTGGTCCGTTTCCTTGCCATCGTCGCTCTTTTAGACGCGTCCTCTTTCGTTCATCTCCACGGCACACAACTCTGTCGTCTTCCCACGCGACCTGCTACTGGATCGATCTCAGATCCAGAACTCTCTTTGTCTCTTCCCCGGTTGCCGCGCCTCCTATCCCACCCCCTTTGCCGTCCGTAGTGCCCTCCCGAGATTCTCCCACCTTTCAGCATCCATATTGCGAACATACATTGTCCTGCTACAACATCCTCAGAATACGAAACATGCGAGTCTCGGGGTTCGGCTTATTACTGGCGGCCGAATGGTACCAGGCACCCCAGGGAAGTGCCGCGCGGTGCTGTCAACTGACAGATGCATGGCGCAGCACCGGATGAACAAGTCCTGCCTTCATGGCCATCACTTCGAGGACCACCATCTGCGAGAAACACTGTATGCACAGCCCGTATGGCTTTGAGATGGCCCGAGACCCGCCATTCATCAGCCCGGACTTCAAGCTTCATGACTCATCTCATTGTATGTACCTCAATCAATCAATCATCACCAATTCGCCTATGCAACAACAAGGAGTTCTTCTCTTTTCTTCAGCTTCGAGAGCACATTACGATGCCCACGATCGTGCCAATTCGTGATAAACCATCTTTGATTTAAAAGGTGTTAAATATTAACACTGAACCGATCAAGTCCGCATCCAGGTCAGCTTCTCGAGAAGTTTCCGGGTGTATTCCGCCGCCATCAACATCTGGGATGCGGACAGGATTGGACTGCCTCGCCCCGCATCAGCTACTGCTGACCGTGGAATTGCAGGTTACTAACATCCGAACGGATGTGGACATCTCATCAGCGGCGTAGCACAAGGTAACCTGTTTGTAGACCTACCCGGGAGACCTGTCTGGCTTAGTACGTTTTCGCACTCGTACGCCGGTGTTCCACCCGAAAGCAGTGTAACGTTAATGTTCTCGAAGGTGAGATCCGGACACGGCGCAGCGGGGCTGCATGCGATATCGACAACTTCAAAAGCCATTTAACCCAAAGAAGTGCGGTGGGACCACTTGCATCACTTACGGGGGTTCTTTTGATACGTCCCCGTGAAGCTCAAGAGCGTCAAGTTCGCAAATTGATACTTTGACGGGGCATCGCCCCTGCCGCCATCATGTAGCTTCAATATAAGATTTTCGACAAGTACTGAGATCCACTCACGATTGCGCCCCGTTTGTCTGGTACAAAGCAATGGGTGTAGTGACGTTATCCAGGAAAGCATCACGAATAACCACATTCTTGACATAACCTGCAGCAATCAGTACTCAGTATCAGAATTCGCAAGCGCCCACGCTTGAATTTGTCCACCGCCTTGGTTGGTTCCAAACTTACCTAGACCTCCACCTCCATTATCAGGAGGCGATCCGTTGACTGTGCCATCCCAAGATTTGAAGTAAACCTGAGACGTATCCACTGATAAGTTCCTTTGCATACTGCGATGGCGAGAGAAAAGTTCACCCACCCCGCTTCCCATGTTTGGCTGGATCTCAGGATTGATGCGTAAAACCTGACGAGGAACAACATCAGCGTCATTGATTGAAGCACAGACGAATGACTTGCGTGTAGGTCTGTCATTGTGACATTCTCTACGTAATCTGGCTGCGGACCGGTCAACGACTACTACACTGGTGTGCAGGCAACCTACCAAGTCGACGTACTGCCCCAGCGAGCCATAGGCAATACCGTTTCCGCCACGACACGTAATGTTGCTAGCCAGCATATTCGTCGTGTTCTACATTTACCCGCAGGCTATCAATAAACGAACGGTGTCGGACAAGTTTGCACCTACGCCCTTCACGGCAATGCAGTCATCACCAGTCGTAATCTTAGAATGAGAAAACCGTATCAGAATACACGCTCAACGAGAGCGAACGAGACTAGCCCACGTCGAAGTTCCGCAAAACTAAATTATCAACCCTATAGGTGTCGATCCCTGAGAATATTGCATCCGCTGCATCAGTACGAACGGTCATCCAAAAATATAACCATCATAGAAGACATTACCATCAGTGTTAGGAACGATGCTGTCGCAATTAAGGGCGGTTATAGCCTCAGTTAGTATCCGGTTCCACGCGCAATCTTGGGGCGAGGGAGCGCGACGTACTTTTGGCCATAGAACTCCGGGTTCGTGTTCGTCGCATTGCACAGCATGCCATCATAGACGATGTCGCTCGACTCCGCGACGCAGTTACACCAGAACGGCGGCGCCTCGATGAGGAAATTGGAGATTGTGCCGCGGGTAGCCTGATAGACCGTGAGCGCGAGAGGCCTGCCATCTCCGTCGAGCCTTGGGACTGTGGTGAAGTAGTCCCACCACGGCTACATTGTTCGTAAGCCCCAGATGAGCGAGAACGGGCAGGTAAAACGCGGTAACTGGACATACCTGCCCGTTTCCGTTTATGCCGCCGGTGTTGTATGCGTCGATTTCGAAGTCTGATCCGGTAACGATGAACCAAGACGCTTGAGACTAGCAAGCGAAAGGAAAAGAGGCAGCGTTAAAGTTTCATTCGCTCTCACGAAGGCAAAACATTGATGGCAGGCACAGGAAGCGCTCACCTGAATGTAGACGACTCGGTAAGTGCTGCTGTTCTGAAGCCAATACTCGTAATCGGGCTGGAACTATTGAAAGTGTAATCAGCGCGGCCCGCTCTGAGCATGCCTCGAGTCATCTTTGCTTACGCTCAGATATCCGTGCAACTCGACGCGCGAAGAGGTGAGATTCCATGTCATCTTTCTGAGCAAAGTCCGTATATAAGCACCGAGAGCGCTAAAGAAGCGGATACATTCGTGGAGATTGTTACCTGGTGATGTTATACTCGCCCTCCTCGAACACGGTCAGACCTCCGTCGCCGCACTGCTCGATGGCTGCCATGACCTTAAAATAATGATGTCAGTCAGTCAATTTTAACAAAACGCGTCCAGATATATGCCAACCTGATCTGTATCATCTTGACCAGCACCTAGAGGACTCAGGTTACAAGTACTCGCGTACTGAGATCCAGACGCGACGAGAACCGCGGACAACAAGGATCCGACAAGATACAGAAGAGCTTGCATCGTTGCCTCCTATGAGAGGTGTGGTCCGGATACGATGTAGAATGACCTGTCACTGACCGCTTTTTATCGACGAGGTTGAGCTGCCCATGACGTTGATCACGGGGGCTAAAACGAGAGAACAAGCGGGCCGTCCGGACACGAGCACCTTGAGCCACTCAATTGCGGAGAAAATGTCGACAGGGCCTCGGAGCGCGCTTGGTCTCATGACTTTGGCGCTCTATTTCGGACACAAAGTAGTGAGAAACATGATTCTGAATGGAACATTAAGTCGCGGTGCCACCAAGGAAAAGGCGCACGGATATCGCATTTGACGAGGAATGAAAAGTAGTGATAGAACCACCTATGAATAGCTGCTCTCAAAGTCCCGGTGTGGTGGAATGAGGTTGAGACATGTTCAAGAAAGCAGCCTGCACTGTATGCGCAAGTACTGACACCAGCAGTGCTTGGGGCCAGTGACCTCAATCGAGCCTCGCGATGGTTGATTTCTTGGTGTTAAATAGCAGTGTCACTTAAGAAGGCTGTGTTTCGCCTCGGCGCCTTGGAACTGACGATACCTGAGGATATTAAACCTTCAACGTTTCAACACTCTGCTGATGTTAGTTCCAGACGAACCTAAACTTGTTTGTGTTGCGCGGCGTGCGTCAACTTGACAGTTCCTGCCAAATACACCCATACACGGAATAGCACCTTTATACCAGACCACCAACATCTCCAGTATTAATCGTCACCCATCGACGCTCTTCAGTCATCAGTATTGCACCATACAGCAAGGTCTATCGTGTTTTCGCGAATTCACCCCGTAACTACTGACCGCGTAATCGGGGAAATTACGACGCGTCGATTCGTGTCATCAGACTTGAGCTCCGCGATAACGACGCGACCTGACGCGACGCGACACCGCGAGCGACACTGGCGACACTGTTTAGGCCTTCTCACATTTCATCTGCCGTCTCGTTTTGACATTTTCCCGTCACCATGGCGAGAAAACGCGCTCGATTAACTCATCAGAAAAGCACTAGTGTTAACAAGAAGGCTCGGTTGGCCGCTGAGGCATACGGCACACCCAGCTCTGCGAAGTGGCATACCATGGTGGAGCAAGGCCACTTCCGAGGTGTGTATAATACACTTTCCTCGGTGTTATACTTTCTATTGATCTTTGCATAGTCCCAGACTCCAGTGATCCGGATGAGTTCATCACCTTCAGAAAAGGCGACTAGTGAATATCGCCTGATATTATGTTGTATTTTGTTGGATACTGATTTAAAGCTGTTCCGATCTTACAGCGCTTGGATACTACCAGATGATGTTGAACCTCGAGACACACCGTATGCATTCGAGCAGCTGTGGCTCGCTCAAATAAGAGAAATTCGTTCGGGTTCTAAAGACGGCACCGACGTAAGGTCCCGGACCAAGACAGATAGGGGTTACCAAGCTTAAATTGCAATTGAATAGGTCTGGGCGCAGGTTCAATGGTTTTTCTCTGCTGAGGAAGTGGAGCAACACCGTATCAATTCTTTGTATGTCCTGTCGCTGGCATGGGACGGCTGTTTGTCAAGGAGAGCTGATGCATCAATGCTTAGTGATATTGCATATCTTGGTAGACGAGAACGCGTCCTCAGTTTAACATACGATCTGGTCCACACTGATTGCTTTAGTGGTCAGTCATATCTATTTACCTTGCCTCGCCTCTGTTGACGTTGATACCAGATCATGCTCATGTGGTAAAACTCAACGAAGGCAGCCTGCAAGAAGCACCGATCTCGTCAAAGGCCGGAACTTGGTACTATCGCTATACCCTCCAAACTAGGTCAAGAAAATTTGTGGTATGTTGAAGCTAGTGTTGTCACATCATGGAAGGCTTAACAGAATGTCCAGCCTCCCCAGGACAAGACCGTCACATGCATATGCAACCACCCCTACATCCCTGGGCGCGATGTTGTTATGCACTTTTGTCCACGCCCGGGCTGTCGCTCTTGGTATCATGAAAACTGTCTCTTGGCGGATGGCTTAGAACACCTTGCACCCACCGAGGATCAGCACGACTCAAAACGGCGTGCAAAGCTCCTCTCGAATTGGCCCTGTGATAACGACGTAAAAGACATTGCCGAAGCCGAGTCTACAGAGGTAACGTTGGATGATCTGACAAACGGAGATCATGTGGCCACACCGAGGTCGAAGCGTAGGTCCAAAAGCATGGGTAAAACAAAGAAAGCCGCTGCATCTCGTACCCCTGCACTCCCTAATCCTCGTCAGTTCTGCGATGCAGATTTGATCGAGGCTGCTTCCCAGCCGATTGTTCGCGGTCGCAGCTTTGGGGTCACAGGGAATGTTCGTGATGTTGCCAAAGCACGTGAACTGGTGTACGCTGCTGTTTTTGAAGACAAGCCTGTCCCAGCAAATTGGCGGGATTTTGTTGATGTCGAAGCTGCCACTGTGAAGAACTTTAGCCATACGAAGGAGGCTGGAACGCAATGGCCAGCACTTGTCTGCCCCCGATGCAAAAGTGCAATCTAGTGGTAACCATGTAGATATCCTTCCCATTTCATTCAACCTGGTCTTCTTCGCTTTCAGTCCCGCTTTTTCGGGTGCATTGGTTTTATCTTACACTCCATCTAGTAATTCTTGATTTCAGTCACATATCCTTCGATTAGTTTATCATTTTCATCACTTTAGTTGATTCCAACTCTGTAGCATTTCCCCATGGCATCATCGACATGCATACCGCACATACACCATACTACACATGTACATACCCAATAACCACGCATTCGAATTCGAGTCCTAAGCTGTGTTGCCTTTGTTTGACTATGATAGCAAGGAGTTGTTTCTAGGTGGTGTTTGATGAGAATGTGCGCGCGTGCGCGTACTCAGACGCGTCTTCTTCTTTCTCTTTACAAACCAAACCGCCAATAGACGGTCTAGCATCTCGCTCTTCCGCAAACACACACAACTGAATGACCTCCGCGCTGCGTCCAATCACTAAAAATGAATTCTTACGGATGTTCATGATGACTAGGCCGTCGGCTGGCTGGTCCCATTCCCCACTTGGCACGTATTTCTCTTTCGCCAGCTTTCAGACCCAGTTGAACTGAAGCTTAGCTCATTATTCCCTCTAGTCGTAGCTAACTCAGGCGGTTCCGACTCGACATGTCTTCTCTTCCTCCTCCACCGCCTCCTCACGGACGAGGACTCTGTCCTTCGCGCTCGCGTCCCTCTCCCTCCCTCCCTTCTTTCCGTCACAGTCGACCACGCCCTTCAACCCACCTCTGCTGCAATGGCCGAACGCGCTGCAACAAATGCTGCCCACCTTGGCGTACCGCACCGCACACTCCGCATACCCTGGGGTGAAGCGCCATATCCGAGAATGCCCTCACCTGGCCAGAGAATTGAGAATATTGCTCGCGAGGCGCGTTATCGACTCATGTTCGACGAGATGACAAACCATGGTTCGACTGTACTCGCCATGGCCCACCATGGGGATGACCAGGTGGAGACGGGCCTGATGCGCCTTGCACGAGGGACAACGAAGCTTGGTGAGGGTGGTATGCGCCCTGTTAGGAGATGGGGGATGGGTGGCGACACAAAAAATGGGCGCCTTGCGTTCGTCGGGGCCGAAGGGATGAGGAGGTGGATGAGTAGACCACTTTTGGAAGTGCGCAAGGTACATCTCATTTATTCTGTGTATATGCGCCCGTCTGAGCCTAACTCTGGTATAGGATAGGATCCTTGCAACGTGCGAAGCCAACGGGCTCGAATATATTGATGATCCTACCAACTTCCAACCCTCGATATGCTTACGCAATGCTATCCGTCACCTTATGCATAACAACGGACAGATGGGAGACGTAGAAGTGTGTTGACCTCCTTCGAACCTGTTAAACGTCTACTCATGTACTGTCTCAAATTTCCAGCTGCCGAAAGACATTCAAGACCAGCTGGCCAAAGTCGAAGGTGTCATCGACATGTCTGGAGGAGTCGAGCATATCCGGAGTCGTATTCGGGAAGCGTCAATGACAGTTAGTGACGTGAACGAGCAAGGTCAGCATCTCGTTTGAATGCGAGCTCACGGGTCTTTTTCCAATGGCCAATTATTTACGAGTTTATTTATACACCGTTCGTGCAGTGAGCGCAGTCCTGGCATCAGCAATACTCCCAAGCCCGCCGGGCACACTACTACTCTCCTGTAACGGCCTTGGTGCAGTTCAAGACCCACTCGTTCGCCACTCCATTGCCCTTCGCGTATTGCGCTACGCGTCTTTTCAACCTTGGGGCTCTATACGTTCTGACGCCAACCGACGCCAGGACAGTATCAACCGCCTTGTCACTGCTCTCTGGGCGCCATGGCCTAGTAACCTGTCTAAGGGTCGAGCAACATCTAGTTCTTCGTTCCGAAATTCACCCCCGCTTAGATCTAAGTCAATGCCTCCACCGATGGATACGTCAGCTCGAACATTCCCTCAAAGTAAAACCTCTCAGGAAACGCAACTAGATTCTATACCCGACGCGTTTAGCGTGGGCAGCGGCGTGTTCTGGCGACGTGCAGTGCTACGACCCCACGGATACCTTCTCCTTGGTGCCATTGCTGCCCGCAGAGCGCTTGACTCAAAGGATACTACCGCATGGCTCGCTACTCGCCTGCCTGCATACCGTGGACATGATGTGACTCTTATCGCGGAGGAGCTGAACCACGCCCTGCAGGGCTCTTTGAAAGCTGAAGGGAAAGAAAACATCGAGGTGCTTTGGGACTGTCGGTTTGCTGTGCGCTTCAATCTGGCGCGCATACCTTTGCATGTTCGTAAGGCCGTGAAAGATGGCGCAAGCGTGGCGATTGCTCCGGGCGGCAAGTGTTATTACCTACCCAGTGTTGTGCTGCTGCGCGACGGGTACGAAGGTGCTCGAGTTGAACAATACGACTTACCAATTCCAGAACGCTTGGCAACTTTGACAGAAAGTGGGAGGATTGACCATAAGAAAGGAGACAACGCCTGGGTAGAGTTTGAGTTTGTCAGGTTATTGAGCGACACGTAGTGTCCACACAGTAAGTACTACAGGCCGTAGAATACACAACACCATAATTCAAGTCCATTCACATCAATCACGTAAATAGTCTTCCATGAGCACAATGATGAGACTGCCCAGGGCATTCCCGTGAAATACTGGTTGCTCGAAGTTCACTGACAGTTTCCTAGCATATATATTAGGGATTGGTGACAAAGATGCTGTCAAGTAAACAAGTAAAAGAGCGGGAAAATACACGCAAAATACACGGAATTACTTGCAAGTGATTGATTTTATAACTGGAGTCGGCTTCTTCTGCTAGACGCCTCTGTGTCGTCCTATGAACAACATTAATATTGTGCCCGTAGAGGTCGACATTTTTGAGTGGCTGGCCCGGGACCGACTATGACCGGTTGACCATTCATGTTTGCACTGGTAACCACTTACAAGTATGTCCCACCTGAAAAATCAGATGTGTAAAAACAGGGGCTCTGAGCAAATCGAGTTTACACCATCTTTGCACCTTTTGCGACTGCAATGACAAGCTCAAGGATGTATTTATATTTGATGCATCTACCGCATATTTTCCTTTTGCTTGCTGCGGTGCTTGTGTACCAATGTAGAAAATGTCTCTTATCAAAGCCCAAAGGGGTTGCCGAAGCATATGGAGAGATCAACGGCCACAAGAGTTTGCCCGACATGTTCGGTAGTAAAAGGGCACCTTTCCACCCCTTATTGGCCCCTCTATCCTCTCGGTACCCAGACTGCTTATTTTGAACGAAGATGCCAGAAGTACCAGGCAAATCCACCATCCTCGTCACCGGCGCGAACGGCTACATCGGTGTATGGACCGTTCGAATCTTGCTCGAGCGCGGCTACTCCGTCCGTGCCGCGGTTCGCTCTGAGCAGCGCGGCCAGCATCTGCTGAGCTACTTTAGCACGTATGGCGACCGGCTGAAGCTCGCGATCGTACCAGATATCATGAAGGTGAGCGACGCGCTGTGTATTATTTGAGATCGACGCTGACTGATGAGGTGCTGTTCGACCCAGGATGGCGCGTTTGACGAGGCTGTGAAGGGCATTGAAGGGATCGTGCACACGGCGTCGCCTGCGGTTGCGATCACTGGTCATCCTGATGGTGTGTATTGCCCCTATGTTATGCAAGGAACTTGCAACTGAGTTGTGCTCGGTTTTGCCCGCAGAGATCATTACACCGGCTGTTGGAGGCGTGACTGGGATCATGCATAGCGCACTGAAGCATGGGTACGTCCTACATGCTCGTAAGGTCTAGGGATTGTGAGTATTAGTTGATCCTCACTGGTATCTACAGCACATCTTTGAAGCGCATTGTGATAACATCATCCATGGCTGCCGTCATGTATCATTGCGACGACTCTGTCACATACACTGAGAAAGACTGGAACGAGAGTGCCGTGACCGAATGCGAGCAAAAGGCGGAGAACGCAACTCCGATGGCGAAATACTGTGCATCGAAAGTGAAGGCCGAGCGAGGTGGGTTTTGCGGATCAATGAAAGCCTAGGCATTCTCATCAGTCTGTACCTGAACGACCTGAACAGCGGCATGGGACTTTGTCGAAAAACACAAAAGCGAGATAGGCTGGGACATCACCGTCCTCAACCCGCCTTGGGTGTACGGCGTACGTCTGAAGACTCCTTTCTCCCTTCCACGACCGGTTTAGACGTGCAACTCACATTGGTACAGCCATCCATCCAGGAGGCCGACAAGCCCAGTGCGCTCAACTCCTCCGCGAAATATTGGTTCGATGCAATAGTCAAAGGAGAGATCGTAGCACTCGGCTCGACCGATCCGCTCGTCGCCCCCGGAGGCGGCTGGGTCGACGTGCGAGATTGCGCAGAGGCGCACGTCCGTGCGCTCGAGAGGCCCGCTGCGGGAGGGAAGCGCATCATCGTTTCTGCGGGTTCGCCTCACGTCTGGCAGGACTTCTGTGCGTGCCTTTTTTCGTTTCATGCTACCGGCCCTGTCGCTGACACGAAGGCGTGTGTTTACCTAGTTGATACGGCAAATAGTTTGACGCCGCAGCCATACCAAGGCAGTCTGGCCAAAGGGGTGCCTGGAGGGGTCAAGAAGGGGAAGAACACGATAGACTCTAGGACGGCGCACGAGTTCCTCGGCATAGAATGGAGGACCATGGAACAATTGACACGAGACACTTTGGAGGATTTCCAAAGGAAGGGCTCGGAGTGGGTAGTCAAGGTTGGAGAGTAGGGAGTGGATTCAACCTCGTTAGCATCTCCAGATACGCGCGCCTTGACAAAGTAATGTCACTCAGTTCACCTATGAGAGCTCTGAAGATCTCCGAGTGAAGAGGAGAGGTCCTAAACAGGATGCTGAAGACACAGTGAGAACGCTGCTCCAAACCGAAGAAGAGGACATGTGAACAAATGAAAGAGGGTAGTGAAAAACATGGATGTTCGCACAGCGAATGGGCCAAACGAAGCTGGCTCATCGTTCGCATGCATCCCTCAGCCATATTGAAGCAAGTAGAACATGAGATGGGAATCAAGAAGCTGGTCATGCAGCTGGTCATGGCTGTAGCTGCCACCCGACACACCCAGCGAGTGCACTTGACCGGGCTACTAACTTAGCCCGAACTCGAGCTCGAGAACGGACCTCGAGGCCACAGGCAATTGGTAGTAGAATAGGTATACAGTCCACAGACAAGATACAATACTCGGGTGGTATGCAGTAAGTGAGTATGCATATATGCGCGCGTAAAAAATACACTATGTGCAAGTTGCGACACGACATCCACGATTAGGTACTACCTCGCACAACACTAACGTCCAACCTCTAAGCCGGGGAGTGCTATTGCATATGAGAGAAGCTGGAGCATAATTGGGCAATGCACGGGTCGATGCTGGAAATGAGATGCTGAAATGAATATGCCGAATTTCCGGGTGTGAAGTTCGTCGAGAGGTCAATGATCGATGAAGGGCGAATCAGGTGGGTGAAAGATCCAACGTTGCAACCCTCGAGTGATGGGCTATTATGGTAAAACGTTAAAATGGGCCCAAGGCAAAAGCTCAGCGTGCACGGCTCCATGTAGAGGAAGTTATCGCGATGCCCTGAAGGCCGCTCATTCACTGTCGCTGCCTACTTCACTCTCCTGGCGTCCAGCACTACTACCGGTGCCATAACTCGAGCTGCGCGTATATCGATCGTGGGCATCTCGTGCATGACCTTCGCGCGTTTTGGCACTGCGCGCACTGGACCCTGAAACGCGCTTGCGGGGCTTCGTTCGCAGGTTCGCTTTCACGCCGACCTTGGCTAGGCTCTTTTAGCAAAGAGTGGAGCATCAGCGATTGTCTGTTCCATGCAAACAAATAGGACAGACCTTGGTGAGTTCGGTGGAAAGGGGTAGACCGGGAAATTCCTTGGTGGAGTAGACCCGAAACAGACCACCAAAGCATTCAGCTTGCACAGGCAGATCGTCATAGGCAGACGCGCGCCCAAAGAGATCAAAATATCGATATCGCAGGAAGAACACGCCCTCCGATTTAACGGCGAGATCCTGTGACGGCACAGCAAGGCATAAGGAATCAAGGAATCAAATCATGATACGCCGGTAATACGCACCGAAAACGCGAACACGAGAGATGGTTTCCCCTCAAGCTCCATCAGCACTGGCTGTACGAATGTCGTGCCCGACAGTGCGTGGGTGCACTTCATCGGTTCCGTGATCAGGTGTGGGCCCAAATATGCGATCACTTCGGGCAAAGGTTCACGCTGTTGTTGGCCTGGAGCCTGGGGGTAGGTATTTGATGGAACGTTGAGCGCGGGAACTGGGGGCATGCTGGATCCTGCGAGGGGTCGATCTGGGACGGTCAGAGGGGGTAACGCAGGTTGCGCGAGTGTATTTGGGTGCGGCGGGTGGAAGAGGCCAACAGGATGTGAGGGCTGGCCAAGTGGTGGTGGAGGTGGTGGGACATAGGCATGCTGGCTCGTGCTCGGGCCGCCATGGGATGACATCGGCGCGGACGGGGGAGAAGCGGGCCTCGGAACAGAGGAGTCGTTTTCTGTAGGCACATATGTGCTTGGCACTGGGAAAAGGTCCACGTTGCAGAGGAGGCCCAGGTTAGATATCTGACTGTATGGCGCCCCGATATCCATGTTAATAAGCGCCGTCAACAACATAATTGAAGCGAGAGGGAGAGAGAAGTTAAGGTGTGAATGAAAGGAGTGGATTGTGTTGGCATGTTGGAAAGAAAAGTATCACCAGGCATTTGGCTCGGACGTATTGCAAAAATTGACAGACAAGGGAAGAACGCACCGGTAGTCATCGACTTCGCGCTCGTACTCATGTTCGGTGCCTTGGTGGAAGACGTAGAAGAGTTTGAGTTGGACGGAGGGAGGCGGGTCCAGCGGCCGACGGTCAACGCGAGCATATCTGGTTGGAGAGAAGACGTGAGCACAGCAAGAAGAGAAGCAGGGTGGATGCGGGGGGAGAGGGGAGGTGAGATGGGGCTCTGTGCTGACTTTCTGCCCACTTCGGCCTTTTGTATCTCGCGTACTTCAGCACGAACGACGTTACCCGCGAATTGGCCTTCTGCGAAGTGAATGGGCTTGTTGATCGCGGAGAGGATGGGTCTACGAGCAGGATGCGTAGAGTATGGGTCCATCTTGAGGCGGAAGTATATCGGTTGGGGGCGAGATGGAGATGACCAACGCGGTGACCCTGAGTTGCCTGTCAAGTGGGGCGGGGGAGAGGAAGGTGAGAGAGAGGGCGAGTATCGAGCTGGAGGGGGAGACTCGGGGGACGAAGGAGACGGGTAGAGCAGAGCCTATAAGGCGAGAAGGAGGGCAAGCCGATCTTCAAAATTAGCAAGCCAAACAAGGAGTGAGTCTGACCAAAACTCAGCGAGCGGAGTCTCTTGGCCATATATTAGCGCTTTAGTGTAGGCCCGCATCCCGCCAGGTTTGCTGTCAGAGTTACGAACATACAGCAAACGCGCTGGATGCGTTCGCTCGAGTTCACTGGCCGTCAGACGCGGGTCCATCCGCGGTGACCCATCCAGGGTGTTATTTACGACGACGCCCTGTACACCGTCGCGTCCGCGCGCCGGTGCTTTGGCGCGCCCTGCTCAGAAGATAATAACGGCCCACCAACTTGGCCCCGCCACGTGCCGAGTTCATGCCGACGAGACTCTTTGCAAGCTCTCGTTCACTATTTTGCACACCAACGGCCAAATAGCACGGCCAGTCATCTGCATCCATGCATCCGTGCTCGTCCTCGGCGATTGTATGCCATGCAGGGCCGGATGATGCATCTTACGTGGTCGCACAGCTCAACTCTCGGAAGATTTCGTCTTTGGTTATTCGCTTTCCTTCCCGCAGACATCACATTCCGATTCCGCTCGGCAACGTGCGAAGCAGGATCTCGCCAAGGTCCCGTCGTTCTAGACGTCATGCATATAACAGCTCATTGTCACCCTCCGGATAGCTCTTTATTAGCCGTCACGCCACTTTCTGGCTCCTCCCAGCCTCCCTCCATGTACATTGGCAGCTAACGTCGGCCAGAACAGAGGCAACGTCGCACCAGATCTCCCCCCTCCCACTTGGGCGCTCCGAGCATGCGTAAACTTATATCACGGCCATCACTCTTGACACTCGCTATCTCCCACTCCGCTCCTCCTCAGGCATCCTCATGTCCAGATCGGTCGCCGGACGAGCCACGCGTTCTCATCAACAGACTGTGTTGGGTCATCGATCCGTTTGTTCATTACACTCAGCTGATATGGTTATCACCCATCTTTTATTGTCGCCAGCCTTCCCATTGGAAGGTTCTGCTTCTCTGAAACTACCCGAACTCTCGCCTGAGTCGCCTCGTGTTTTCTCGCCTGCATTTGTGATCGATCCATTTGCGTTCAAGAAGGAAAACATTGAACGTTATTTCCCCAAACTTACGTACGGGTCCCACGGGAGCCATTGTATCTCAAACCCCGACATCTCTAGATCTGATACCGATACGAGGATCCTTCTTCGCCGATGGATAATATTTCGTAATGCGCCCACCGACGAAGGGACACTACATATCCGGTCAAACCTAGCTTTGTTTCTCCCCGCAAGTCCTGTCACTTCATGAACTATTCTAGTGGCTATATGCGCCACTATATGCGGGCCGAAGCATAGGTTTGCTCACGTTCGCTCCAAGAATTATTGTTGGCTCAAAGACAGGTGACCCTAAGGGCATGATCAACATCACCACTAGTCGCTAGATGGACTGCATCGTGGCTCTGTCTAGAGTAATGCTCCACGTATTGGCTCTCTCAGCTAGCCGACAGTCTTGTACAAACATCCCCAATAGCGGGTTTCTCGGCACAGTCTCAGTGAGTCGGATTGACTTGCGGAAAGTTACTTCTGCGGGTATGGAGGGCAGAAATCCTCGGACGCCTTATTCCCCGCTTTCCTCGTTTTCGAAGTTCTTCGAATGTACCGCGGCGGTTAACGAGTCATGTCCGATTCGGCGGTTTCGAGCGGAGCGCTGCATTTGACACTATCACGCTATAACTACGACCGGATTTCTCGCCGAATGTCCGCCCTTGAGCGCGATGTCCACTCGTTCCAAAATAATTAACCGGGATTCTTGCAATCCGGCTTCTGTTCTCTCCAATCAGCCGTCGCAAATCCATTGCACGCACCGTTGCTCGACCCGCAGAGATTCCGGCATCTGCAACGTGCATCGTATCAAGCATTGACCCTGTTTGCAATGACTGCAAGGGCTCAGGATCAAATTCACCACTGCGAGGGTCATTTGATGTCATGTGGAGAAATCAGCATCGGGTGAAAAACGCAATTTTATCTTAACCAAGCTGTTGGCTCATTTGTCGAGGAGCGCCCGCTTGCTGGCGCACCTGTGCAGCTTCCTCGCCTCCGGGAAAGTAACCTTACAACCATGAAATCCTTTAAGTAAGGGTGGAGTGCGGTTGTCAACGGTCCCTTGGCCCGCTACCGGCCTGAGGGGCAGCACTTGCGGCGAGTTCAAATGTCCTCGGATCTTTCCAGTTCCGTTCTCGCTCACTGGAAGATCCGTAACATATGTGGAAACCCTTGTACCAGCGGGATATAGGACGGTGACAACCCCAAACTTATGCGGCGATCACTCATTTTTTTGCTTTGCGGTTTACGGTCTGTCTGCCTTAAACCTTTCTCCGCAAGAACGTGCGAACTCAACTTGTGTGCCTGCTCTGCTCGTAACTTTGGGAAAGTTACAACGATCTTTCTCCTAGCGTTTGCGGCGTGAGATGGTGGAACACGCTTTGAGGGATCAGCGCTAGCGCTCAGCCCCAATTGTCGCCAACATTCTATCTTTGCTGTGCTTTCATGATTCTGTTTTCTTCGTAATGTTGCTCATTTTCATGTGGACACAGGCTCATGATGCATACGGGCCTTGCGACTGACTCCTGTCCGCCAGCCTTTGACGGCTTCGGCGACTAGAAACGGATCTGATGAGCCACCACCCACTTCAGCTTCACACGGAATCCGCTCACGCGCTTACATGTCGTCGGCCGCTTCGGTCTCTTACCCTGGCCCCGTATTGCGTCACCCAGGCGCTAACCTCGCTCGCGTGTTCCAGTTTTGGGGATGTCTCTGCCCTCCCTGAAACAAGGTTGAATCTTGCGTAAGTGCAGCGGCCGTGTATTTCGGCCGCTGCGTTTCAAAAGGCTAAAGCTAATGCGCTTATAAGGTTTGCATACTGACGTGCTGTCAGCGTCGAGTCTAGATTTTGTAACGTGAGCTACCATTCGTGACTTGGCGTCAATCTGCGTCAATGCAAGGAACGCCATGAGCGATTGCATCGCCCGATTTCATCTTCTGATCAACGGGCCGAAGCTTGCAGCGCGTCACCACGAATGCTCAGAGCAAACGCCGTGATCGCCCCGCTCGCCTTTGATATGTTACTTCCTTTGAGCTTGGGTTCTGTGCGTGCAGACACGGCGCTGACCAAGTGCTGCCACCCTTGTTTTTTTTTTCATGGATCTAGGCTGAGCAAGAACGGGGGATTGCACGTTTCTGATTCCCGTACCTTGCGCCCACTAGTAAGCATGCTCTAGGCAGATCCAAACTTCGGGGTTCAATGTTTCATTAATCATTTCTTGCACGTTTCTAATCTCAAGCTGCTTCTTGTGTTCTTGGTTCTAGCCTGTTCCAGCGCCCTCGAGGCATTTCTGCGAAGGGCCAGGCAACGGCTCCCCCTCTGCCACGCACATGCATCTCTGCCGTCTGAGTGTGTTCTCGGAATGCTCCCGTGATGTAAAGTATTCCAGCACTACACCCACTTCTCATGTCATCACGAATAACATTGCACACCAATCATCTACATACTTCCAGACAGATGGTACATACGGCTGAATCATTGAAAGTAATTCATAAAAGCTCCACAAAACGTCGATATTGCATTACAGTTAGTTAGGCACCTTGCCAACGATCGGGTTGAAGTTATAGTAGCTGCAGCCCGTCTGGTTGACAGAGAGCGAGCCGTACCCGTCGAACACCTTAGAGCCGCTGCGGCTCACCTCGAAGTATGGGACCTGCGCGTCCTCGGTCGGGAACGGAACATAACCCATCGAGAGGCCGGCAGGCGCGCTCCAGTTGGTCTGCTGCGAGCCGATGGAGAGGGTGAGGGTCGCCTCCGAACTGAGCATCGCCATCGCAAAGACAGCGTCTGCGGGGAAGTCGGAGTTGCGAGGGAGGCTGCCGGTGCTGCAGGTTACACCCTTGGGGTAGGGGCGGTACCAGTAGACGACCTCTTCGGTCTACCGGGCTGGGTTAGTACCGCTCGGAAGTGAGACATAGGAATTAATGACACGTACGGAGACGGTGGGCTGGTTGCCGCTCTTGAACCATGAGATGTAGTACTGGGCCACATCACGCCAGGCCGCGTGGACGAAGCCGTCGACGTAGAGAGGCGCCTGTGTGCCGAGATCCACCTGGCAAAGATAAGATGAGCAACGAATTATCCTGTTTAATCCGGCATCGACTTACGTTGGGGTTGATATCACCAATATAGTGCGACTCGGCGTAGTCGTTCCAGGTCACTTCGCATGTCATCAGAATGCAGCACGAAATTATTACAATTAATGGTAGCATACCGATCTCGATAATGTCAGGCTGGACCTGCAAGGCTTGCTGCCAGCGGTAGTCCCAAAGAGTGTCGCTGTACTCGACCCAGTCTCCTCCGCTGTCGAGGTTCTTGAACTGCCACGGCGATACAGCTGTCACGGACGAAGTCAAAAACCCGAGATTTAAGCGCGTCAAGAAAGGCTCTCACCCATGATATAAGGTCCACCACGAGACTTGACCGCAGCTTGATACGCGGTATCCGTGTCGGTGGTCAAGTTGGCATTAACATCGGCAGGCCAAGACCACCAGTTGAAGAATCCATCGATAGACGGGAACGTAGACATCAGCGAATCGGCTTGCGAAGGATCGCGGTAGGACGTGAACGCGGGCGCGAGGGTGATGTTGATGCCCTGGCCCGAGAGCGTGCTCTTCAGGCCCGAGTAGAACGAGTCGCCATTGTTCTCGCCCGAGTAGGTCGACACGAGAAGGTTGTTGTCACTGCCGTAGCGGAAGGCGGCCGAGCTCGTCGAGTAGTTTGCAATGATGCCGGCAATCGTGGGGGCGTCCCACGAGTAGGACATGTCAAACGAGTAGAACAGCTTGAAGTCAGCCTGCTCCGCAGCCGCGAACGCGTACCCGAGCTGGGGGCTGATCTCGTAGTCATTCGCAGCAATGTTCAGAGCTACATGTATGACAGATGTTGAGCTTCGACCTCAGGTTTAGTTATTTCATAAGTTACATACCAAAACCATCGATGCCAATATTCTTGGCAGTCGTCATGTCGTTCGCCCAGTCACTTTGCGAGTAGGAGTAGGAGTTCTGCGCCTAGAGGTTCGGAGGCGACCGCGTTTGAGTTAGTGTTCCAAGCACATAATAAACAGAGCAACACTCACCATGAAATGCGCGAAGACATTCACCGCATTCACCGCGTTCGCCGCGCAGAGAACAGCGGCGACAGTCAGAGTCGAGAGAGGAATCATGTTCAACGCCGGAGTCGCTCGTATGGGTGAAGGAGAGACCGCGATGTTGGCCAACCGACGCAGTCACCGAGGCTTTATATGCAAGCAGTATGTAGCCTCATACTAAGTTTGGTCAGATTTGAATGAGAGTTAATGATGGTTCGGTGTCATTCAGTGAGGTGGCATAGGGTGGCATATCAACGGTTGAAGTCTGGTTGAATTCTCTGTGAGAGAAAGGTGACGAAGGGTGACGAGACGCCAGCGAATAGAAGGCCCGTGGCTTGCCAGAGACAGTGGAAAGCATGGTGTTTGCTGTCATGGTTTACCAAAATGATCTACACGGGCCTATCGATTCTCTTGGATGGTCGCCCGGGCAGGAAATGTCATATAAGTGGTGATCATCGTAGCGAATGACCGGCAGGGTCACAGTGAACCGGGTTTACGGCTTCCGGAGAGGTAAAGTATTTGTCAACTGACTATCATGTTGCCATTGCCGATCTTCTTTCTGTCTTACATGACATAGCACAGTGCTTCAATGAAAGCGAGCAACAAAAAGAAACAAAAAGAATGACAGCGACAGCCTGAGCGCCCAGAGTGCGCCACTGCGCCAGCGAACTAGCAAGCGTTCTTCAAGATCGCTGCCAACAAAAGCGCTCCTGCGCCCGCTCAAACCGAGACTCTAGAGGCCCCACCTCCGCCCGAGAACGCTCAGGTCAAGTCAACCGAGGTTCTGTCTCGACTACAGTCTCCTACTTCCTCCTGCTTCCCTCTATTTCCCTCCCGACTCGGAACTTGAAGTCTCCATACTATCGGCCGACCTCACAAAGATCGGCGGGCTTCCTCCGTTGCCCACCTCTGGAAGTTCTCTGCGGTTTTCTGACCCGAGTCGATGACTGTAGCATCACTCGCCATTGATGATTTCAAGTTACTCTCGGTTATCGTGGTTCTGCATCCGGCTCCAGGCTTGCTTGCTTGTTCCTGCCCGTCTACTCTAAGATTTCAACATCAGTCAATATTGAATGGGACATCTATCTGTGAAATGACGAACGGTCCTGATCAAGTCCTCTTACTAGTGGTCTGAAGTAGTAGTCATCACCAATAACCCAAGTGGCACGCCTTGCACTTGGTTACTTCCTGAATCATACGCGCGCCCGGCGGGGACATAACAATTGGGCAGCACCAGGCACTTGCTGGCCAAATAAACACCTGTATTATCAGCAAAACATCACAGCTACTAAACACCTCCATAACTAAAAAGAGAGAAAGATCTTGAGAGCGGCAAGTTCGACTAAACTGGGACTGCATAAGAAAAAGGCTAACGATGCTTGGTAAGATAAGGGGAAAAATCAAGCTTTTATTCTACCAATTTCATAAATGGTCGTGATCCGTACATTACACTAGACGTCCGTGCAGTGGGCTCGAGGAGACGGGACACATATAGGAGTAGTGGTGAGAAGAAATTGTCCTGTCCATAGTGGTAAAAGGGTCCAGCGCAAGCTTGTAAGGGTCCCGCTGCAAGGCGGGGCGAGGGAAGGAGGGAAATACAGCTGACTACGGACTGTCTATGAGAGTGCGGGTTAATAACGTAGGTGAGGGGCGGATTAGAGATTCTGGCAGATAGTGCATTCGAAATGAATACGATTCTGGAAAGCAGCGGCTATGAAACAAATATCAGCGTCAATGTATTAACCGAATTAGAAGGGGTGACACATACGCAGAGCAATGAGGCAGACAAAGATGATGATGACGGCGATGTACACGGAGCCGTACTTCACGATCTGACGCAAGTATAAGGAAAAATATTATATAACACCTGAAGAAAAACGCACAATCCAGCGACGCTGCTTCTTCTGCTTGAGCGAATACAGCGGAGCACGAATTTGCTTCGACGGTCTCAGCCAGACTAAGGATTGTTTAGTAAACACGGCTGAGCCCTGATAGATTTTCGACTTACAGAGCATCATAGCATGCAGCTTGTCCACGAAGGGGAGTAGAGTGGGGGGCGTAAGCATGAAGAGGAGGAAGTGCCCAATGAGCAAGTCCGAGCTCCACAGGGAAAGCTCGATGACCTTGACGATGAACTCGCGTCCCGGCTGTGACATGGCGTGTGTGCCTAGGCCTCTTCCATACCACCGACCAGTCCACCAGGCGCGGTTGGTCTCATCATGCTTGAATTCACGCGACAGGAATACGGAGATCAGGATCTTGTGGATGGCACGCTGGATGGCGATGACAGCAATGATACCCAGGACAGCGTGCGAAGCGTTCCATGACTCAAGGAACCACTGCAACGATATTAGTGAGATTTAATTGGAGGAAACAAAATTGTTACGCACTAAGAACTCGAAGAAGCCAACCATGCCAACAAGACCCAAGAAGTGGGCAATAGCGGCGATAACTGAACCAAACATCGGGAACTTGGGGTCGAGCATGGGGCCAAGGAAGATAGAAACGAGGAACAGCACCAACAGCACTGCCGCGTTCCATACGATGGGACCGAGGGAGATCACAGCGATGCGGATGAGCGGGCTGGGAGGAAGTCTGCCAGTGCTATCGGGGAAAGCCTTGACGAACATGTAGGCTATAATGAACAAAACAGCCATGACGACGGGGGAAATAATCTCGGCAACGAGCACGGAACGCCAAGTTGCGCGAGGAACGTCTCCTCCGGACAGTTTCTCGGATGGCATACCAAGTTTCTTCTTCTTGATACCGGTGATCATCGTCCGCGAGAGACGACAGTACCCGATCCACGAGTTGTTATGCGAGCGCGAGTTACCGCGGCACATCCATCGCAAGAATTCTCTGTAGTCAATAATGAAGTCGGAGAAGGAGAACTGGTGGGGGTTAAAGACGAAAGGAGCGACGCAAAGCGCGAGGATGGAGAACCAGAAGTAGATGAGATACGGGGTCCAGAACGCCATAGTCACGTAAAGCAAGCTGATCAGGGTCCGCATACCGAGGTAGATACTAGGACCGGCGAAGCGGGAGAACAGGATGCTGAACGAGATGCGCGTAGTGGCGAAACCACGGCCCGTAGCGATGTACCGAGCACCACCGAACGTCAAGTTGCTGATGATGGAGTGGGTATAGATCTGCGTGGAGAAAACCTCGAAAAGGGGCGAGAGGGACAGGAACTGTTTGCCCAAGCGGATGACAGCGCGAGCAGTTCCACGTTCAATCAACTCTGCAATGAAAGGTAAATAACATAATTCGAGAATAAAAATAAGGGAACAAGAACCTTGAATGAACAACGGCAGGAAGGAGATGATGAACACCAAGAAAATACTGATGATGCAACGATGGATCCAGTCGAAGACGGGATCAAGGTTGTAGCATCCGTCCATGCCAGGCAGGAGGTTCCCGTTCGATGCATAGCTACAAATCGTGACCGACGAGTTCAGGGTACCCAGGTACACCACTAGAAAAAAAGTCAATAAACGATCGGTAGTGCATTGACAACCACTTACTGCACAAGATGAAGAGCTGCACGGCCAAGATGATGAGCATGTTGTTGATATGGAACCCAGGATGGGCATAGTAGAACGTCAAGAACCGATCAATCGGGAGCTGCGTGCCAAGGTAGTAGTACTCGCGACTGAGCATCTGCTCGCCCATTCCCGTACCGATCTTCGTCTGGAAGTTGAGGATCGTTCCGAACCCGAGATCACGACCCTTGCCGCACTGGAAATACTCCGTGTGCTTGATACGAGCACCACGTCCAAAGGCGTTCATACCAGCGTAAATATCTTCGTTGAGATGGAGACCCTTCTGCGCTTTGGAGACACCGCCGCGCGTGTTCATGTACAGCGCGTTCAGGAAATCGGGGTGACCGTAGTGAAGCTTTCCACCGATCCACGCCCAGTTACGAGCGGACAGGGTACCGAACGTCTGCTCCTTGCCGGCGGCGAGATCACCGAGGATACCGATGTTCTCCGAGAAAATGTACTCGCGCGCACCAACAATGGCGACGGGTGCTTTGCGGAACTCCTTGTGACCGTACTGCGCATAGGGACTCTGGGACGAAACGGAGTACTCCTCGAATTCGCCTAGCATATTCCGAATCTTGAGACATTCCTCGAGATAGTTGTCCTGGTTGGCATCGATGAGCTGCAAGTACTCGCCGCGATAGAAGACGATGGCGTGGTTCTGGTTGTCGGACTTTCCGTCACCAAGAATGGGGTTACCAGGAAGCTCAATACGGAACTTGGGACGACGGCGACCAGTCTCGGGAATGAACTCGGAGTGACCATCGATGAGCGTAGAGAACAGACGCGTTTCACCACCAGCCTTGCGCGGGGGTTCCTCGTCAAGATAAGCAATTTGTAAGTCGGGGTATGCACGGAGCAAAAACTCGGCGTTCTCGTGCTCCTCCTTGCTGAACTTGGAGTAACGCTGCATCGAAACGAGGAACTTGAACTTGCGGCGAGCCATTCGCTCAAGCTCACGCTCGAGTCTGTCGGTGTTGCCTCCGAACTGCTGAACAACTTCGGGGTTCTCGACACGGTAGAGGAGCTTGATCGCCTTCGAGTAGTTCATCATACCAGAGACCGTGCGGTACAGAGTTTGGGCACGAAGCGAAGCCCAAATACGGGTACGCAGAGTGAATTCGGGTGCAGAGCTCTTGAAACCAATGCAGTAGAACGGAAGATCGTCCATCTTCGACTGGGCCTTCTCATCGGCAGCGAAGGGGCTGTTGCCGCCGTTGAACATGGCGGATTCCTCGGCGAGGATCTTGGTATCCTTGACGAAGTTGTCCCATTCGACCGGATGAAGCTGCTTCAAGTACTCAAGAAGAGTGACACGAGTATTCTGGTCTTCCTCGCGAATGATCTCACGGAGCGACAGTAGGATCTTCTCGCTGTAATGAGGAGTCAAAACCGTGAATGTGGGCATGGCATCGACGGGCAGGGGCTCCGGGAGGTTGACGGTGAGAGATTGCGCGAAGAATGAGATACGACGCTCAGCCTCGCTGCCAGGCGGGAAGAAATCGCCCTTGAAACCCTTGTCGCTCTGCGAGATGAAGAACGGCGGGGCACGAAGACTGCGCTTGCCATCATGTCCGGTGTCAACCTGGTGGTAGAGGAGCTTCTGCACATGTTCGATGGAGAGCAAGTGCTCGCGGTACATCGAGATGATTATAGCATTCCAGACTTGCGAGACCAGGACCTTTGAAATATTTGGCACGGGTTTACAGCAAGAATATTGGGTAAAAACGCACCTTGGGCTTATATCTAACCTCCATGTCTTTCGATGCCAAAATCTTCGAGTAAATGCGCTTGGGTAGCCGGGTGTAAATATCCTTCCAGGGCGTCCAGATCGACAATCCAAGCATGAACGACCGACCGATACTGAATACCGTGTTCCAGATGATGTACCACAAGAATGTGTCGAGGAAGAACAAGATGAGGTCCATGACATACATGATTGCCAGCGTGAAGTGTGCCTGATTCAAGCAAAGGTTTGGGCCAAAGTACTTGTCGTTGCAGTTTTGAATGGTCATCGTCACCATGACAGCAATTGGGTCACGGAACGAGAGCGTCAAGAACCAGTACGACTCCGTAGCCTTGCACCCGAAGATGAGAGCCCACATGAGGATGGATGCTAAACGAGCCTGGGTAGAGAGACCAGGGTAACTGGCGGTAAAGGTTTGGCTGGCCAGGTACTTGCGCGACTTGCCAGCAACACGATCACCGAACATCCGTCCAGACGGCATGATGGAGAACAGAAGGGTGGCGACGACGGCAATGAAGAACTGCACGATACCCAGGATGAGGGCTAGAGAACCACTGTTGCCTCCGCTGGTGTCCTCGGCGATGGCAATGTAGAACGTAGGGCCGACCGTGAGAGCAAGGGTGATACCGAGGAAAATCAAACGACGGGAAAGGTGTGAAGTATTATTCCAGGTGGTTGGTATATACGAGAATTCGGCCAGTGTCGCAGCAATCATGATGACGGTGGCGACTGCACCGCCGAGAGCGGTGGCAGACCATGTCAGAGCGGGAGGATTAACCGTGTTGCCGTTTGCGAGGTAGACCTGATAAACCTTGGGCGAGTTGTATGCGGTGTAGAACCAGTAAAGGGAGATGTGGATGACCCAAATCCGGTTGAAGTTGACCAGAAGGTGACCGAATGAACGCTTCTCGTAATAGGTCTTAAAGAACGCGCTATTCCAATCGACGCGGTCGAACTTCATCCATCGTTGGGGTGGTGGCAAATCAATCAACCTCGTCTATGGTAATATTCAGCAAACCGTTAGACAGTCTGGAAAAACGAAAACAAAATACCTTGTCTTGAAGGGTAATGCGCGCAATGCCCTCAGGATACCAAAATAGCTGGTTCACATCATCATAGCCGATGATGTCAGCGTGGTCCCGTTCCCTCCGAACAAACCTCCCGTCGACGACTTCGTAACCCTGATCACGAATGAAGCGGTAGAGAGGCTTCACAACTGCCCTAAGGTACAAGCCCTCAGGCACGGGCTCAACCCGGTTCTGGCACTCGGGCGACCGGTAATAGTCGTCCGCGCACTTGAAGATGAAGCACAGACACTCTGGCACAAAGCGGACTTGGGCCGCCTCGCCCCATAGCAATAGGTACAACGCGATCTGCCGGAGCCGATCGTACTGGCTCATGTTGTTCATCGCCTGGCGCCATCTCTCCATGGCCGTCGCCAACGACTTCTGCCCACTGGTCCGAGTTGAGTTCTTCCGCTTGGTGGACCGGAGACGCTGGAGTCCCGGGTTTTGGGCTTGTCCGATAGCGTCATCTAAGTCGAGCTGGGCAGCGAAGTACCACTTCCGGTAGTTGGCATGTTCTCCGCCGATGTAGTCCGCGTGAAGAGTGAGCAGGGCCTGATTGGGTGACATCCTCGAGGCTCGGCTGTCGAGGAGTTGCATCAAGAAATCGAACTACATTAAAGAACATAACCCCGATAAGCGGACACGCGAGATGAATAGATAGGAAAAACTGTCTTACCATATTACGCATGGAGTCGCGTTGGAAGCCGAACTTCTGCGTGAGGTCGAGGAAGATGTCCTCGATCTCCTCCTTTGAGAGAGGGATTTGACGCTCGGGCGTCCAAGCTGGGTACGCATCGCGTGCCCCGGTTGGTCCAGCATACGAGTCATGGTACCCGGTCGCACTGGATTCCGACATGCCTCCCATACGAGGGCCTAACGATTCTGCGGAGGGGGCATGTCCTCTTGGATAGACATCTACGTCTGAATCCGTATCGGGTTGGGCTTGATTGAACGCATGTAAGGATTGAGAAATGGACGGTCAAGACTGTAACGCACCACCGTAGGGGTCATATTGACCGTTGTGGTCATAATACCGCTCTCCATCGTTGAGACCATTGGCTGAGCTATCGGAGGCGTAGGTATCTCTCCGGCCGTAAGTGTCAATATTGTCGGAATCGGTGTCATTGTAATATCTGCGTGGAATGGCAGAAGAGGAGCCGAAGGGGTCGTTAGGGTCGGCTGTAGGGGAACCGGAATGGGGGTATTGAGCAGCCATGACTGCTTGGGGCTTGTCGACTGAGCCGACTGCCTGTCGAAGCTGCGGACAGCGAGGGGGAGGGGGAGGGGAAAGAGGACGGAGGGGCAGAGACAAGGAGTGGACGGCACTGTGACGAACAGTTGAGGCGTGGTGTGAGCGGCGATTCCCACTCCAGAGCGTCTGAGAGGGAAGGACCAAATAGACCGAGCCGGTTCATTTCCTCGGTCGGCTTACTCGATTAGATCATCATTCTCATCATTTGTCCTCGATGTCGACCTTTCGTCCCATCCGACGGGCTTGTCCTCCGGTGGGCTGTGTATGTGCCAGCGAAACTTGGCAAATTTTACAAATCTCCTATTCACACTCTCGAGACTGCGAGCCCGACACTAAATACATAGATATTCTCCACGTCAATAGCAAGGTAATCTAGGGACCATTGTAGAGCGCTAGAGCTGTTATCGCCCTGAATGCTGCGCATTTACTCGAGCCAGCTGTCCTATCGATGCCAGTGCTATGTAATTCCCGCCAGCTACTGTACCTTCCTCCGGTCATGCGGAGGCGCAGTACAAATAGGCTTGGACTCTCATGACCCGTCCAGCGTGCACATCGGGCGTTGGTCCTATAACTGATACCTGCTGTATTCAGTTCAGCCACATCCGCAGCAGAACGTGCTCCAGTTTCCCCTCCGCCGGCGGTCTTCTGGGGTTTGCTCGTGCCAGCCTTGCCTTTCATTATCATAGTCAATGAGACCATAAACCTAAGTTCTCCGCATCCACCGTCGAATAGAGGCGTAGGCCACGATGCCGAGTACGAGGATAAAGATAGTCACGGCGCGTGTTCCAATGACCCCAGTTTCATGTTCCACCTACGATTTCACAGATCAAACCACGCTCTTCTTGGGACCCCTCTCCTTCTCAGGCGCGGCGGCAGGGATCCATCGAGGGAAACACGCACCACTGATGTGAACGGGGACAAGATTGGGATCGTGAAATGCATCCCTTTATTTCTGGACGTTGAGATTTTCATAGACGCATACATCATATATGTCACGAAGCAAAACAGCCCAACGAGAACTGCGACAAGCGCCGCCTGTTGTTTCGGAGGTTTACTTCAGGACGGGGGCACATCCCAACAAATCGACGACATGTGAAACACGCACCACGAACTTTTCAAGCTTATGTTGCCTAACTTCATTGACGTGCACGACGGCCTCAATTTCCCGCTTTTCAAATGCAGAATTGAATGCAAGTCCGTGAGAGCCCCTGATCAGCATAGGTACAGCATGGATATCACATTAACAACGGCTTACCTGTCGTCTAGCCTCCTCGCGATGCTTCACTTCAGACAGTTCGCGCTGATGCGAGGTGTGAGCTGATAGCACCGTCTCGGCTGTCAGCGCGCGAGCGGCCCAATACTGTTCCACATGTGTCTGAGGCCGCGCTGATGTGCTGGACCACACAGCGCCGTTGGTCTCAACACGACCGGTTCCCGCATCCAGAGATGCGACAGCAAATTGCAGTGTACGCGAAGGGGTTGGCTTTGTTGTAGTGACCCATCCAGAGCTGGGGGCGGTCGCTTTCTGAACCTCCGTCTCTGTAGCTTGACCAGGTCTTGGCTTTCTGAGTTTCGTTGGAGATGGCATCGGTCTTGGTGGCGAGTAGAAAGTCATCCTAGGGTGGTGTTATAGTGAAGAACCAAAGTGAGGGCGAGTTTAGAGAGGTGTCGGCCATGGCGGTCCTAAGAGTTACATACAGTGCACCTGACTAGTATAGCCGCACTGTTCAGCTGCAAGGACTGAGGACCAGAAGTTAGGGGTCAACCCCATCCCTTTACGGAAGGGGCAGGGGCCGGCCCGTATCCCCGCACCTGACTTCGGATTTTTTTCTGTGATTCCCACAGCATTTTGCCATGAAGATTTCAACGGAATCATAAGCACCACGCCAAAAGGAGTCGATTGGCGATTTTTTCGTGATTTTAGGACAAAAAATAGGGGGTCGGCCAAATTTTCGGAGGTTAGAAGAAAGTTGGGTCGCCTTTTTTGGATGAATGGCTCGTGCAAACTCACTCAAACTTTGGTGGCAAGATCCTTATATCATTTCGAGTCGATTCTGATAGTTTTCGGATGAAATATAAGAGGTCACTACTTTTTGTCGACTTTGCCTGTCCGGTACTGTACCTCAGTCGCAGTTGTTCGGCTGATCAGAAAGTTAATGTCACCGAACATAATTGCAGCGTGTTTGATACACGTGGGGTTGAGCGGCACGGTTTCGGGAAGAGAACCCAATGCCTGATAGAATACTTAGCGAAGGTACGGTGAAGTGCAAATGTGGTGATACATTATCAACAAAACAACTAGCCCTCGACAGAACTAACCCTTGACAGAATTACTAGTAATCATCAACAGCACTGACTGGGACCCTTGATTCAACCCTCGACAACATTAACTCGTGTCTGGTTCGAGTCATAGGAAACTTGCCAGCAAATCGACCAAAGCTGTTGAGGACTTACTCTGCGAAGGCTTAGACCTGTTAAGCATGATCTCGGTCAGAAAATAGGTGGGTATGATTGATTGGTTCTGTTGAGGGTGAGGTCTCTTACATAAATATATATCATGTCAAGGGTTAGTTCATGTCAAGGGTTAGATCAGTCGAGGATTTTATCGAGGGTGAACTAAATTTATTGAGGATTAGACCCTTGTGCTTTGTCAAGGATAGTTGCTATTTGGTGTTCTGTCGAGGGTCAGATGCTCTCCAAGTCCCAGATTTACTTAGTTGTTGAGGATCAGAATTTCTCATCAATCTACCTTACAGATAGTATATAAACCTTCCCAACAGATGGCTCTTTCCATCTCAACGGCATTGCAAAGGTAATAGTGACTACCGACTCTCGACATTAGGGGCCCTCCCGGCCGCTTCTCACGGCTAAAAGTTCCGGTTTTTCTGCTCAAAATTTGGCCGACCCCCAAAAACACGTGGGAAAAACTTCGGAGGTGCATTTTCAGGCTCCTTTCGCTGTTCTGACCTCAGATATACTATCATTGGACCCCTTTTTCAAGCAGGTCACCCTTTTTCAAAACCGACTGTTTTCGTTATAGCTCTTTCCCCCCTTCTCTCATGACCTTGTAAGCTCGCAGACAATGAAATATAACATCCTTCAATATACCACAGAGATATGAACCCATATTGTAAGGGAAGTTATTGCGTAGTATGGTAAAAACTGTTTGTGCACCATGCGTGACAGAGAGGGTGATAAGCTGATATTACTATACTACTTCAAATCGGGCGAATAAAAATATTAAGGGCTCATTCTTAACTGAAGTAAGCTGCCAAATATGTGCTTTATCTTGTGATTAAGGAGCACCTGTTGTTGCGCGTTGCGATTTTCACTTTGTCGAAGTGGAAGAGGTGTGACTGGTACAAGCGCGACGCGTCTTCGTTGATTGGCTGATGAGCGTCGGAGATTCAAATGATGACACTCTGCTGCCTGCTCATTCCAAAGGGATAGTCGGAGTTTCAACTCTGTCGGTGACTGATCGTGACGCGACAGTTTTGAAAAGGTGTGGCCTCTCGACTAGACCTCACCGGCATCGTGCCGAATACTCAACAAGGACGTATCTTACCTTGAGAAATAGATAGCCAGTAAGGAGAGATCGATACGAGTCTGTTGGTGTAGTTTTGGTGAGATTTGGGTGAGAAGTCGTTGAGATACATGCACTTCCAAGGAGCGAGTGCGAAAAAGGTTTGAAAAGGTGGTCCAGTGATAGTACAGTCAGAATTTCGGAAAAATTGTTAGATCTTTCTCGGTGCTTTTTGTCGACTTTGCCTGTCCGGTACTGTAAACAAAAAAGGGTAAGATGATATTGCTAGATCTTGTGGTAAATGCGAGATGGCTCGTAAACGTCCTCCTCATGTAGAATACAAACAACAGCTAAAAGATACAACTCGAAGCGCTCTCCCGGATATACATGCCACAACAACCAACGACCTATATCAACTCGGGGATGTAGTTGAGTGTGAACTCAGAGCTTTGCACCGCGAGCAGCCATCTTCTCTTGCAACTTAGCCTGAACAAAATGTCAGCAAACGAGAACGCAATAGAAGGGCAAAGCGATTTACTTTGACGGCATCCATATACTTGTCGGTAACAACCCAGTGTTCGCGCTTCATCGCCTTCCCGTAGATCGCAAGGGCAAGGTCCTTGGTCATAATGCCATCCCCGTCAATAACCTCCACACAAGCCGCCTCGAGATCAAGGCAGAACTTGCGCAGCGGGTCGTTGTTATCAAGCTTGGCG
This sequence comes from Coniophora puteana RWD-64-598 SS2, assembly GCF_000271625.1. Lineage (NCBI taxonomy): Eukaryota > Fungi > Basidiomycota > Agaricomycetes > Boletales > Coniophoraceae > Coniophora > Coniophora puteana. The sequence goes on from NW_006913060.1 coordinate 713,530, forward strand.
CGGTGAAGCAGACCACGGGTCCACGCGAAGATGGACGCCACGGGGTTCGTCGAGGTCTCGTTGCCCTTCTGGTACTCGCGGTAGTGGCGCGTCACAGTGCCGTGTGCGGCTTCGCTCTCGATAATGTCACCCTCCGGAGTGATGAGCTCGGAGGTCATCATGCCGAGACTGCCGAAACCTTGAGCGAGGATGTCACTCTGAACATCACCGTCGTAGTTCTTGCAAGCCCAGACGAAGCCGCCTGAGGACTTGATGGCTTGGGCAACCATGTCATCGATAAGACGGTGTTCATAGTAGATGCCAGCGGCCTCGTACAAGGGCTTGTATTCCTTGTCGTAAATCTCCTGGAAGATATCCTTGAAACGTCCATCGTACTTCTTCATGATGGTGTTCTTCGTAGACATGAACTGTTGATTTGTGAGTATAATGAACCTCCAATGAAGGAACACCAAGAACGCACCAAAGGCATCTTCTTTGATAGTGCCATCTTGAACGATGCATGCGCGAAGCCTGTTATCGACTGTCACATATGTGAGATAAGTACCTAAGACCAGCTCCGTTTGCTTCACCTCGTCGGTGTTGTACATGCTCATGGCAACACCCTTCCCCTTGAAGTCATAAACATTCATAGTCGTTGGTGCGCCGCCATCAGCAGGGGTGTAAACCAACTGGAGTTTACCAGGTCCAGGGGCGACAAAATCTGTTGACCGGTACTAGTATAGTACAGTCTCAGTACACAGGACAAACACGGAGTATCAACATAGTACGCACCTGGTCACCGAACGCATGACGACCAATGACAATGGGATTCACCCAGCCTGGAACAGGCTTCGGGACGCGCTTCAGGATGATAGGCTCGCGAAAAACGGTTCCACCAAGAATATTACGGATCTATGGCCGCATTTATGTCAGGTCGAGAGAACCATACGTGACGCTGGAGACTGCGCACCGTTCCATTGGGACTCCTCCACATCTCCTTGAGCTTAAACTCTTCCACCCGTGCCTCATCAGGGGTGATAGTCGCGCACTTGATGCCGACCTTGTGCTCGATGATAGCATTCGCGGCGTCGACGGTGATCTGATCGTTCGTCTGGTCGCGGTATTCAAGGCCAAGATCAAAGTACTTGATGTCGAGTTGGAGATACGGCAGGATGAGCTGGAGAAAGTCAATTCAGAATGTTAGTCCTGTGAGACCGCCACATGGACACGTAGTCCAAGGGTCCCTTAGAAGGGCGCACTGGAAATGCAAGTCACTCACTTCTTCTCGGATCTTCTTCCAGATGATGCGCGTCATCTCATCTCCATCGAGCTCGACGACGGGCTTGGTGACCACGATTTTACTTCCGTCCACTATGAGGAATAGATCAGCCCTTGCACGCCCTAGGCTACCAGCATCTAGCCAACTATCCAGTACTTACGCGTCCTCATCGACGTTGCGAACCCTCTGGAAAGAGCAAAAGCCGACCGTCCAGAGACATACGAACGCCTAACAGAGCCGAAGAGCGTGGCGCGCTGCATGATGAGATAGTGTGTCGAGACAAGCCGTCGCACAGCAGACGTGGAGGGGGAGAACAGACGAACACGAGCAAGGCGCTATAGTTATATAAACCGGGCTCCGTGTAAGCGAGGTTGGACAACGTGTGACGCAACAACGGTAGAGCGGCTCCTGATGGACGGATCGTTTTCCAATCCGCGCCGGCCGAGGTGGGAAAGGGTGCAAGGCGTGTGAGTGTCGGTCGGCCCAGGTTGCAGGTGATCTCCGAACTCGCGGTGTCGGTGGCGGTGTCGGTGGCGGCGAGAGGTCGGCTAATTAGCTTTATTTCTATCGTATAGAACGTCGGCCACTAGCTGCGCGACCACGTACGAGTTCGACCACGCTCGTAAGGGAGATTATATTCAGTCAGAATACTGGTCTCGCCCTCGAATCGCCTCAAGTAAACACAAGCTGCCGTTCAGTCCGACTCTCACTCAAGAGCAAGTGTGGTATGCATTCACCATATTCGCTCTTCTTCGGGATGCCATGGACCAGAAGACACCACTACGAGTTCCTCATGATGGCGAGCAACGAGCTCGCTTCACGTTGGCCATGCAGGAGCGTAACGAGCGGATGGTGCGTTTTGGCCAACACGAACTCAGACACTTCTGCGACCTATGCATGAGGGTCTTCATCGATCCACCCGGTCCCGATGGTAAGCCTCGTTACCGTAAGTCTCATCGTATTTGATATTGTCATGCTTCTCACTGAGAAAGAGTAGGAAAGTGTCAGGTTGCAGTCAGCGATGGCGTAACCATTGGGCACTATGTTTGCAGGAAGTTCCGATGCACAGAACCGCTCGAGTCTAACGCCGATCACTTCTGCAAAAACGACCAACACCTTGCTGGTATATGCGCAGTCGCAGACTGCGACAGCGCGATCTCGCCGACTTCCTCGTCAAGCCATACCTGTAGCAATATCGAGCATCAGGAACTGGAGATCAAGTCCCGAGATCGAGGCAGAAGCATGTTTACGCTCAAAGCTCGCCTCGCTCGTATGCGCACCTCGAATCCGGCGGCAGAAATGAACGGGGACGTTGATTCCCTCCCCAACGACGCTAATGAATGGTTCCACCTCGACGAGGATGGCCATCTCATTCACCACGTCGACACCAATCCCACCAACGTAGGCGTCAACGACGAACAGGCCGAGCAAGCAAACTGCCCGGAGTAGACA
>NW_006913060.1:719393-1083869 GCF_000271625.1 Coniophora puteana RWD-64-598 SS2
CCGGGTACAGGATCGTCACCTCGAAACAGACTGGGCAAGTGCAGGTACCGTTGTCGAGGACCTCCAGAGGCGGCAAGAAGATCCACCCGCTCATGGTGTTGCTAGATAGTGGCCGACAATCGAGAACAAGAGGTGTGTGTGGCGAAGCCTAGGTGTGGACGTAGTAGTAGAGAGAGGAAAGGATCGACGGAGAAGAATGAGAGGAAACAAAGAGGGAGAGAGGAAAGGATCGAGGGAGAAAAACGAGAGGAAACGAAGACGCGGACGGGCAGAGAATGACATTTATATTTGGTCCAAGGACGAATGCCTGGGGAGACTGATATGTACATTGGTATTCAGACTACTATCTAAAGCGCGACGCGAAGAGCCACGTGAATTGATTTTGTGGGCCTACACGCCGTCACATTGATTTGCGCGTCATCGTTTGTGCCGACACCCGCCGACACGCCGACACGCCGATACACCGCCGATACGCCGACACTAGTTGTTCGGGATTCCCCATCGACCTCGGTCGGCCGAGGCTGTTACTGAGCAAAGCACTGAGGAGAGATAGCCCCGTATGTTGCAGTCTAACCCGCAGGCCACGAACAAGTACTCGAGACCGCCATTCATCCTACGCAACCTTGGCGCAACCGTTCCAGACGGAAGCGGCCGTCTCGATCGGTCGGTAACATGTGCATCAAAATGCGGGGCAAAAGCTTCCGTTGGAAGTCATTCGAGGTCATTCGTGTCGAAGCAACAACGACCGACTTATCTGATCAAGGTCAACATAACACGAAAGGGTGTGCAGCAGGGGTTGAGCAGGAAGGGCAAATGGTCGAACTTCACCACCCAAACTTGTATTTATACACCAAGGACACCACTTTGCGGCGCTATAATACATGGAAGTATCGAGATCCTCAAGCTCCGTTGAGAAGACTTCTGGTCACACAGACGCGCAGAACTGAATTGCCAACAGTTCACGAGGACTGCTGAGCGATGAGCTCAATAATCCTCTCCACAAGACCTCGCATATCCTCGGCTTTCTGCCCGCCGACGGCGAGCACCTCCTCATGAGACGCAGCCCCAACCGTCTCCACCTTCACCGAGCGTCCAGCAAGCTGCGTTGTGACGATGAGTTTTATGCCTCGGCATCCGATAGCGTAGACGCACCTCCGCTTCTACTTCAGCACGGATATCTCTGTACTTCTCGGGTATGACGACCATGTTGGTCACCAAGCTGAGCACGAGCACGTTCATCTTCTCCTCCCGAGCAGCGATAACATCCGGAACCGTGCTCATGCCCACGACGTCTCCGCCCGCCGATCTAAGCAAGCGGCCTTCGGCGGGTGTCTCATACGCTGGTCCTGCAACCCAGGAATACGTGCCCTCGACCAACGCGTCCATCCCCAGCTTCGGAAGCTGGTGCGCTGCTAGGAACGCGAGGCGGCGAAGGGCTGGAGAGTAGGCATCGGATAAAGGGAGGAAGCGAGGGTATTCTGGCGATCGGACTGGGCCGAATGATGGGTTCAACCCAGTGAGGTTCGGCATGCCAAGGTGGTCACGAACAACCACAACTATAGAGAGACTTCAGAGGAAGGAACCGATCGCTGCTCATGGATCTCACCCTTTCCCACTGGGATTTGCGGGTTGAGCGAGCCAGCCGCATTAGTGACTGCGATTGGTGAATACCGAGGCGAGTGGTCCGAGATAATCCGTACTCACTGATAATGTTCTTGACTCCAAGCTTGGACATTACTCGAATGGGGTAGCCCACAACATCAGAGTGGTGGCCCTCATATAGATGGAATCTGGATCAACGTCAAGTTACTGAGCCATAACCTGCAGAACCGGATGAAGACAAACTAAGCAAATCACATATAAGCATTACGCACAAAGAGGTAAAGCGAGACACATTTCACCCGTCCAAGCATGGCCACCACAGGGATGTTCTGCTCTCCAACCATCCCGAACGCGAGGGCGCTCGAATGCCCAACGACTGCACCGAGGTCGTAGATATGAGGGAGTCAATTGCGATCTCACAATGCATAGGGCAATCCTTACTTGAGCTTTCGCCGAATCCTTTTAACTTCGAGTAAGGGACGTGTACAACGGGTTCTTTAAACTCCTTCGCCAGTGTGCTGAGTCCTGATCCGCACACAATACCGACAACTGGCTTTAGTAACCGCTCATCGGTAACATACTGCTTGAGTTGTCCGATAGTCTCGTCCAGCATGACAAGGAGTGGGTATTCAGAGTGCTGTTGTTCAGCCATGTTTCCCGTCGAAGGCGTCTGATGGATGGTATCAGCAGCACGATGGGGAAGCTATGAGATAGCTGCAAGGACAAGAGGGTAGGCGCGATGCGCGCGTCAATCTAGCGGTTGTCCGGAGTCCGGAGTCCGGATTTCGGAGCTTGCTTGAGCTACTGAGGCCCCTATCTTAGTTCCCCTTCCATGGACTTACATACATAGATTACTAAGTCCGCGTCACACAGGCCTTAGTTTTATTTGGAATATTATCCAGCGCATCTATCATTGGGCTGTGTATCGATGTACGTGATCGCAATAAGTACCGTAGAAGATACTGTCCCAAGAGCGATCAGGAAACAAGCCGACTACTCAAGCACGGGAGTGGCTTGATAGCCCACGGCCGTCGGGCCTCTGCTACCAAAAAGCAGGCTAGAGGCTGCCGAACGTCTCAGTGGACTCGTTGTTCTGGCGATAGCGGTACAGCAACGGCATGACCAAGTAACCGGGGTGGAAAATGTTGAGCGTGTACATGCCCAACGTGACCATGCCACCGTCTAGGACGTCTAGAAGAAGTCAATGGTTAACAATATGTTATTGATAGAAGAGGGTCTGCGAGACGTACTGAAGTAGACCTGGGTGGCGATGATACGGCCGTTCCATCCGTCGGTAAGTTCTATCGTGCGGTACACAGCACGAATGAAGAGACAGGTAGTGCTGAAGGCCATGGCGTAGCAGGCAATCTTCATGCGGGGATCCATAGCACCGATGCTGTAAGCGCCCTTGGGCTTCTCCATGTCGCTATGCACCTTCTTGTGGAAGGGCTTGTCGAATGCATAGCGGTAAAAGAACTCCGCGGCAGTGATGATGAAGAGCGTGATGGCGATCATTTGCAGGATGATACCAACGAGCATGATAGTGCCACCCTAAATGCAGATCAGACACGATGAAACGCCAAGTCCTGGAAAGAATACACACAGTGGTAGGATCTTCACCATTACCAGCGGCCATACCAGCAACGGCACCGCCCGCACCCTGAATGGACAGAGAGATCGCATCGCTAGTGACGAAGACGATCATGTACATGCGGGGAGAAAACCTGCTGAAACGGGGACCAAGAGTCTTGATGATGTACTCAAGGATAACAAAATTGGCCGCGATCAAGGGAGTAGGACCGGTGATGGTGGAGGAGATTCTGATTTTGATGTTAGAAGGCACTTAAACTAGGAAAATAAGATGAAACGTACTGAATCTCGAACGGGATCAGAGCACGAGGATTCCCGCTGGAATACAGACGTGCACCCCAACCAACGAGCTCCGCGGTACCGCAGAAGACAGCGGTTGGGAGAATCCACCAGAGGCGGTACTTCCAGGCTTGGAAGAGGTGGACAACCGTCGAAATCGCAAAGAGCGTGACAAATAGGATTCCGACGCTGCGGTCAGGGACGTAGTCGTAAGGCCCGATGCCGGTGTTGCCTCCGGATGCGAGGATATGAGGAAGGGGGAGAGAAACGTTCGTCGCCATTAGAGAATATGTATTCGTGAGCGTGGAGGAGTGTGGAGGCTAGGGAGGATCGTTCTTGTTAGGTCAGTTGGTTATTTCGTTCGTTAACCTGCGCTACCGGAGCACAAGGGATTAGGAGGAAAGTAAAGAAAGACGGGGGACTTTGATAAGAACGAAAAGCCTCTGCACGACCAGCGAATGCAAAGAAAGGATGAACGGCGATGACTGGCACCCACAACTTTCTTGTCATGAACGCAGTGGGGTTATATACCTTTGGGCCTCCCCCGTTCAAAACGGGCAGTGCGATCAGCCAAGCTTCAAAGTACGTACGTCGTCAAGGCGCGGATGCTGATGCCATCATGGCATAAGGGTTGGGGCCGCTCATTGAGAAGCGCGCTGTGGTGTGCGCTGAAACACACCAGCTCCGGTCATCATCGGTGCGCGTTTCAGTAACACAGAGGATAAAGCTAGACAGAAACCTATTGAATATGCTTTCAGCTGGTGAATTCAAGCAACGCTCCGAGTCAAGAAACTTGCTTGAATGCGCACTGAGTCTTGTGCTTTGCACAGGTCAAAAGGGAGGCGCAAAACGAAGGGTGCCGATATGGCGTAGCGCGCGAGCGCCGCTGTGGAGCCAAGGGTGTATTGCGGTCGATTTGGACAATGATTGCAGAGATGAGAAAATGGTAAGCTGCGGTAAGTTATCCAAAAGGGTCAGCCTTGTGTTCTGAAGGGCAGATAGCTCGGCGAAGATCCACCTTTTACTCTAGCCAAATAAGTCGCAATCGAGACAGCAGGGCTACTTTTTGCCTTCAGCGGGGTCCACTGCCTCACTGCACATCAACGATCCTCAAGGAGGCTATGTAAATTTGGGGTAGCCAAGAAAGTCACCGCGAAGAGATACGATGGCTCTTGTATCGCAATACCATTGCGACGCAGTGCATTACGATACAGTAACATGGGTGATACTCCAAGATGATGTTGGTGAAGCTCAAGGTGTGAGAAGTCCGGACCAGCACCCGCGGCGAATGTCAAAGCTCTCTCAACCACACAGCCACCACGACTGGTTGTTTGCATTCCACTCTGACAGGCTTCCCATCACATCATGGTTGGCGGTGTCCGTGACGTTGCAGCACCGAGCGCTTAGTATGCGTTTCTCCATATGCCATGAGACTTTGTCGGGGAAAACGTCGAAGACGTACTAGAGAGGCTGTGGGCTCAAGGTACTATAAGTAAATGGCACCTTCAAAGTTAGAAGAGCCGCGTCCTACCTTGCAACTCTCCGGCCACTGCCAGCCGCTGTCAGCGGACGTGACTTTACCGGATCCTGCCATAGCTTTACTAGCCAATCGATCGTCCATCGATCGTCCCTTCACAACCTCGCGGGCCGTGACCAAGTCCTCAGGAGGTTTTCTTTTTTCGAGTTTTCCAGACGTAGAATTGAGTACCGCATAAACGTGCTGACCCTATTCAGAGCGATCATGAAATGTGCGCGATGGTGAAGCATTCCAGCGAGAAATTCGATATTGCATTGATTTGCGGCGCAAAACCCGGGAGGCAGATAATAGATATGAGCAAACGCGACGATAGGGATATAGGGATATAATCGTGGAGATCTAGGTAAGATGTGATGGAATGAGTGTATAACGACAAGTGCAATGAATAAATACGAGACAATGCTTGAGTCCGACAAATAATGATAGGCAAGAATTAACGGGGGTTAGAATATACCTGGAACCAGTCTAAACGGTACTCGCTCCGCGTACTCCTCCCACTCAATGCTGAAGCGATCGAAGAGGAACCCGTCCTCTACGTGTACGCGCTTTTGTATCTTGAGGCTGAACATCACATTGGTTGCTGCCCATGCTAAGGCGATGAGTGCCCCGGACCACGTCTGTAAGAACCCTGAGGCACGAAGCCACGAGCCCTCGCTCAAGTTCATGATGCAGATGCCCAAGATGCTGAGATACCATCCCGTGTAACTCGGATGCCGGACAATCGAGTATGGTCCGTGAGTCACGAGTTGATGGTCTTTCCTCAGGGCTAGTTGGAACATAAAGTTCTGACCCATGACGAGGAAGCACCAGATGCGTGTGGCGGTGCCTAAAAGCGTAACTGAGACGCCAAGAAGGAAAGCAGCAGGTGGGCGGGAAATGAAGGTGTTGGCGTCATATCGGAGGAGAGACGTAAGTTGGGTGGAATATTCAGGGGGATATCGAGAGAGTAGCACGACAGCTATTTCGATAAGACTTGGTAACATCGCCGCATACTGCTACTTTCAGCAAAATCGAAAATGACGGGATAGCTGACGATATACCTTAGTTGCAGGCGTTAGGAACGCAATCCGGAACCAGTCCAATGTTGATGACGGTGTCTTCACGATCTCTGATCGCTCTGGGGGAGGCGACGGGGGAGTGAGGGAGACGTAGAACGCGAAGGTAGCGGCCAGCTCAAGGCCAAGCTTGAACCAAGTAAAGCATGAGAGCGTCAGGGCGGAATCCATCGTCGTATGGGTGCGAGGGCGAGTCCTACTGATCGGTTATATATACGACCGGCGCCCGTCAAGGATGGGTAAGTAAGCTTACCTTATGTTGCTAAGCAAAGGGAGTGCCTTTCGCAAGCTTTCGGATGCTCACACCGTGGTCCCTTTCAGGCGACTATCACATAGGCACCCGTTTGCCAAATGAAAGGTCCATGTCCGGTCCTATTCTCGGCCCAGTCCCCTCTCGCGTTCCGCCTTCAAAAAACTTTTGCGTCGTTGTTCATCTGGTTGCATATCACGTTAGCACGAGTCGTGCAACGGATCGGAAGAAAAGATCCAGACGTACAACACGTCGACCAGGACTAGTAATTGTTGTTGTCTAAGAGCTTTTGCCCTCGGACATGTCCACGTCGCTTGAAGCAAAACTCCGGAGATAGACAGGGTCACAACTGATGTTGGTCCCTCCCCTGATGTCCTCGTCGTAGACAAGTCACGTGAGACCAACACCTTGCAAAAAGATTCTTCTCGAGATTTGCAAAGTGTCGCATCAGGGGAAGTACCATGTGGTTGTACATCAGAGCGGTCCCGTTACTCCATTGCATCCCTTATGAGAGTGCCTGGAAAATGTATCCCCTAAATGAACCACTCGAGATTCGAGTGCCCAGAGGCCAGTTTGCTATCGAGAGTGGAGGCAAGCGGTCCTCGCCTCGTGGGAGGTAAGGCGTTAGTAGCCTTACCAAATTGCAAGATATCTTAATGAAAAAAGTTTTCGCCCCATCGCAGGACGCCAGCGCTTCGCGGTTACGGTCCCGGCCGCAATGAATGTCGTTCTTGAGAACATCGTAGAAGCTTCAGTTGTCGCATCGGGGACACGAGTACAAACCATTTCTATTGGGAAGGCCTTGTTGATGCTGACTGTAATATAAACACAGGTATTGATTGCGTGCCTGCTAAGTAGGCGTTGCAAGTTTCCTCCTTGACTCTTAGGGACCTGTTTGCGTTAATCTGCGCTATCCAACAGTCTCCGACCGGATGCTGATCTTGGGAGATCCATCTTACCTGCTTTCCAGGTCAGACGAAACGGCTGGTCCGAACAGCTCGGTGGCGGACTCTTAATAGTGTTTTGTGAACACCTTGAGGCTTATGTATGGTGTTGTGTCTTTGTTATTAGTGGTTCGAGTTCTTTCCCCAGTAGGCTAGTGGTGCCCGCGGTCCGGGTAACGCAAGAATATTAATCAAGTCGTTAGCTATAGATTAGGGAGACGTTTATTACCAGTCCCAATCTTTTGGTGTCAGTGAATCAAAGAAGAGGCACTGTATGCAGCACGGTCTGGTTGGCGGGTTCAGGCAGAGATGTGATTCACTTGAAGACGCGTTCAAACTTGGGTGACGTCGCGGATATCCAGCCCCCATAAAAGCGGGGAACTTACATAAAAGCAAGACTACACGTGATAACGGCGCGGTTTACGCGCCCTGTCGTTGTTGACGCCGCCATCCTCGCGATAATCCTCACCTCCCGAGTAGATCATTTCCTTGCTTTCAACACCCGTAAACGTCTATTCTGCACAACCGGGAGGACCTCACAAGCAAAGGGAGGTTGGAATGAACAACGTTCTGAATCATGGCACCGTCTGACGAAGGCTCGCCACTCTATGGCGCACGGCTCTAGCCGACGTCGGTTGTACGTACACACTAACCCAAAACACAGGGCCAATTTAAGTCAACCTCCGTCGACCAAGTCTGCTCTTTCCTCAGTCGACAACAGCACATTTCACCGAGATGTTGCTGCGGCTCATCCCTCCCTCTCCCCAGCCGACTGTCCTCTACACACTGGGCTTTGCCCAATCGCTACCTCTCCCTTTACCTCGCGCGTGGTCGGCTCAGCATCAGCTCCTTACCTCCGTCCTTGCCTTGCCTGCGCCGGTCTCTATCCATGCTCTCGATAGGTCTGCTTCGTTGGTCGCGCTTGCTCACGATGTCAGCTTAGATGTTGCTGCCCTTGAAGTGAGGGTCACGTTTGTGGATGGACGTCTTGTTACTCTTCCTATGGAAGATGGGCTTGTGCGTATGCTGGAAAATGTTATGGCCGACGTCCGGCGGTCTTCGGGTGATAATTGCAGCGACGCGGACACGAACGAAGAAGAATGCAGCACGCGGAGCAGCTCCCCCACCGCATCACCACTTACGATCTTCAAGAAGCACAAGCGTCAACGTTCTCTTCTGTTGTCTCTGATTTCGTACGTGACATATACCCTATGCTTGCCCCGTTCTTCTTTCAATGGGGTTTCGATTGATGGTTCCTGCCTAGTAGTGCCATCCCAAGAGTTATACTTGGCCCGCCTACACGTCCGGCTACACCTCAACCTCCGAGCTCACCAACGACGCCGACAACACCAACGCGCTCGTCTACCCCTTCTTCCCTATCTAAACCCGCTGTACTTCCTCCGCGCCCCTCGGACCCAGACGAGAACATGGACGCTAGCGCTCTCCGCCGGCGTGCACGTTCAACGCTCGTTGACGCTTGGAGAAGGCATGTGCAATCCGCCATTGTCTCTGGCTTTTCCGAAGAGCGAGCGCAACTCGTTTCCTTTCCCAATGCAGGCTATATTGAGTGGGTAGTACGCGGCAGGATGGACGAAGTCCTTATCCAGATGGCACAGCTTCGGACCGAAGGCCGCAAGTTCTGGTTGGAACAGCGGTCGAGACACAACGCTTCTGCAGGTCGAGAGCGCGAGGCACCCCCTCGCCTGATCACGTCCGCGTCTCCTGTTGATATCGCCAACAAGAAACGCAGCAAAAGTGTGCGTGTGGAGGAGACGAAAGTTCCTCCTCGCGAGCGCGCCAGGGCCAAATCGCGAAACCGCATACCGTCGCCCTTCCCGCGCGACGCGGATTCGGATGACTGGGGTATCAAAGATGGACGTTCGGGCTCAGAGGAAGTACGCGCGATGCAGTCGCCGTCTCCTCCTCTTACCGCACCCGACGACATGGCTGACCTTCTGACGTATGATTTCGAACTGGAGCTACCGGCAACTGGAGAGGGGGATGATTTCAGTCACGACGACTACAAGCTCGAGGTTGTGGACCCTTTCCGTCTCCAAAGGTCAAGCCCGAGGGATGCTAGGAAGCAGAAACTCAAGCAGCGGTGGGAGATTGGATACACCGGGACTTGTGTATGCCTTTGTACTGAAGAAGGAGCGTGTGGATTGGTATGCGAGGATGACCGCGAGTGTCAGTGTGGAAGTGAGGATGGTGCGTCACGGTTTCATCCTAGACTGGTCTTGTTTTCAATACTACTCCAGCCTCCACGTCGTGCGTGGATAAGCGGTCTTCCCTCGACTCCTCTGAAAGTGAGACGTCGGTTAAGACGCCCCCTGACGAAGGCAACGGTGTACCTATTCCTCTGCCTCTTCCCGCACATCTCGCGAGGGCCAAGAAGGCTTTCAAACGCAGCTTTTCCAAGCACGGAACCAGCAGCTCGCCTCGTACACCTGGGAAATTCTGCCAAGTCAAACTCCCCACTCACCTCGCGACTCGCTATAGCATGCTTACAGGGCAGCTGTCCAGCCTCCGCAACGCCCTGATTGTCATTCGCATCCGCGCCGAGGAGGAAGCCTGGCAGATCGTCCGGCCATCCGTCGTTAATAGGTACGATCCACTCTGCGGCGAATGCGCGCGAAAACAGCCAGTGACGTACACAACGGAATTTTCAATGACCCCTACGCTGATGGATCTCGAAGAACGGGCTCGTCGGCGCGCCTGGAGCAATGGTATTACCATGGATGCCTATAGGGTTGCGCACCGGATCGCAGACATCCGTTTGGTCACGAAAGAATCTGGCCCACCGAAGCCTCCTCCCGGGCTTGATGCATGTGGACCGCCGTCTTATGACGAAGCCATTGCACGCTCTCCGCCTTCCTTGCGTCCAATTCAGCCGCGAGGCATCGAGATGGGCGTCCCGATTGCTAGCTCCCCCCTCACCTGCTACATGTGGAATGCTGAAGACCTCGCAGCAGAGGGCTACACGCTTGATTACGACGACGTAGAAGATGATGATGCTCGAGACATTGGTAGCCGCTTTATCGTCGAAGACGTCGCGGTCAAGCGCGAGCGTAAGAGCTTGCGCCGCACAAGCAGCCGCCCTCAGCTATTCACCGTCTGTGAGGAAACTGCCTCGGACACTGAGACTGAATGTCAGCTCCCCTCTTCCGAAACCCGAACTTGCTCTTCCCCCGAACGCGAACCAGGCGAGATAGGCGCGACTTTTGCAACTACCGCAATGGAGTTCCCTCACGACGCCTTCGATGAAGATGATCTGGAGAACGGAGGATACCTTAACTCGTCGGACGATCCGATCCATTCATCGCCGCCGCCGCCCATTACCGAATGTCGTATTGACGAGGAGCGTGATGACGGCCCATTCTCAAGCTATACTCCTGCTCAAAACTCGACTTCGGCACGTATACATGGGGGGTCGTCGACACCTGATCTGACCAGTCTTTCAAGCCCTGCCCTCCCAGTATATAGGCCCACTCCGATTACTCCGAAGTCCGCGGACGAGCTCCCCGGTCGCCTGGATGCTTCGGCTCTTCTTTTCCAGCCTCTGAGTCAGTTTGCATCCGAGCCAGGTTCCACCGCCGACGACACAGGTGCACCTGCTCGCCGTGTTCCCTCTACCGCGTCTTCAGGTCGCCGCGATCGCATTCATTCACTACCTATAGCGTTCAAGCCCTCCTCGAATGCTCACGATCTCTCCCGCGAGTACGCTCTCCCTCCGCCTGAGTGTTCTTCTGACGATCCTGCCACTGCCTTTACAACTGATGTCGCACCGGTGCCTACCTTTCCGTACGCACACATGCAGGTCCACCACAAGAAAGACGGGCAGGACAGGCACCGCCGATCAGAGGAGGGTTCCCTAGTCCCCGACGGCGATGACATCTCCTTAGGGCTCGACATCGCTCTCGGACGCGCCGAAGAGGGCCAAGCCGAATGGTAATTAACGACTCGATATGACTCGAAGCAAAACCTCGCATCGCGCACTACGTGTTCCAATGCGTGGCCGGCAACGATATCCGTCCCGGCCCCTAGATGTACATATTTTTCTTGCATTTGCATAGCACCCCAATAATCGTAGGCACTCCTTTGCTCGCTGTTTATGGAGAGCTGAAGACTGACTATTATCATTTTCTTAGGCCAAACACTCATTTACATAATCCAGGACCTCGCACTCATTGCCGCATTCATCTGCTTCCATAATGCCCCCTTCACGTACAGACATTGACTCGGCATATCTAGACTGCATTTACATTGACGATCACTACCATCATTGTTTGGACGCACGACGCATCTCCCATCCTTTCCTTCTACGACTTACATTCTCGCCGCTGGCTTAGCTTCGGCATCTGTGTATACTTTATAAGTCGCTCGCCATCGTCTTGCTGTTGACTCGCCTAATCATGTCGCGTGGCCATGTTTATCACGCTGCGCTCTCGGTCATGTCACTTGCAATACGTTGATTAATATCAGTTTCATGCACGGAGTGGACTGTGTCCGAATAACTGACGAAGAATCTGCGTTTGTACATGTTACATGTTTCTGTGTCAAATACATTAATACACCCCTACGCGACCGCAGAGTTGAGGTACTACTCGTACCTAGCGCGTCACTCCGTATGCGGTACTCCCCCTCCTGGTATCTAAAACTTGTGTTTCTAGCGCCTCCGAGTCCAGCTTGGTCAAGCCCCTTGTATATGATCCTCAGTCCCTCATAGTGCTCCGGATTTATTGAAGTGAGATGATTGGGACCGGCATATGACGTTTCGCATCCCAGGGTGGCTCGAGCGTCGACAACACTGGGTTTCGTCATGTTTGATAGCAACAGTCCAGAAATCTTCTTACACCAAGGTAGCGTAGCATCGGAGGTGCACTCTGGCGCACCGGGAGGATCGTGCAGAGCCCCTCGGAGATTTTCTAGCTAACATTATTGCCAACAGTACTCCACACCACAAACGCGTCAAGTACCGCGAGGGAGGAGTCCGAGTCGGATCTGCACGGTGCACACACCCACCGAAGTACTCGGGCTCGCAGATCATCGCAGCGGATATGATGCCCGGATGACTCGCAGTGCTTGCACCAAATCGGATCCTACGTTGAACGTTGAACATTGACCGTTTGAGAGGAGATGCGGCTGCCACCTGCTGCACTCCGCTGCAGCATTCAAGTTGGCATCAACTGTTCAAGATTCTCAGCACCAATGACGTTGACGTCGTTGATGTGGTGCTATCGTTATGACCGCCGTCCGACAGTGGTACACCAAGGCTTTTTCTAGACAGTCCACTTCCCAAATGGATGTTGGAGCGAGCGTAGGCGATGTCGAGGGGGTTTTCGAAGGGCATCATGGTCGGCGCCGTCGATGGGTGTACAAAGGGAATCGAGCGGCGAGTAACGCCGTTATGGTCCATCCCAGTCTCGAAGTCCACTTACTGCTAGTACCTGGTCGTTGCTCCTCGGAGCCACCTTTGCCATAATTGCCAGGCCCGGACCGATCGTGTTACCTCTGTATTTAATATTTTCAAGATGCCCACCACCAGGTGGAGCTCCCAGAAGACGATCAAGTGAGATTCTTCCAAAATCAGGCTGTCTAGATCAGTGTCATCAACCAAGGTGCTCGTACGGTGGAGGAGTCGAGGGTAAATGTCTCAACACCATGGATGAAGCCTATGAATTCGTAAACGATGCGCAACGACGACTCCACCCCGCGGACACGGTCTCCGTCTGCTAACATGGATCACGACCAGTAGGGCCGCCAAACCGAAGGAATGTCGGCGCGGACGTACCCATAGAGATAGTTCTCAGATGGATAGCCCTTGAATAATTACTGGCTCGAAAAGGAATTCGAAATGTCGAAGAGGTGGCGATCGGAGGGGACGAAAAGGCAGGGTTCCAAAGCAGTAGAGCAAGTCCAACTGCACGAGGTTTGACACATGTGGCAGAACTCGGCGTCCGCACACCGAACACGTCCGAGTAGTGGCGAATCGGGCTCAGCCCAGTGACGTCAAAACCAAGAATGAGGCCTGCATGCCTGATCACGAAAGTGCCAAGCGGGGTACGAGGTCAACGCACGTATATGTCATTTGTCCACGCTTCCTTCATCTAAGGAGCAGCGCAATTGGGCCATACCAAGGAAGATGTTTGAGTAAACGCAGGTCGACAGACACCCGGTGCTGAGTGAACACGCACAGCTGCTACCCTATTCGCTCCCGGCCTCCGTCGTCTCGTCACACAATTTTCATCCGCATGGTGAAGGTAAAAATTGGACATTATTGCTGTGCCCTGATAGCATCCATCGACATCGGATAGTGCGTAGCATAATTCATCCTGCATAATTGACGTCGCGTATGGGGCGATGCTCACAACTCTTGCGCGGATGTACAACATATGCGATGAGCCTATTTGGTGGTAAACGAGTGCCGAAACGGGTTGATAGTAGAGGGCGATAAGAGACGTACGAACGCAAAGTCCGACCGAGCACAGTGACCCTGGAGCTGTCAGCGCCCAAGAAGAAGCGAGTCTCGGGACGTCGGATAGTAGTCCTCCGCTCGGAGAAGCCAGATCTACATCCAGTGCTCCGTGCGTCGCCGGTGGGGGGGCTGGGGACCCAAGATGTTTTTGTCGTCGGCCACAAAGCGGTTCCGGCAAGTACGGACACATGAGCGCGAAGTGTGCGAGAATCTATTCATACGTCCCGCATTCTGGAGCGAGTTTGGGTTGAATCTCACAAAGAGGCGCTCGTTCCGGGCGGAGATCGCGTCGTGCAAAGATCTTTTATGTTGTATGGTGTTCTAGATCTCGAAACATAAGCATGGTAGGGACGACGGTGAACGAGCTTCTTTTTCTTCTCGTGGACAGAATGAGATTGACCGGGAGACTCTATCGATTATTGCCGGGCAAGCAGGTGCCAAATATAAGGGAGGCGTCATCCTAAACTAATTTCCGCTCCGACAGCCCGACAGAGCCCGACTCGTGGTCGTATTCGATGTACAAGTTTGACTTCGGTTGATTCGCGTAGTCGGTCCGCCGAGAGATGGAACGTTATTCGGTTCATGAGGATCTTGTCATAAGGACGTCCACAAAGCGGCCGCGGAGGCAGAAAGAAGAGAGCTTGCAGTGTTTAGAGAGCTGTACGGCGCCGCGCGGGGGAGGCGATTAAGGCTGATAAAGGGTGGTAACGCAGCAGGATGACAGTGGTACGAGTGACGATCAGCCAGGCACGATCCTCGATTTGGAAGAGAAGGAGAGTAAGATTTCCTAAAAGCGGAATGAGCGGCAACGGCCCATCTGATCGCCCGGTTAACGCCACAGCATGGCAGGGCGTGGCCTCGTTTCCTCCGAGCATCAAAACATGGAGTCACTGCATCGTACTCGCTCGTCACCAAGTGACGCACCTATATAATTTGCCACTGCTTCTGTCATGCGGTATCGCTCATATACCCCTCTCCCATGAAGTCTGCTACAGTGGCCCTTGCTCAGTCCGACCTCTTCCAGACACGCTCCGAGCTCCTCACCCGTGCTGCTCGCGTAGATCTTGCATACGACAGGGCAAAAGCTATAGCAGACACCATAGGTACGTCGTTAACGTCTACACCTTCCGTGGTGCTGACGCGACCGTTGTCAGGACTTAGCTTCAACGATATCCTTAACCTCACGCCCAAGTTTTGGGAGACTCACCTTGACCCAATCTTTGCTTCCGATGCTGCTGCGACCACTTTGCTCACTATCCAGTACAACTTGGTCGCTGGTACCCTTGCAAAGTTCGCCGCCTCGGACCGGCCAGAACTCATTCCCTTGGTGCAGGACATCATCGCGTATAGAAAAATGTGAGTCTCCATCAGCCCTGCTCGTTGTCCTCACTGCTCACTACGACCTCAGTGGCCAGTTCTGCCTCACCGAACTCGGGCGGGGCCTAGACATTTATAGAATGAAGACCATCGCGACGCTTCTCCCATCAGGGGAGTTCGACCTTCATACACCAACACTCAACGATGCCAAGTACGTGTAGCCCACACCTTGTGGTCTTTCTGTGCTGATAAACAAAACTCAGATTCATGCCGCCCACTGTGCCTATCAAAGGCATCCCATGCATAGCTGTCGTCTTCGCCAAGCTCGTCGTCGACGGCGAAGACCGCGGACCGCGTCCCTTCCTTGTCCCACTCAATGACGGATACTCGATGTGCAAAGGCGTGACGTCCAGGTACGCATCATCATCGACCTGCTTCCGTCGGAGCAGCGCCCTGACAGCCATCTGCCAGACTTCTCCCTCCGCGCGGCGGCTCCACACCCGTCAACCACGCGCTCACCTCCTTCACGCACGTCCGCCTGCCCCCGTCCGCGCTCCTCGGCCAGCTCGCCAAGCCCGAGAGCACGCACGCCGAGTTCATGTCCCAGATCTGGCGCGTCGCCGTCGGCACGCTCTCCCTCTCCTCCCCGACCATCATCGCCCTCCAGGTCGCGTCCTTCGTCGCCGGCAAGTACTTCCAGCGGCGGCACGTCACCGGCCCGATGGGCTCGCCCATGCCCATCATCGCGTTCCGCACACAGCAGCAACCCCTGTTTACCGCGATCGCGCAGTCGTACGCGCTGCGCGCGATGTATCGATGGGCGATGCCGATTTTTACGGACCAGACGATCGACGTACGGGCGCGGCATGGTGTGGCCACGTGCTGCAAGGCTGTCATGGTCCAGCACGCGCAGGCGGCGAACATTGCGCTGTCTGAGCGTCTTGGGGCGCAGGGTCTTTTCGAGTATAACCGGATATCGCTGAACTGGGTGCGTTCGTGACCTTTCTTTACCGTTTGACAAGGTCAAACGTGTCTTACAGAACGAGATACGCGGGATGACGATCGCCGAAGGCGACGTGCTCGGTAAGTCATTGCACGATTGACTATTAATGGACCTCGTTTGCTCATGACCTCATGTTCTTCAGGACTATCAATGCGTACGTTCAAGTCAATCGTCACTTCCCAAAACCATCCTAACCTGTGACGCATGACGTCTCACCAACAGATCTCGTCACCGACCTGCTCATGCAAAAGTACTCCATGCCCGAACCCGCTGACCCTTCCTCGCTTCTCGCGCAGCACGAATCCGCGCTCTTCGAAGATGCTCTAAACGCGTGCACCTCCGCGCCCGACTTCATCCAGGGCTACATGTCGCACGTGCAGCCGAACGCACAGCGCATGACGGAGGCCATGGGCTGCCGCATGGCGTACGAGGCCGCGCGCGCGCAGGGCGTGCCCGCGTGCCTCGCGGACCTCTACCTCGTCGCCGCGCTCAAGCTCGACGCGGCGTGGTACGCCGAGAAGGGCGTGCTCGCGCGCGCGACGCTCGACGATATGGAGCGCAGCGCGCTCGATGCGGCGATGCCGCGCCTGAACGAGTTTCTCGACGATATGGGCGTCGAGCCGTATGTTACGAGCCCGGTCGTCTCGGACGACGCGTGGTCGAGCTTTGCGCACTCGTTGCCTGCGTACACGCACCGGCCGGTGCAGGAATCGTTTGAGCTGGAGCGCGCTAGACTATAGATTCTGTGATTCCTGTTTTCCTTTGTTCGCTTTTTCGTTTATTTTGCAGATGTTTTGGATGCTTTCAGGATAAATAATGTTATTTCAGACGCTACACAAAGGTCCACCACAGTATGTATCACCACGCAGTACCACCCACTCCTTTCTTCACTTCCTCCGTTACATAGTCATCTTGCTTCCCTCCCTTTGGACTTTTCAGCTTTTCATTAGATGTACATGATACCCGCGTAATTCATTTACCACCCATCATCGAATAACTTATTACCGCATCACACACTTTCTCTGACTATTCCTTCCTTTGAAATGGTCATCAACGTTGTAATTATCTGGTGTGTTCTTGAGCTTATCTTACACAACCTCTCCATGCAGTCCATATGGGCATGCGGGCTCATTGCCATCACAGACTCCGGGAGTTGATATCGCCTTTAAACTTCCTCCGGCGAGTCGCTCGCCGAATGGCAAACCGGTGAGCTCATATTGGATCTTGACCGTGACGTCGGCGGACTGCGACTGCGGTCCGTGATGCCTCCGAGTGAGGACATGCGTAAGCTGGATCATCAGCGCAATAATATTATTTATATGATGACGTCGGCGATATTTCGCAAGATCACTCACTCCGGCTTTATGCACAGAAAAAAGTCATCGCAGCCTCGAGAGCTGTGCTTGATGCCAATGAACATGTCGATATGCACGCACAGGCTCAGACTGGTCTAGTGCCGAGTGATGAGTCCTGAGTGAGTCGACCAGATCATTACTCCGAGTCCGACCAGCCCCCGCACGTGTGTACGGACTGAGGTTGGAAGATTAATAATCCTCCGCCACTGTCACTCAAGTTCCTGGAAGGTGCGATCATCATGATCGCCACTGAGCGACTTGATCGCCAAAATGATCGGTGTCAGAAGCTAAAATAACCATTTGACATGCCGTTGTTAAACCAACCAGGGCCAGTACTGCCTGCCCTATGTAGTGGAAACGCCCATATCGCGGTGGCGTGCCTCGGTTCTCTCACTGGAAGGAGGTACATCACAGAAAGTGCGGCCGGACAATCGACCACTGTGGCCGTTGTCAGAACCGGGTTGACCTTATCATGCATTCTGAGAGATTACATTCGTATACGAGCTCTTGTAGAATATATCGGAAGTCTGCAGAATTCGAATCGCGTCTGCAAGGCGCTGTGAAGTTCATGCTCGAATTGTAACGCAATGTGAACTTTGTCTAAATGGGGTGTCGTTTGACAAGGCATCAAGTTAGCTTGTCATTATCACTCTATCTATGTCGCTGCCTTGCCAGAACCGTGTATGTTTGACAAGACTACTCACACACCAACAACGGGCTTGTACGCGCTGGCGCACTACTCCGGGCTGAGGTTAGGGTTAGTAACCCACAAATGAACAACTCATGTTTCTGACAGCGTGTGAGGTGGGTTTTGGTTTTTGGGGCCAAATACAACATGTGCTGTAAAAGGGAAGCCGCCCAGAACAAGTGTTCTGCCCAAGAGCGTTTTCCTGTATGTGTGACAGCACATATGGAGCGAAGAAACAACAGGGACTCGAAATTAAAGAGATAATTGACAGCGTCGCGAATTCAATTTCAGACTCCGAGGACAAATACGGCAACTCCCCTATATTCTACTTGCGCGACCATCCAAAATCAACCACACAACACAAGCCAATATATATACTGTATAGCGTAGATTCATTATCCCAGAATGTCTGAATGCAGAAGACAGCTCATGACGGTTCGGGAGGTTCGGGAGAAGCAAGAGAACCAGAGAAGCGGGAACGGGTGAAAGGACAAAAGGGCGTAGAAGAAGCAGAAGGACTTTGGAATGCCAGAGTTTCTGGTACTTAAGAGACGGGCATCTCTCGCCTGACTTCGTCTCACCGCCAACCTTCTCCCCGCCATGATGCACCACCCTCTTGCCACCTGTCACCTATTATTATTATCACTATTATTATTATGTTATGTGCATTTCTTGCGCGCTTAGTCATGTACACCTCGCTTTGTATGGGCCTTATGCTCACCTCCGCTTTGTGTACTCCCTTGCATTGTCAGCGGCTACCCTCTGGGTACCCTTCTCTTAGTAATCACGTATTATTGCTGTCGTACATTAGTCGGGTTCAAGTATGATATGACAATGCATGACAATAAGAAGTGTGCTATAATCGTAATTTTTGGCTCATAAGAGGTGTGATTAATATATGGCCACTGTACTCATGACGTTGCACCCAGACACAGTCACTATGCCACCTACAAGGGCCACAGTGCCTGTAAGCAGACCCAGCCTTGTAACATCACTCGGGTGTTGACACGGTCGCTTCAACTTCTGTCAAATCCTCCTCATCTTGTCAAAGTTGAAGCTGCTTTGTTTGACTTGTGAGGTACCCTAAGTTACTCCGGCTGCTGTGACCCTTGTAAGCAATTATGGACCTTATTGTTGGCATGTAAGCCCAGCGCACTTTTAGTGATGTATCCACTGGCAGAGGTATCCACAGTTGCCCAATACTCGGTCGGATGAATAATTGGCTCGGGCTCTGGGTTCGGTCCTGAACTTGAAGAAGCTGAGCTGGAAGCGTAAACCTCCTCGAGTGAGGTCGACTGTCATCTGCAGCTGGTGCCGTGCTCCTGGTGCACGGTGTCACGGGCATGTCGGACAATATTGTTTGTGCAGATCTCCAGCCTGCGGGTCTTGAAGCCAGCACTCGCGTCCCGCGGCCCCGCGTCACGGTCTCGTAAAAACTGGAAGTCATGAGCAATTTAAACCGCTACGTAGGTATCTGCAGTCCATATCAGCCAAAAATTCTTCACAATGTGCATACGTGACGTCGGTTGGTGATATATGATATCTGACCGTTCTGACGGCGAGATACAAATGCCTGGCGTCATCTTCGAGAAGGATACCGGCGCCTATTGCTCTGTCCTCTGTCCTCCGCGGATCGCCGTACTACTCATTAAAATATTAAACGCCGACGCACGGACCCGTACGTCCTTGAGTGCCTATCTCAATTCCATATCAACAACAAGGTGCAGCTGCGCAGGACAACATTCAAGTGGCAATAAACATAAAGCACGTAGGGTACCGATAGCTAGACCAGCAAGCAATATATATGTGATGGCGAAAGCGTAGTATGCATACATACATGTACAACCAAGAGACTCAAAAGACCAAGTCCAGTTAACGAAGCGGGTCAACGTCCCTTTCTCGCCTTCTTCTTCTCCTCCTCCTCCTCCTTATCAACATTGGCGATTACATCCACACGCACCCCCTTTCCAACGGTGATATACTCCCACTTCCCGCCCCTCCAAGAAACCCTTAAGAAAAGGACAAGCCGAAGACGACCGGCACACAACACCAGCGCCGACGCCGTCACTCACGTGCTCCGCGCCTTCTGGTCCTTCGCCTCGAGGCTCACCTTCTGCAGCTCTTCCGCGACACCCTCACGCGGGCTCGACTGCGCATCCTCGCTCGCCTTCTTCCCCGGCGGCGTCTGCCCGTCAAACGAGCGCAGCGTCTTATCCGTCTCGCTCGGATTGTCGATCGAGATATCGTCCACGCGCTTCGCCTCCTTCGCCTCCGAGTGCGTCCGCGAGTGCGCTTGTTGGTGGTGGTGGCCGCTCCCGTCCGCGTTGTGGTGGTACGCGACGTGCATGTCCTCCATCACCTCCTTCTCCGACTCCTGCTTGTAGTTGTACACCTCCTCGTTCAGCCGCTGCGCCTCCGGCGACATGTGGTGCGCCAGCGTCGACATGCGCTTCATCGCCATCATGCCCAGCACGGCTTTGCGGACTGCGGGAACGCGTCAGCGAGTCACGCGTCGATGATGGCGATAGACAACTCACAGGTCTTGCGCGCATCGAACGCCTTTCTGACGTGCGGCAACAGATCCTTCGGCTGGCCCGTCTCGTTCTCGACGAAGTGGGGCTGCTCGGCGGTGAGCCATGGGTGGTTGAGACAGTCTGCGAGCACATAACAAAAAAGGGGGTCTTCAGTTGCCCATCGACTCCTCACAACACGAGGACGCACCTTCCGCAGTAGGCCGTGACTGCGGGTCAATGGTGAGACACTCCGAGACAAAGTCTTTGGCAGTCTTGGACACGTTCTCCCAGTATTCCTCTGGTATACGTTAGCAACGGGGGTACAGGAAACGTTAGCTGAGGACATACCCGGCTCAAACTTGAAGTCCCCAGCAAGGATAGCTTCCATCTCCAAGCGCTGGTTCTCGCGATCGAACGGCGTGTAACCTAAAATAGAGTCAAAGCATCAGACAGAACACGAAACAAGGGGGTCATGATCCGTACCGGCGAGAAGGAAGTACGCGATAACGCCCATAGCCCACACATCGACGGGCTTCCCGTGGCCGGCTACACACTCGTTAGCAACAACGCAGACTCAAACCTGATAGACGTACTCTTCTTGAAAATCTCAGGGGCCATATACTATGGTATGTCTGATGAGTACATTACCGCACGTCAAATCAGAGCCTACACTCACCCCTGGCGTTCCACAGATCTCAGTCAGCTGGCTGAGCTTGTTCTCTGGCATAACGCGGCTCAGGCCAAAGTCGGCGATCATGATCTGCTCCGTCTTCTCAGGTTTTGAGCGGAAGAGCAAGTTCTCGGGCTTGAGGTCTGCAACGCGTCGGGTCAGCGACAAGCGGCGAGGTGCGCAATGGCGGGAGCGACGAACCCCGGTGGACGATGCCGCAGTCGTGGATGTACTTGACTGCGCGGAAGATGTTGCGGACGAGCTCGGCGGCGTCGCTGTGTGGATGTGGAGATATGAGCACGGAGGTGTGGTGGGTATGCATATAGCGTGGTGTGGCGCGGCGCACTTACGCTTCCGTGTACTGGCCCCTAGCGCAGATGCTATCAAACAGCTCACCGCCCGTGCACAGGTCGAAGCAGAGGTAGAGGTTATGCGACGTCTGTGGCAAACGTGAGTGATCCTAAGCGCCGGTGTGGTGCACGTACGTGGCGGGCAACGCACCTCGAAATAGTCATGCAGCGTGACAATGTTGGGATGACCGCTCGATATTCTCTTCAGAACCGCGATCTCATTCCGGACCTGCAGAGGGAACGGTATCAGCATCGGCGCAAGTTTCGCGTTTCATTCGAGGAAGCAGCACGAGAAGGGGGACAAAGGGAGATAGCCTGAGAATGGCCTCGTATCCATCACAGCCCCTATGATAGATTATCTCGCCCATCGACCCTCGCGATCACGACCGAGACGCCCGTCGAGAAACGAGACACGTTTCGGGCATGCCCTTTGCCACGGCGTCTACAGCTCCCCGCAGGATGCTGCGCGGTGTACGGGCGGGGGGAGGTAGGGGCCAAGGTGAGAAAAGGAACATACCATGTACTCCCGGCCCTCCATGAGCTTCTTGTTGATGACCTTGCAGGCAAAGTACTCGCCGGTTTTGATGTGGATGGCCTCCTTGACGATGGCATAAGTGCCACTACCAAGCGTTCGCCCGGTGCGATACTACATGGGCGGGGCGCAGCGATCCGTTAGGATTTACAATAGATGCCGTCGGGGCCACGTCGTGGGGCGGGGGTGTCATTAGATGATCGCGGATCGCGAATGGGGGGCGTAGACGGGAATGTTCCAAAGGAAAAATGAGAAAAAGGCAAAAAAGAAGAAGCGAGGGCGGTCAGTGTCTCTATATCGGGCGAAAGCCAAGGAGAGGCGTCGACTGACCTGGCAGGGCACGGTGGTGGACTGGGCAGGCGCCATCGGCAGCGGAAAAGGGGGCGGAGCGGGCTAAATGGAGCGGATAAGAGAGAGAGATTGTGAGCAGCGATCGCGTCCCGAGTGCAGACAGCAAAAGAGAGTCGGGGCGATGGTCGCGAAGGAGGTCGATAGGGAAAAGGAGCACGGAGGATGTCAGATGCCGGCGTACAACCAGACGATCTCGTGTTACCACCAAAGACACTCACCTGCTGCAGCCCACCCACGGCGTTTGCCGCACCTATTATCTCGTCTGCTGCCGGTGGCGGTACAACAACTCCTTGAATCGACCCCGGCCCGCTCGAGCACCCCGCTGCGCTGCCCCCTCCCCCAACGAGCGGCGGTGTCTTCGAGTCCACAGAAGCCCCCTTGGCGGTCAGGAACGACGAGCTCTTCACAGACGACGCTTTCGACTCGCGCTCGTGTCGCTGTTTCCGCTCCTTGACGTGCTGGCTGACGTTTTGCCCCATCGTTCAACTTGCCTAAACGAGCGTTTGTGCACACACTGAGCTGGAAGAGCACAGAGAACAGAAAGACGAATACCCTTGCTTCTGGCGTGCAAGGGCTTTGTACGTAGTGGTACTGGACAGAGGAACGGGGACGCTGGAGAGCCGAATGCGGATAAGGGTTGGACGGTTGTACAGGCCGTGCTGTCAGTGCGTGCCCTCCACTGGAAGGGTTACTGCCTCTTCGGCTTACGTACACTGCCACCCTTCAACCGGGCGCTAAGCCACTTATTACCTCTCGACAATCACACCAGCGGACTCCAAGCTTCCATACTTCACTTCACCCCTGTGATTCCTCCGCTGCGGTTTCGATGCACAAGGCTGTTCGCACCGTCCACATCGGCGTTGCAGCATCGACCCTATCCTTTACCGGCTGCGCAGATCGGCGAAGGTGGACGCAGGGCCAGGGTGGACGCCCACTCTGACGGTGTTTCAAAATGTTTCAGGTTTTGGCTCTTTTCTAATGATGTGCCTACATCCGTCTCGTTTTGTGACGGGCGATAGTAAGTAGTTACAAGGCTCTGCTCCTTCCATCTGTTGCGCCCACAAAATGTGCAGTAGCGAGTGATAAGTAGCTGCAAAGTTTGATGAACAGTCCGGTACGGTAGAGATGATGTATATCATCGCGTGCCCACAACGCTCGCAACGAAAAAAAAACATCAGACGTCTTCATCTCCGAGCGATTCACAGCATCTCCACAACACTCATACTCAAATTCACTCAATCACACATCAGACAAATGTTTGTTTCAAAGCACTTCAGCAGAAGCACACGAAATCAATTTTGACCTTTGAGAGCGCAAGAAACCCGAACCGAACAAACTTGTGTACAGTAGAGTAATCCGACAATATTTAGTAAATAACGTAGGAACCAAGTGAGGAAGGGAAAAGGGAAAAGAAGCGAGGTATAGAGAAAGAAGAAAGAAGAGACAAGAGGACTGCGTAAACCTAAGATGCAAGATGAGAGGTGCAACGGCAACAATGAACAAAAGATCCAAAGAAAGCAAAGAGAATAAGAAGAAAAGGCGGGCACGCGCGTCAGGTGATACGCGTGCTGTAGTATTTTACATCATCGTACAACGTCGCCTTTCTCTTTTGCAGCCATCATCGTCCAGGAGGCAGAGCGTGAACCCCTCAGAGCGGCGGAATCTGCGTGCCAGTCGCCTTGCCGAGGGCAAGGAGCAGCACCTCCCACGCGGTGATGAGCACCTCCCAGAGCTTATCGTCGCTCGTGCCGAGCGCGCACGCGTTCCGCCAGACAGCGTTCACGCGGTGCAGGTGCGCGAGCACCGACACGGCGGTGACCTTCTGGCCTGCCGCCGCCTCCGAGCCCGCTGGGCGCAGCTTCGCGGGGAGCAGGCCGGCGGGGACGAGCGACGAGAGGAGGTGGTCGCGCCGCCGGGTGTATAGGAAGGTGGAGAGGATGGGGAACGTCTCTGGGCTGGGGATGCACAGCGGGAGCACGGGCAGGTCGAGCGTCTCGACAGCGCCGTCTACACCCGAGTGTGGGCTCGAGGGGGCAGAGGACAGCGAGGTGGGGGGGAAGACGGGGAGGTTGGCGCAGTGCGCGGCGAGGATGATGTCGTGTGCGGGGAGGAGGGTAATTTTGCGTGAGGAGGCACACGCAGGGCCCGACGAAGACGGGTACACGGCGAGCATGTGGGTGGGCTTGTTGGGCGTTGAGCAGGTCATGCGGGCCTTGATGCGCCGAGGGAGAGCACCTGCAGTTGGGAGAGCGGGATGTGTGCTGGAGAGAACCCGGAGCATACTGTGGAGGGTGGATGGTCAGCGGCTGGTAGGTGGATGGATGGAGATGTAAAACTGACTCAGGTCCTTCGCACTCGAGGCCTTCGCGGATGTACTTGCGACGCTCACGGCGCCAGTATTGGATTCCCACCTCCTGGGGCTGTGTATGGCACTATAGACAAAGCAATCAACGCGTCAAGCCAGGCAGGCGGGAGCGTTTGTCATGGCAAGCGGGATGTGACGTTGTTATGGATCCATGTGTATGCCGTGCTTTTTTCGGGTGGATTGGCCGCCCAAGAAGTCAACCGATCATTGTCCTTTGCATCCGGACAAAAGGGAAACAAGGGGCAGAAGAGCGGGGCAAGGGCGATTGGTGTTGGGGCGACAAACAAGGTAATTGCGGGATGGATTGGTGTGGGTGTATGTGGGTGTTTGGTCGTATGGGTGCGGTGATTTTTCCTGTAAGAGGAAGGAGAGGGACCCATCCGCACCTACGCATACTATTTGTGGTAATTGTGGGAGGCGGATTGCTTTCGATCCAGGTGCAATCGAGCTCGGCGGGGAGAGGTATAAGAATGACGGTGACCATGGCCCAAGGGCCTTCCCCCCAGCAAGAGCCCCCCCGCTTTTCCCCTGCAAGCCCCCTCTCACTCAGCTCCCCTCTCCGACACAAAGCCCGCCCTCCGCGACCCGCTTTCGTGCCTCTTCACCCAGCTGCCTCTCTTCACCTCCTTCACCCACACACCACATCAGCCACTCTCACATAGCACTCACCTGCTATAATCACCAATGGCCCCACGCTTCAACGTCGAGAACATGCCTCCCACCCGTGTCCCCCTTGCCCCCGTCTCGCGCTCCACGCGCAAGCTCAAGTCGTCCCACTCCAACCCCTTCATCTCATCCATCAAGGTCAAGCACAACGGCATCCACGCAGCCCGCCGGCGCTCGCGCCCCGTTCGTCCGACGTGCCCCAAGCAGACCCCCGTCTCCCACACCCAGTGCATCGATGTTGAGATGCGGGATGGGAGTCAGTCTGCAGGCGCGGGTCCATCGACCCACCACGTCAAGCTCCCCCGCACGCTCATCCGCCCCGACTTCAATGCGATTTCGCGGGATGCGATCGAAGCTGTTGCCTGCCACCTCGCGGATGTACCCGTCGGTGGCGAAGATCCGCCCGCGCTAGTAATAGGCCTACTGTTTACTCGCTCGCCGTCGCCTCGTCCTCGGCTATGCTCAATAGCCTACCCAGTCTTGTCCATGTTTTCTTTGTCCTCTCGTCTCTGAAGCGATTCTGCGAGCCGCCCATCACGCGGCCTACGCAAGGCTATTGTCAGCGTTGACTGCTCAATGAAGCGTTGCGCGGCACAATATCAATATCCGGAATTAAAGAGGCATGACTCGGACACAAGGTAAGCGACGATCCTTTGTTCTTCGGCTCTCGTGCTTTGTCTTCTTCATGCCTGATGGCCTACATCCCGTCTAAGGCGGGGCCGTGTCCAAATTGTGGACGTGTAGCATCAACAAGAGACAAACGACCTGTGTCACCTTAGCCGTCAACTTTGTTGACAGCTATGGGTGCTGTTA
Organism: Coniophora puteana RWD-64-598 SS2; assembly: GCF_000271625.1. NCBI lineage: Eukaryota > Fungi > Basidiomycota > Agaricomycetes > Boletales > Coniophoraceae > Coniophora > Coniophora puteana. The sequence continues at coordinate 745,749 of NW_006913060.1, forward strand.
CCATCGATGAACAGCCCGCACTGACCCTTCTTTGGCGCTTCGTAGCTTAGCGTGTCGCCTAGCTCGCGGCATGGTTGCTTTGTGAATGCTTGACTCCATGTTTGCATACTCCGCTGCCCTAAGGCCTGAACATGTGGTGACTGATACTTCAATAGACCACACCCACACGAACAATGCCGATATCATTTGGATCTCGCTGTCGTACTGTCCCAGTCCTTTTCATCGCGATATGCTTTGCTTTCTTTGTCACCGATTGTCACCATCAAGCGTGGAATGTAACGCTTTACAGCTGCAGCGCAGAATGGACCTACAAACGACCTTATGCTCTTCCGTGAATGAGTGCGTGTTCTGGCTGGCCTGACCGGTTTCAGTGTCCTTCGTTTAGTCCGTTCTCTATGCCATCCCCCTCTGCACATACCATTGCGCACGTCCTCGAAGCGCAAGCCGTTGAGTTGCTTTGTGAACCAAAGTGATTCACCGCACACGTGCTCAGGGCGAAAACATGCCAGCCGCGCATTCATGTTTCCTCGCTTGCTAGCGGACATGAGTTTCGCTTCAGAAACAGTCTCGGGGCTGAGGGTCGCAACCGTGCACGAGGTGGACAAGCGTCATCATTGTTCAAGCTGCTGAGGAGGTATAATGGACGTGACTATATGCGTGTTGACTGTGCGTTGAAAGCTAAAGCGGGCCTCAATGCAACAGACGTGACACAGGTAAAGCGGCCCATGCGCTGCCTTTCATCCTAGTTCAACGTTCAACTTGACGACAACTATGCTTTGCAGCTTAGGGTTGAAATTTCTCCGCGTTGGTTCTAACTAGGCTCGAGGTGTGCTGCCTTTATCACGGTGAGTGGGCAACACTCAGCCACTTTGAGTTTGTCGTAGACATCTTCACGGTTAGCTGATTGGGGCTATCTTGGTGGAATCGTCGATAACGGAGTCCTTGTAGAAATCTGTGTTAGAGGTTACGATCAAAAGCGAAGCTATCCGCAACTCTCCTCTGCTGTAAATGATTCCGGCGTAGTCAGTGGTCGTTGGTCCTAGCACACCTTGGTAGTGCACCACCCTACACACTTCCAATTGAAAGGGAAGCTCCGTTGCATATTGCCCCGCTAGTTTGTTTTACTTCTTCGAGACCTGAATGCTCGCGCATACTTGCACATACCCTAGGATATCCCCGAGTGGTTAAGCTTCATTGGGTGCAAGGGACCTCGGAAGCAAAATCTTGTAGTAACACGACAAGCATCCACGCGGTTTGCGCTTGCGCTCCGATGTTCTTCTTCTACTAATGGTGAGCGCTTCTCAAGTTTTCTCCAGGAGGCGCCGTTGTGGCACAGGTTCATAACAAATATCCCCTAGGAAACAGTCATGAATTCATTGACCCACGTCAACAGTGACGCTCTCTGTGACCGAGACTGGTCGTTGTTGTGCAAGGATCACATCGATAGCGCTGATTGAGCGCGAGGAGGTCGGAAGGGAGCCAGGACCGAGGCCGGGTTCCGATGGGATGAACGCGGTCACATGATGAGCGCGTCGAGTGAAACACATTCAGTTCGTGTCCCTTTACGTACGCGCTCCCCCGAAACGCCCAGGTTGACGCTTGTTCACGAACCATTAACGAACCTCCCACGCCCTTCACGTCTGTCCCCTACATACAACACCAACATCCCAGACGCATACACCCACCACCATGGAATCGACTCAGATTCTTTTCAACTCACCTGCACTACACGCCCTCAGACGAGAACAGCTCATCAAGCTGTGCAAGCACCATCACCTCAAGGCAAATGGAAAGAACCAAGACATGATTCTCCGCTTGCAACAACACGCTCTCGATCTCCAAGCACAAGGTAAAGCAGCACCAGGCATCGACTACCAGCCCAGCGATGACGAAGATGCCTCAAATCCAGCAGGAAACCAGCCCGATGACGCGTCCGAAGCCCCGTCACGACCCAGCGAACAATGGGAAATAGTAATGGAGAGCATCCCGGAGGGCGAGGAACGATCGCAGAGCTCACTCCGTAGTACAAACTCACGACCCAAGGCACAAGGGAGTGTAGGGGAATTTGGAACCGCGTCGTCGAAAGGTATGTCTTGCGTTTCCCCATTGGCGTCGCGTCCTCAAAACCGATGTTCCCCCTTCTTACCCCTACGTAGGCTCGGGTTCAGGTGTCACTTCGTCATTTAGGTCCTTTGCAAACTCGCTTGGTTTCGCGCGGTCTACGTCCAGCCAGCACCCATATACTCTTGCCTCTGCTCCGACAGAGGTTGCTCGGCCTCGGAGCAACTCGCAACCAGAGCCCATACCAGGCCATGCCAACCTCCCAGGTCTTCCCGCTCCCGAAGATGCCCGGCTCAGTCTTAGCGACGAGGCGAAAACCACCACAATCCGGCTTGTAGGATCCAAATCATCCATGCCTCCTCCGAAGACCGCCACTGCTCTTCTATCTGGGCAAGATCGACCGCCGAGCTGGATGTGCTCGCCTCCCAAGCTCAAGCCTTACGCAACTGCCTTTGATATTCTTCCCGCCACTCCCGCCCCCGGCGGAAACACCGGCGCGTTCTGGGCAACGTCCCCGCAGAAGGCTCCCGCACTATATCCCCCTATTCCCTCGCTGGATTTCGATGACGCGGGTAGCAAGAGTGTCGCGGATATGGAAGTCGAGGACGATGATGAGGCCGTCGATGTCCCAGGCGGACTTAGACCCTCCCCATCGCCTGTGGGCAAGAAGCCCACCTCCCGGCCTTCCATCCCACCCGCATTCGTCTTTGGCTCACCAGAGCAGACACATCGCGTCTCCAACGCTCAGTTCAGCAAAGCAGCGCAGAGCGTGCTTGCGGAGATGAACGCGCGGCTCCAGCAGGAAGGCACCTCTGCCGTCAGCTCCAATCTCTTGCAGGGCTTCAAGGCGACGGGGCCCTCTTCCGAGGCCAGCAAGGACGCAGGCGCTGCAGCTGGTCCGAGCGAAGTGCGGGTGAAGTTCAACCAGGCGCATGACGAGGAGTTTGCGAAGATGGACTCCATTGCGAATCACTATGCTGCCAAGCGCGCGGCAGCTTCGAGCTTTACGCCGTCGTCCCCGTCCAAGAAGCGCAAGTCCACTGTTCTGGAGGACGCCGAGGCGCCTGCTGCAAAGAGGAAACTGGTGGTCAAGCCGGCTGCTGCCAGGCGCGCCGGGGCTGTACCTTCTACTTCCAGAATCGCTACTACCGCTGCGAGGAAACCCCAGATCAGAGTCAAAGGAACTAAAGAAACTTCCAGCGAAACCAACGATGATGCTGAACGACGGTCAAAGCGGATGAAGTTCAATGCCGTCGATGAGAACAAGAGTAAAGAAAAGAAGGCCGAAGAGGACGAGGCTCGCCAGGAGCGCGAGCGGGAGGCGATTCGCCGTCGGCTGGAGTATAATCGCCAGAAGCGTCGAGAGAGCATGGTGCGACCGAGTATTAGTATCGGTAAATCTTCTCGTAAGTGTTCCTCGTATGCATCAGTTTTACATGCTGAGCTCAAGTTCGGTTCTGCAGCATCCCCAAAGCCGGCTTCTCGTTTCGGCCTCTTGTCGACGGCGAAATCGCTGGTGAAGAGTGTGTGGAACCGGGGAACAACGCCCAAGCCCGGCGCCGTGGCGCCCACTAGGCCGACTGCTTCTTCCATGTCAAGGGCGAAGACGCAAGAAACTGCCAGCAAGAAGCTATCCGCACCCCCGCCAGCCGCTAAATTTACGCGGACGTTGCCTGCCGCCACCAAGCCTCGCATTCCCTCCAGCTCTGGCTCTGGTTCCATGGGAAGAAGTCGTCCACCCATCCCTTCGTTCGCGAAGTCGCCACCTCCCGCTCCGTCCGCGCGTGCCAAGTCACCGCTTCCCGGCTCAGCTCCGGTGCGTGCTAGGTCTAACTCTGCCACTCTGGAGAACCAGGCAAGCTCGACCTCAAGCCGTGCTCGATCGCACACCACCAACTCCTTAGGCGTGGTAACGAAGCGCGAAGTGGCAGGCACACCTTCGATGGGCGTCATCACGGAGTCCAAGCGCGTCGTCAGCGATTCTGGCTCTAGCACCCACACCACCTCGACCACCGCGTCGAAGGCTCGGCCTGTGTCCCGCCTGTTCGCGCCGACGGCGAGCTCGCTTGCCAAGACGCAGAGCAGTGGCTTTTCCAAGATTTCGCCCGCGAAAGAGCGGACAGCCGTGACGAGGCCAATCAGCAGCTTGCCGAAGCCCTCGTCCACTCCCTCGGGCCCATATGCGAAGGCGGGCACGAACAGAATTCCCGGTTCGACGCTCAAGACTGGGACTCCTGCCACTGTCAAGAAGGCGTCCGGTGGTACCGCTCTGGACTCTATCACCAATGTGCCCTCGCCCCGGAAGGCGCAGGGAGAGACGCAGGGCAAGATCTTCAGCACACCGCTCAAGGCCTCGCATATCCCCGTGCGGTCACGTTCCGTCACGCCCAACCCACCGCTGACGCCTGCCACCGGACCTGGTTCTCCTTTGAAATCGACTACCGCTCTCGGTCCCAGCTCAACCACGAAACCCCCGATCCCTCCAAAGCCCAAGGTCCTCCCGGGGCGCCGCCCGCACATCTCGCGCTCCAAGGTCATCACCAAGCTCGCGTCGCAGCGCGACGGCGCCCCCGCCGCTCCTTCGGGCGCGGGCGCCGGCGAGGTCGCGCGGCACAGTCTCGCGCCGAGCGTGGCGTCCTCGCGCGGCTCGCACAAGACGCGCTCGAGTCTGAGTATAGACCTCAAGTCGGGCGGTATGGGCGCGGGCTCGCCGGACGTGCTCGCGAGCGCGAGGAAGCGGGCTGTGATGAACGAGGCTGCGCGGAGGAGGGCGAGGGTGGCGGGAGGGGAGGATATGAGTATGGATCTGGATGAGTATTAGTGAGCGGGTAGAGGTTTGTGCTGCGCTCTTTGCGATTCGGTGCGATCTTCGTGGCCCGTATATATGTTCATTTCCGCAGGGCTCCTCTTCTTGTGTTTAAGCTTCTTTCTTCTCGTTCTTCCGTCGTCTTTCTTGTGTCTTCTCGTCGCTTCTCTCGCCTCGACTATAGGTTTCGCGAATCTCTTGTTATCTGTCCTGTTCTCTGCTTTCTCTGCTCGTCCCCAGCTTCCGGCTATCACCGTATAGCTCTGACCCTGACTTCACTTATTGTTACTGTATGCATGCATATCATACTGTATTATCTTTTGTTGGTACTCGCCATAGACAGTGTATCGAGTCGCCCGACGCGACCGATCCCGATGATGTATATTCCTGTATTTTTTCTTTGATTGTTGCAACACGAGTGCTGGCGTCCTTTGTTTTGGTACACAGCCGTCCGGAGCGCGGACGGAATGAACTGAGCGGCGCTGCACTACTAGTGGATTGTTGAGCCGAGGGAGTCGCATCCCCCAGCTCACGAATACTCAGCGATAGGGCTAATCTTCCCATCCTTGTTCCTCTTTGGGCTTTTCCATCCACTATCTCCCAATCGGCACCGAAGAGTGCACGATATTTCTCTCCGCAAAACTGCTTCGATCTTCGAATTTACGACGCTCGGCTTTAAGTTCTCGTCGCGTCAACGTGTTCGCGGGCGGAATATCGGCTCAGCCGCTACGACAGGCGGAACAAGGGTCAAATTCCGGGAAATGGCGCTTGAATGTGTCAGAATACAAGGAGAGAAAGACCAAAAAAAAACATGAGAAGAAGAAAAAAGGTCTCACCTCCTCCAAAGCGGCCTCGCCGCACCGAACGATCAGAGAACCATCCCAGTCACCTTCAAATTGTCAGTGTCACTTGCCCGCGCCTTGGATTTTTTTGTTACTTCCGCTTCTGCTTCCGCCTCCCGCTGGTCGTTCAAGTTTTTGACGGGTTAACCAAGCCGTCGGTCCCGTCTGACCATGCGGAGGCACACTGCCGCGACACTTTGGCGAAGAACGTCGCCCGATTTGATCCGGGAGCGGCGCATACACTAGATATTGACATGCATGAGCCTGCTTTCTGTCCGGAACTTGAAATTGGCTGCACAATGTGCGGTCATGAGCCCGTTATACATGTGCGCGCGCTAGTATGTATGAGGTCAAGTCATAGTGTTGGGGCTCTTGGGGATTCTTGATTGGCGTGGAATTTTTTATCCGTTTTTTCTTATGGTTTTCTTGTCATTTCCTGCCGCAAAGTCCGCCGGTCTCGCGGACACAAGAGCCGGGAGCTGGGGACGCAGAACAAAGCAAGGAAGCTTATTATTTTTTGGTGTGTATACTATCTATCTCCGCTGGGCACAAGGTAGGGCCAAGGGCGAGCACTGTATTATATTGTCACTGGAGGAGGCTGTTTGGCTGGTGGAATGATGAGTACTACTGCGTACTACTGTATGTAGAGAGATAAAGTTCAAATGATTATGTGAGTAATAAGATTTCCGTTCCAAATGCGAGTTAGCGGTAACGAATGGGCACGCTGTACTGTAGGTGGCGAACTTGAGCAGAGAGGGGAGGATGTATGGGGATGGTCATGATCATCGTGAAGGCAATATTTCGTACGAGCGTCTGAATAAGGGAGAGAACTGGTGAGAGGAGACGATCATGAGGGCCAAAAATATAGCAAGAGCGAAAGCGACACAAAGCGAGGGATAGCTATGAACATGACAGAGAAAAACGAACAACGTGTACGTACAATGCGACGTTCCAGGCGCAGTTTTCAGTCCTGCCTGGACGCTTCCCATCGGCGCCTCGTGGACAGCGCCTTCGTGGAAGTATTGTACGCGTCTTTGAACTTTCCACCAAGTCCGTCGTGCGCCTCGCTCAGCGGCAAGGAGAGGGCGTTGCGCCACAATCCCTCGTTGAACTGCTTGAAGGCGAGGAGCTTCGTCACCGAGCAGGTGCGTGCCATTTTCTCCACCATGGCCTCTTCCGCCGGGAACTCGGCGATGACATCCGCCGGCAGCATGAGACAGCAGACGCCACTGCTGACCTCTGCGAGTCCCATGCTGAGCACGAGCAGGAGCGGTATCGACGGCACGTGGTTGACCGCGACAGGCACGACCGGGAGCGTCATGAAGATGGAGCCGGACGCCATGCGGAACGGGAGGGGGGAGGGCGATCCCGCCGCAGTTTGGGGAAGAGCGTCTCCGGTCACGAACGTCCAGCGGGAGGCTTGCATCGGGACCAGGATAGGAGGGTCGTTCACGTCGGCATCGATGTTGTGCACGTAGAGGACGTGAGAGGGGAAGGTGCTGCCGTGTTCTCTGGTGATGCGCATGTTGAGGGTGTCTCCTATGGGGACGGTGGAATCGATAGAGACCTTGGCTACGCCGTAATGTTCAAAGAGCATACTATAATAAAAGTGTAAATAATAGGCAGGAGATGTCGAACAATAGGTGGTCCGTACTCGAGAGGATGTCTGTCGAACGCTGAGAGATCGTTGATACGCTCGTACGGTGGAGGAGCGGGTGGCGTGGTGTCCTCGGCGGTGTCAGCCATTGTATCCCGATTAAAAGGAAAGTGGTGCCCTCGGGTGGGGCGAATTGTGATTAAAGAGAGTGACTGAGGCTAGGTAGTAGGGGAAGGGAGCGACTGGATTTCTCTCTGCAATTACGGGAACACCTGCAAGAAACGCGAGGAAAGGGTGAGTGGCAGCATTTCGGGCAAAAGATGATATTATAAGGAAGTGGGAAGGCAGCAAGTTGACATCGGGAACGGAACTGCGCAAAAGAGCGTGTTGTACTTACGACGGAGGGTAAATTTGGATCTGTCAAGAGGAAGCGCGTCCGCAAAGGGTGTTACAGCGAGGAATTAGAGTCTAAGAGGAACGAGGGTGTTGAGCATGACACGGAGAGAGAGAGAGAAAGAGGAAAGGAGGAAGAGATAGAGCGAGAAGGGGAAGGAGACGGATGAAAAAAGAGAGAGGTAGAGGAGAGAAAGAGAGAAATGTTTGAACGCCCGACGCTGTGCCGTTTGTTTAGACAGATCTCTGACAGCCACGAGGCAGATGGCTGGAGCGAATATGGAATAGAAGACGCGTCGCTGTGCAGATGAAGGCGACGTAATGATCAGCGGCGGAGGCAGAGCAAAGTTCTCGGGAAGATCCCTACCAACGAACGTTATTTCTCGGAAACACGTCGCCTTTATTCGTCGAGCTCATGAACAACGACCCCCTCGGCTACTCGGAGTTGGTGTAGGTCCAAGCCTTTCTACGCCGAGCCCCGAGATCCAATCCCAGATTGAGGCACCCACCGCCGCGGCAGCCAATCCCGACCACCCCTTGACAGCTCACTCCGACGACGCGGTAAAACAAAACAACATCTCCTTCTTCGGAACCTTCGTGTCGCGTGTCAACCGCACAGAACCACTCGAATACAGCTCCAAACTCCTTCACGTTTCAATGAATGATCGCCGTTCTCACAATTGACTATGTTTTGGTCATGTCGACGATTCTCGTGCAAAAGAGTGGCTTGACGGGGTCACTACTTTCGTAACCCGCCTCCCGGACGGCTGACAGGCTGCATGCTCTCGTTTGCTCCTCACTCCGCCTCGTTGATAGATTGCCTTGTTGTTAGCGTCGGGCAACGCACCGGACCAATGGACAGCAAACATGCTCACCGGCCCCATCTTTCAACGATCGGTTGTCGGTCCGAATGTGCAGATCTAGATGTGGATAAGCTTCAGCTTCAATCCCTTCAGAGGGAGAGTGTTCTTGCCTCTCGTCCAAAAGTCAGATTTGTGTTCAATATACGAGCCTCACGTGGTTTCGACCAGTCAAGTACAACTAGGGCCAAAGAGTCAAGTCTGCCAGTGCGACTGCTGGCGGTATGTCTGTGGTGATGTATCTGTGACATGTATCGAATGAAAAACCCTTGGTTCATTTTCCTTCATCCATCAGTTATTTTAGGGCCAGTCATACGCCCGACATGCGGAGAGTTGCCAAGCAAACCCTACGAACTTTGGGTCTTTCTTTAGAGCAAGCGACGCATCGTCGATGCTACTATCAGACGAACCTGCTCGTTCGCCGTGCTGCTGGTGATGGCAGCGGAATAGCATTAGTGGTTACATTCCTGCTCAAGGTGCTATAACGTTGTCCTCGCCTCCCTTCAAACCGGCAAAAAAATGCTCAAGCTCAGCATGCCCGTGGACAAGGTTTGTCGCACTTACGACGCATATATCCTTATGCGTATAACAATATAACTACCCTGACCAACTTCTCTCGCATAGCAAGATTCACCTCACTGGGGGATATTCTCGCATATTGCATTACGTGCTTCGAAGGGTTAGGTGCGGAAGAGGAAAGCACTTGCTCCAGAAACTGTGCTTTCATCCCAGGCCATGCGTAAGTCATCGAAAGCTCGAAAGGTTGCTCGACGTATGTTTTCTAGTTTGCAAAGTCGCCTTCAGAACGCGGATAGTACGACATAGTACGACAAATGGGACCCTGACTAGTCAGGGTAGGATCTCGCGGGACCCACCGCGTTGATACTCGGCTCACCTACCGGCAGCCGACGTGAGCCGCGCCTGAGACTGAATGGGAAGAGCTTGACGCCGCCGAGCTCGTCAAGATAACCGACACTGAAGCACCCTCGATGGAGGTTTGTTGATCGAGGGAAAGGTGGATTTGCATCTTGGTATGTACGTAAGTGACATCGGTGGCGGATGCTTCTCGAGGCCTCGACCGCGAGCCGACGCTCAGATCTGCGCCTAATGGGTTGACATATAGGAAGCGAATGTGTTGGCTCTCCGGCGTTTGCCGCTCCGATTATTGGGCGGGATGAAATTTAAGGACAGCGTTTGCTCTGACCGTTCACACGTTAGACCCAACGTATTTGTGCGAGCTCATCAAGCGAGCACCGATGTGGACAGTATCAGTTGATGTCTACAATAACATTGATCCACAACAGCAAGGCGCAGAGGTGCAAGCACCATACCTAACATGTTTTCTGAAAACCATTTCGTCCTGGAAACCCGGTCAAACTTCACGCAAGCTTCTATTCTTCTAAGGTAGGTTATTAGTCCCATCCAAGTACTTCAAGCTGAAGGACGTTATTACCAACGACTCGGAATATGTACCAAACAACCACTGGCAGGATGCCAGTGTAAGTAAATTCCATCTCCATCCTTCAGTCCAAATGGTTTTAGAAGATTGAGCTCGTGTTACTTTGCTACAATAATTTCTGCTATATCTTCGTTGAGCTCACTTGAGATGATCATGATGTATCTCATTATGATCCTGCACCGCATTTGCTTCTTTCACCCAACTTCCACCTCGGCCATGCCGGACGAACCATTCATTGCAAGATACTGGTTTGCGCTACAGTCATTTAACAGTATCGCACATATAGCCGCATGGTGTGACGTTCTACTAACTGCTATCAGACTGCGACTGAGAACGAAAACTCTTGTATAACAATCCTTACTGTTCCAGTAGGGATTTCATGTTGTGGGGAAAATAGGGGCTTTGAAGCACGTGTTCCAGTCTTCTGTTTACGCCCGTCCGTGCCTCGTGGACCTGAACGTCGACGGACCAGCACCGCGACAACCTTCTAATTTGTTCTGCCATTTTACCTGTTTCATTCTTCTACTGAGTTAATTCGCTCTCTATTGTACATGACCTTGCAGGCAGCTACTTCAAAAACCTCACCGGTGCCAGTTTATCCAAGCGTCCACACTTGATCTTCCCCTCGAAAATGAGCTCAGCTAGTGCTTTTGCGGTACCAGGTGCGTTGCAGATGCCCTATCTTTCGGTCATTTTATCTGATGGCCTTGAAATCAGAAAGCACGTACCCAGCACGTATGGCCTGTGGCGATGTATAGGCCCTTCGCAATTTTTCCTGCCTCGCCGATGATTGGACCTCCCCCAGTGCTCACGACCGGCCGGAAGCACCCTTGGCGCCTCTCTATGGTGCCCTCCCGAAGCTCCTGAGATATACTCGCTACATAGCTGAAGATGCGGTTACAGTCTTCGTCGCTCACGGGAACGTCGTCTATGTTGTCGGGTAGCAAGGGAACGGACCCGTGCCCACTGGCGTATACCTCGTTGTCGGGCCTGGTGTAGATCTCGGGAGACACTACTCGAGCTTTTCCGAAGGAGTCCGACTCAGGCAGCTGTATCTCCGTGAAGAGAACGTACGGCGAGATGGTAACGGACGGTTTGGGGCGGATGGTGATGCTGCAGCCGAAGGTGGTAGAGATGGGCACGGACGGCTCGAGGGAAGGGGTCCATGGTCCAGCGGCGAGGACAACGTGAGTCGCGGGAATGGTCTTTGTTTGAGCCTCATCTGATTCCTGATAGGTGACACCGGTGACTCGACCACCATCTTTGTTGATGTTCACAGCTTTGCCTTTGATCAACTCTGCACCTTTTTCCTTCGCGAGGTCCATCATACCAGAAGTGAACAGATACGGGTGGACCTGGGCACTTGCTTTGTGTCCTGCGATAGGGCTGTACGCGGTAGTGAGGTCTCCACCAACCCAGTCCAGATCGTCTGGTAGCCCTGTGGATGCCCTACCGCCATTCTCCCCGCTCTTTGCTATTCCCTCTCCGTCGGCGGCTCCTCTGCCCTCCCAGCTCCCACAGTTCGTGTACCTCCATCCCCACCGTGCAGCTCCACCGTTTTCCTCGGCGAGCTTGACGTGTTCCGCGAAGGAGATGTCCACCAGCTCCCGAGGGAACGCCCACGACGCCACCAGTCCGCCCGCTTTTCCCGATGCGCCCTGAGCGACTCCGTTCCTGGACGCTTCAAGCACGGTTATCTTGGTGGAAGAAGGACTAAAGGAAGGGTGGCGGGTGAGGTAGTAGGCGGTTGTACATCCGATGATGCCGCCGCCAATGATGACGATGTTGCGCTCGTTTGTCATGGTGCCAGAGAGTGGTGAATGTAGGGCTCGGGCGGTTCGCAGTGGTCCTAATGCAAGACGCATATGCCTCTCCGAGACTCCTTGCGTCAGACGGGCTTCGGCCCGCCGCTATGTTTGGTTGCGCTTGTGTTCTTGCGCCGACGGAGGTCATGTGCAATGTCATTGTGCTCCCAAGCTTGCAGCTTGCAGTCTCATCTTGTACTGACCAAGTTGAGAGGTGTCGCACCAAGAAATCACGATTCCGTAACCGCTTCGCTGAAGGCCTCACGTTCTGCCCGCTTAATTCTGGGGCTCTTGATGGGCTTATGCTCATGTATCTCAAACACCACCACAGACATAGGGGCATCAACGCTTCTGGTTCATTTTACCGTCTGCTGCCTCGCTGAATCGACGAACTACGAAAGTCCAGACTTTCACCTCCCCAACCGACTAGTTAATGTCGGTTCCAAGTTTCCTTGCAGGCTCTAAACTCCCACTGCTCCGCTCTGTACGCTCGATCTTCGGTGTCAATGAATTGGACAGTGACCTTGATATTTATTATTCACAGATGATCCTCTAGTGCAGGTGCCACCATCACGTTTAGGGTACTTGCGAGCCTTGGGTAACTGGAGAGCCGTGGCGGTGGTGCAGTTCAGGTAAGCGCCTATGGCACCGGACATGCAGGCTCGAGTTGACATTATTTGGGGCTTAACGTCATGCCGTAGGAGACGTATCTGATAATAGCCGTGGCGCCTGGCCATACAGTGTTATCGCGCTCCCGTCTCGAGGTTCGGAGGCGAGAGAAACTCCGGATCACGCACTTTGTGTTTTTCAGCACGTGGGTTACAAACGCGCGTCAAGGGGCTAATGCACAGTGCTGTATGCATTGTACACGTCATGACCCCATTATCCTCTGCACTAATTCAGGTACTTGCTGTATGTATGTGAAATCCCTCGTTACAGGATTGTGGCCCAATCGAGATGCTTCTTCCTTCTCGGACGCCACTGGCCTGAGACAGACTCAAGGGGAACAGCAGGCGGATATCAGAGATCCTTCATATCCACATCGCTGCGCTCTCACGTCCCCGGCCCTGGCCATCTCCGGTGGCTTGATCGCGGTAGGTGGACCCGTCTCGGCCTGAGGCTGTCTGCGATGACCTATACCCAGTCTGGGTAAATCAGTTCTCCTACAGGCAACTTTGTCGCTGTTGGAGCTTGATACTGATCCCGCATAGAACGGCTCTACCCCACTGCCCGAAGGAAAGCATAACATGAGGCAACCACGATGCAAACCTTTTTCGATGATATGGTTTATGGTGAGCCGACTTAGGAGTCATCCCAGCGCTATCGCGGGACGTATATAGACTGTGTCGCTGGGCTCTGGCGTATCTCTCCGGGCCCCCATTTATCGAGAAGGCGAGAAGGGAGTGCTATCTTATCCTCTCTTACTTCGAACATGGCCGTATTTGCAGTACCTCATCCACCCAGCGACCAGTCTATCCATCCATACCTTTCTACCATCCTCGACTTCGCTACGCAGAAAGTCCTAGCTACCGCCTCTGTCCGCGTATACTGCGCCGTCTTCAACAAGCCACATCTCAACTGGAAGTACTCAGAGCTGAAAGGCATCCTCGTCTTTGGGCGGGATAGAGAAGTTGACGTCGTCCAAGGCCGCGCCGACCGTGGCACGCGCACTAAAGAGCGCTACTGGTTCAAGCTCGTCGACACCAACATCGACCGCGTCGTGTGGGTATACTCCATCCCGGAGGTCTTCGAATACAGCAAGGACATGCCGTTCTTTCACTACTTCTCCGGAAAGGTACGAGCCTCAGGCTATCACCGCTGCTTGACAGGGCCCTTCTAACGCCACCTCCATCTTCATTACAGACGCGTATGTTTGGCTTCCGGTTCGACGAAGACCCCGAGGCCGCGAACATGTACCAGCACGTTGTTGACAGAACACGCCGGCACTGTGCGTTCGCCCCTCTCTCATATCCGCAACGCTCGGACTTACTGACAGCTGTGCCTCCAGTTTTCGGTCCCTTGTCTTCAAGGGGACTCACAGACAGACCGAGATCCCGCAAGACAAAGCCAATCTCGCCCGCGATGATCTCGGGCCCGCAGCCCAACTCATGCATCCACGTCTCGCACGTCGGCATATCCCCAAAGGGCGTCATCGAGGCATCGCAGAACATAGATCCGAGCTGGACAAAACTGATCGCAGACCTGCAGGGCTACGGCGTGGGCCCGGACGTCGTGCGCAATAACCAGGACTTCGTGGAGGGCTTCCTGGCGGGAGCACGGTCCACGCGCGACAAACAGGCTTCTTCTTCGCCACCGGCTGCTAAGCCTCTTCCGCAAAGTGAGCTTCCACTCAATCGTCGCCAGTGCCCAGTGCTCACGCGACGTCCTTTCTCTTAGCGCCGTCCGCACCGGCACGACCTGCCATCATCAAAACAGATCAAACGAAACACAAGATTCCTCGAAAAGCAGTCAAGTTCGCTTGAATTTTCCCATCGACGACGCGCCATATATCGTTATAAAATTGTAAACCTATCGGAGAGCTATCTGGAAAACTAGTGTATCAAAACCTGCTCAGCCACTTGTGCATTGTAGTCATACCCTTACCTTACTGTACTGTATTCTGTTATGCCATATGTACTTTCCTCTAGTGTATGTTTGGTTGAAGGCTCACATGCTATATGAATATGGAGATTGGGGAACTAATTCTGCTTCTTTAGAATCGGGAAATGTCTCGTCCAAAGATCCCTGACAATGGATGTTAGCAGTTAAGTGGGAATATAACCACGCGATAACTCACAGTTAAGGAACCTAAGGTAGGCCGCGTCATCGACTTGGTGGTCAGCTGGTAACGAAAGTAGAGACGTACCAATAGGTCGGGACCAAGATCCTGGAAGTGAAGATTTTGGTCATGAACGACAGGAGATACTCGAACTGTAATCGCACTTACTTGTTTCGGACACTAAGAGTCATCGTGAAGTACGCCGATCGCCACAGCAGCCACGCCAAGTGGCCAGTCTCCTTTCCTCGAATACCAGACTCCGCGTTCGAGGCATCGTATATCGCTTTCCTGTGTATCCCGTCAACATGAGGAGACGGCGACACCCACACAGCAAGGGCGAGGAGTAGTAAATGGGGCACACCAATCGCCGAGGTAAGCCAGGCTGCCTTGGTTGTGGAACTCGAACGGCGCCTCATGCTCCTTGTCCTTCACGATCTTGTTCAGCTTCTTGACCATATACTTCGCTTTCTGGTTGGCAACTGTTGCAACGGCGAAACACGAGTTTGATCGGCAATACAATAAAATCGCCCTCAGCCCTGTGCTGTAAATATGATCTGCCGGTGAGGGAGAACTGACCTTGCGCGGTGGCCGGAAGCACAGCGTCCTTGATAATGGCGGCGTCGCCGATCGCCCACACGTCAGGGTCTGGCTGACCATCTGCAGTTAGAACGTTGAGCTGGTTGTCCGTGAGGAGGCTGTGAGATGAAAGTCAGGTAAGAGATCGCGTCTGTGGAGATCACTGCGAGCTGCGAATACCTCTGCGTTTTCTCGTGCTTCTGCATCGCTGAAATAGATTGAACGAGGGGATTAGGGGCTAGCCCCGTGCTCCAAACGAGCAAGCCGAAAGGGACTGCAAAGCCCGTAGCTCATTAGCACAAATAAAGAAACATTAATGAGGGTGGCGGTGGCACCTTCGCCCTGCTCTTTCACAAACATCTTGGCCTACGAAAGCGTTGGGTTTAACGGCGATCATCGTTGGATGTGCTGCTCACCTTTTCAACGCGCTCCACGTGGTGCCGCGTTTTTATCGCGATGCCATCTCTGCGGAACTTTCTTTCCGCGTAGCTATAATTCGGGTGAGCACATGCGCATTAATTCGGCACCCATGTAGGGCTGCTTACGATCCTAGCGATTTGTCGAAACTACCCAAGATGCTAGGGGCGACGTCGTAGACGGTGATCTTGGCAAGTCGGGCAAGGCTAGGGTAGTATCGTTCCATCTCTTCATGCAACAAATCATGCAGCTCGGCTGCGAACTCCACACCAGTGGGACCACCACCTGATGCATGTCATTACGGCGGGAGTTAAGGTGCCGAATAACGCGCGACCTACCGACAACGCAGAAGTTGAGCAGATTCCTGCGCTGGATATCGGAAACAGTAGGCTGGTTCGCCTGCTCGAAGCCTGCAAGAGCGGGTGAGTGTGGGCTTGGCATCCGCGATAGCTCAAATGAGGTCGACGTACATTCTAGGATGCGTGTGCGGATCGCGCGAGCATCTTTGACATCTTTCAGGAAGTGTGCATGCTCTTTTACACCCGGCACATTAAAAGCTGGAAGGTGGCGCGGTCAGCGAAAGATGAAACATTAATGCTCACTAAATGCACCGACTTTGGGAGTAGGCGCCGACGGCTATCACAAGTTTGTCGTACCTGAGCCTGAAAGGCGTCCCAGTTCCCGGAAAGCTTGTCTCAGTGGGAGAGCCCGTCACACGAGGGGCTGAGCGCTTCTCAAATTCTAGTGGCGGCGTCGCAGGCATCTGATAATCATAATTTGGAAAAGGGTTGTGATACAGTACGACACACATACACATTCGAGCGTCTTCTGCTTGAAATCTAATGCATCGAACGTCAGCCTGCGGAGAAGTTTCATCCTGTCATGACTCACCGATCTTGTCACACCACGCCTGGTATGCCGTCTGAAATATTGTCGTGGGTATGTAGGCGCGTTCTAAGGGAGAAAACGGCTCACCACTTGTGGAGAGAAACGTCTCACCTGTAGGTGCGCGAAATTAGTTACCCTTGGCTGGTGTCACTGGCAAATGAGGTGGTGAAGATCCTTACTGATTCAACAGCACAACGGAACTCGAGGGTTCCCACCGCGCAGCTCGCGAGCAAGGGGGTGAAGTTGAACGCATTGGTCGGAGAAACCGCGGTAACATCTGAGTGATTCCAAGTAAACCTTGTTCGCGACTACCAGCACTCCGATAAAGTCGCGACTTACTCCACTTCTTCTTGTCTACGCCTCTCAACACCTGGTAGCCTCCCCATCCTGACCCAAGAACAACAAGACGCTGCTTGTTCCTGGGTGCAGAGGAACTAAACGCCCTCGCGGAATGAGGTGTACCCGGGACAGGGGTCTTTGACAGAATGACAATCGGACGTGTTCTCAACATGGCGGTGGCACGAAGGGTGGATCGTGCGTAACGAGACGCGAACGAGACGCGAATTATATACGTATCTGAAGCGATGATATCGCTTTACGTTCGACTGGGAATTCTCGGACGGCGGTCTGCGGTAGACCTGAGTCATTTGAGCTACCTGTAGCCACTTGATAAACGACGGGCTTACCGGAGGATAGGAGTTTCACGAGGATCCCGACTCTCTCCGAATTAGACAATTTAACCCTGATCTTGACCTTCCCGGGTACCCTGACCTGTGTAACAATCGCTGGTCGCCGATGAATCGATGAAGGGTCGGGGTGGGTTGAGGCTGCTTGGAACTTGAACATCTCTTCAGGTATATGAATCTCGAGGGATATGACACAAATGAGCAAAGATAGCCTCTGCCACTACGACACATGTGACGTCACAGCAACTTTGCTTCCGAGTCGGAATGCCGGAACGCATAAAGCGCTTGACCGTTTATTCGCACCTCGAGACTTTGGCGAACAACTCAAGTACTCAACACCTGCAGATAACAGCTGAAAGATGGCGTCCACGCTAACACCACTGTCCGCTTTGAATGTCACTCGCGTGCTCATACCGCGCCATAACCTCATCCCCAATACCTCCATCCAACACCGGCCCCTGATGATTTACCATGGCTGCTTCCCCGAATCGACCATGGCTTCTGCGATTGAATCGCACCTCAAGTCGGTTGGCGTGGTCGTCCCGCACTGGAGGTACACGATGTACAGCATCAGCCACTTCCACAGCACATCGCACGAGGTCCTCTGCATCGCGTCGGGCCGCGCGAAACTCTGTCTCGGCGGGGAGGATAATCCAAAGCGGCTGGAACCGGAGGTGAAGAAGGGCGACGTGATAATCATGCCCGCGGGGGTGTCCCACAGGCTCTTGGAGGACCTGAGCGGCGACTTCCTCATGATAGGCAGCTATCCCAAGGGATTCAACTGGGACATGTGTTATGGGCGGGAGGGCGAAGAACACAAGGTAGAGAATATCAAGAATTTGGAGTGGTTCACTCGTGATCCTATTTACGGAGACAAAGGACCTGCGTTGGAAGAGTAGAAATTCGAGATGAACGTACAAACGAACCTGTACTGTACCTGCATTGAGGACTTTGCGAGATGGGTAATGTACGAAATATTTTTAGCCAGCCAGAGGATGAGTGGGTAGAACAGCACCGATAGCGAGGCAAGGTTATGATTCTGTCAAGAGTTGTCAACAAGAAAAGCCAGGGAAAACGATGGGCGTCGTGGTGGTGTGCATGAGGGAGGAGTAGTAAAGGTTTGAGCGGTAAAGCGGCCGGGAATAGTCCGCTTTAGGAAGGTGTCATCGGCCATTCGGTGCTGTGTTCCAACAGTGGCAAGGCAGCCGCTTCACCTCGCTTCACTCACCTCCTGCAACCACCGTCCTCCTTGCTCTTTCCTTTCCTACGCCTCGTCAGCCATGTCATCAGAATCATCACCAGGACCCAGCAGTATCACCTCCAAGGTCGCAAATGCCGCACAGGAATTTGCAGAAAATGCGAACGCCGAGGACCCAGCCGAGGAGAGCGCTCAGGAGTCAGGACTGACGAGCATTGAGGAACGGAAGGCCAAGCTAGCAGCTCTCAGAGCGAAGATGGTGCGCAGAAGCCACATTTGTTTCTCGTTCTCTTATTGATGGTAGTTCCGGCTTCTCACAGCGTCAATCCACGAAAGACAACCGCACTTCGCTCGTTGAGGAGTCCGTCAAGGCCAAGATGACGGCACGCGAAACAGCACGTCTGGACAGACAGCGGAAGCTCGCGGAGACGCTGCGTCTCAAGGTGGATGCGGAGGAGCGGGGCGAGGATGTGGAAAGGCAGAAGAACTGGGAGTGGACGATCGAGGACAACGATAATTGGGAGAAGAAGAAGGCGCGCAAGGCGCGGAGGGCAGACTTTGAGTTTCATGGTACGTTTCTTCGTCTGGTCCATGTCCCACTGGTTCTTGCCTGCTTCTGCTATGGTGCCCATGATGATTCAATGCTCACGGTATTCTCAGATGACTCCGACGCTGCACGGCGGCGATACAAGAAGGACCTTGATGCACTGAAGCCCAACCTTGAAGCATACAACCGTCAGAAAGAAATGGCACTCGGTCTCGCAGCAGGGTCTCTGTCGAAGGCCGGATCATCAAGTTCCTCGGCGCTCACCAAGTTCGACCCTCAAAGCGGAGCAGTATGCACTATCCTATGCTGCCCTGCCACCGAATCGTCTGACCCATTCTTTCCAGCTTATACCTACCACCGAGCAGCAAAGGCTCGCAGCCGAGAACCTGTACCGTGACTCCAACACTCTCCTGTACGCCGACAACACTCCGTCAGAGGATGCCATCGACCGAGTGGTTTCTAAAATCAACCAAGAGTACGTGTCTTTACCTTGAGCCCAGTCCGCGTTCACCTGCTTACGAACATGTACGAATTGAACAGCATCGACAAGAAGGGCAAGTTCTCGCGCAAGCGGCTCAACGAGGACGAGGGGGACATCACCTACATCAACGAGCGCAATCGCGTGTTCAACAAGAAGGTAAGATTTCCGCAGTCCGCTGTGAGCGTTGCTAACCAGGCGAATGTCAGATTGCTCGATACTACGACAAGTACACAGCGGAGATTCGGGCCAGCTTCGAGCGTGGTACTGCTCTCTAGTGGACTGCCCTACATTTCACTACGCGCTGCAGACTTGCTTCTTCATGATATCTCAATACTAGCTCCACGTCATCTTGCATCCACGCGAGTTAGAAGAAAATTTGCATCAGCTTGTTCTATTTCGATTTTGTAGTATGTACACCGTAGATGGACACTAATACACCTCAGCCGACTACAACACGAGATAACCTGAGAGATGGGGTCAGCATGAGGAACAAGCGATCGTCGAGAGCAAGAAGAAAGCGGAAAAAAGATCAGTATTGCAGATTGAGGTCAGCAGCGAACACGAGGTTCATCAGACTGTTGAGCTTGATATGTGATTTTTGACTCATCACGGAAAGAAGAGAAAGTGCGAAAGTTGGAGATTAATGATGCTTACCTCACTATCGCGAGCGTTGGTCTGAAGGTGTTGGCGTTGACGAAGGACTCATCGACGGAAAAATCTTGCTGAAAGGCATAGAACGATTGAAACTCCGATCGGAAGGTGCCGGTCCTGGCTTTGCAGTTGAGCCGCGTTTGAGCCGCCCTATGATCGCGACAGTCAACCATCGATGTCATTCCTCCTTACAAACAAACTCCACAGTAGACAATTCTGCCGCATTGGCTTTGATTTGCATGAGTCTCACGCCGCAGTTGATGAATTACCGCTCAGAGAAGCGATAGATCCTTGCATTTAGCGGCAACGAGTGGGCTAGCGGGTGGTCAAGTTGAAGGCGAGTCTATATTTTCGCAACTGAAATGACGAGGGCCTAGTGGACTTGCTGGATGCTTGCATGTTTGGAGATCTTTCTACTTTTTTGTCGCTTTCAGTACACGTCTTTCTGTCTTCCTGCCAAGACGCAGATCGGAGCTGGTATTGACCATGATTGTGTCTTTCGAATCGTTGATCAGTGATATGTACTGCTTGATGTACTGTCAAGAGTCAGGATTTGCTATATCAACGGAAAGGTTCCGTGGCCTCGAGTTCCGAAGGGTAGGTTCGGGTGCATTTCTGACCTACACAGCTGCCACAGCTCCAGCAGCCACCGACAGCGATAAGTGCTCACGCGCACGCCCTGGCTCGATCCAGTTCTTGAACGATAAGGAACCATAAGGATGGCGAAAAGGTGGTCCTTGCCGTGATATCAACGTTGTTTTCATGAGGAAAGTTGTATAATCATCCAGTTCCGACGACCCAAGTTTGCGAAAGTGCGGGGAAACCTGGGGGAGTCTCGAACGAGCTTGTGGAGGCTTGTGGGGAATTCGGCTAAGCGCGACTCACCGGCACGCGAGCGGGGCGCGTGGACCTCTTCACCTTGGCAAGATCACAGCTTCCGGAGCACATACTTGTCGAGTTCAGCTTGTATGACCATTCAGTTTCTGACTGTTTCTCAATGGACAACATCAGTCGCCAAAGCAGCATCCCATCAACGCATCACTCTCCTGCAGAAACTTGAACTCAATCACCCGTGAGCCGGTACAGTTTCAGAAAAAGGGCAGGAGCTGTCAGCATCCGCGAGCTATGTCCGCATCTGTGATAGCCAATAAGTAGTAGGCACAGAGGCTTCTCTGCCCTGGTGCTTTCCTTCGCCCTCCGCTTCGTCCGACGTCTGCTCACCATGCCGTCCTCGCAGAGCTCGGGAGACAAGGAGGCTTCCTCTCAGGTTTCGAACCTGCCAGAGGACACCGCTCAGCATCCTGTCAACCGCTCTGAGTTCCAGTACAATGCAAGTCTCGATGGAGTGAAGCGTGGGCTTGGGCGCCAACATATTCAGATGTAAGTTACCTCCCTAGTTGCAGTGCAAGGAGCGTGCTGAACGTCTCGATAGGATTGCGGTGAGTTCCGAGAGCCGCCGCGGGTGGTGGTCATCAGTTGAACAAGGAGCAGCTCGCCGGTGTCATCGGCACGGGCCTCTTCCTTGGTCTGGGAGAGATCCTCGCCCTCTGTGGGCCGCTGGGTGCTCTGATCGTCTACGCGCACGTCTCTTCGGTCGTTTACGCGTGAGCACGCATCGGTTTTCCACGATTTACGCGAACTGAACGCTTGCGCCAGGACGTTGACGTCGGTGGGAGAGCTCTGTGCCTTTGCACCCATCTCTGGCACTCTCATTCACTATGGTCAGTGCTCAACGTTCTCAGGTCAACCGCGATGCCTGATTGAATGGGATCAACGTAGCGGCGAGATGGGTTGATCCGGCTTTGGGTTTCGCTGTGAGTTTCTTGGGTGGTCGTATTCAGACTATAGACTGACTGGGATTTGTAGATGGGATGGGTAAACGCTGCGTTCCTGGTACTCTGTGATAAACTGAAGGCTGACAACTCCTCATATTTGTGGGCATAGAACTACTACTACGTGAGCACCAGAGATAACCTTCACGAAACCGTCTAACCTAGTTTACATACAGTTCACGAGCACTGCAATCGCAACCGAAGTGACCGCTTTCTCGGTCTTCGTATCGTTCTGGGACGCGAATGTGAGTCGATCTCTGCTCACCTCGGACAGCAGCCCTCATATAACATATGTCAGCCTGACCACACGGGGATCTATGTCGCTGTCATGATCGTCCTTCTCATTTTCATCAACCTGTTCGGTCTTAAGATCTTCGGCCATTGTACGTATCAGAGCCTTGGCCTTTTCTCTTCTCCGTTCCTTACCTCCCGCAGCCGAAATCTTCTTTGCTTTCTTGAAGAGTAAGCATATGCCCTTTCCATGACATCTTAGCGGAAGTTGACGCTTTTGTCACCAAGTTTTCTTGATTGTCGGCTTGGTGAGTCGGCAATGCCGTTGTTCGCTCCCCCATCTGAAGAGCTACGCTAGATCATTGCTGGCCTCGTTGTGACCTGTGGTGGCGGCCCTGACCACGAAACGTAAGTCATGCGGAATCTGTCATCGCATGTTGTTGACCAACCTTTGTTTTAGCATTGGATTTCGTGTCAGAAAATCGTTGTCTTGCATAAACAAAGTCCTGATCATTTTTACAGTATTGGAGAGATCCTGGGCCCTTCGTTTCTTGTGAGTGTGTTCATCATAGCCGCTACGGCCCTGCAAGCTCACGAGTGATACTAGTCTTGGAGCCTGGAGGACGTGGCAGATGGGTCGGCATGCTTGTCGCTATTGTCCCGGCTGCTTTCTCGCTCAGCGGCGCCGAGCTTATTGCGATGTGAGTGCACCCTAACTGGAAATTGGCATTACCGAAGCTGAAGTTTGGTTTGTCAGTACAATCGCCGAAGCCAAGAACCCGCGAAAGAACATCGTGCTGTCGATGCGAACTGTACTCTTCCGCCTCATTTTCTTCTATGTATGAATCGAAGCACAACAGGCCGTCTACCCCAATACTAACTAAGGGCTAGCTTTTTGCAGTGTTGATCGTCGGAATGCTTGTTCCGTCTAACGACCCACGTCTCTTCCAGTATGTTCAGGACCACATCCCTAACCTGTTTTCTAAACCTGACAATCCTGCTTAGGCGAACAGGAACCGCCGGTATCTCTCCGTTCGTCCTGGCCTTCAACCGCGCCGGAATCAAAGGTAAGGACAAAGCCTCCATGGGCCTTACCCCACGTTTACTGATTACTTCTGCTATAGTCCTGCCCTCAATCATCAACGCTATCCTCCTGACATGCGTGTTCTCAGCGGGCAACACCTTCCTCTACGCTGCCTCTCGCATTTTGTACGGTTTGTCTCTCCAGGGCCAGTCGCCAAGGATTTTCTCGACATGTACGAAGGGCGGTACGCCGTGGGTGGCTGTCTTGACCACCGTATGTCTTGGCCACTAGGTTTCGCTACTTATTCGTTGACCTTGCGTGTTACGTCAGGGCCTCTTTTCCCTTCTCGCGTTTTTGAACGTGAAAAACAACTCCGGTGTCGTGTTTACGTGAGTTTCCGCACTATCCAAGGATAGCGCCCTGGCTGAGTCTTTCCTAGATGGTTTATCTCGTTAGGTAAGATAGCTTTGGACATCTGATCGAGGCTTTGCTGACGTGAAGCATGAAGCTACCATGGGCGGTCTGTTCGGGTGAGAAAATCTCATGCGTTGGCATCTGTTCTGTGCTTACGCACATATATCAGCTGGTTGTCCATTAACATTACCTACATCCGCTATCGTAAGTTCTATCCAGG
This sequence comes from Coniophora puteana RWD-64-598 SS2, assembly GCF_000271625.1. NCBI lineage: Eukaryota > Fungi > Basidiomycota > Agaricomycetes > Boletales > Coniophoraceae > Coniophora > Coniophora puteana. The sequence goes on from NW_006913060.1 coordinate 769,516, forward strand.
CTGACGGCACGGATGCGCTTTTCAATCTGATAATATTGTAAGACTTTGGCCTAAAAAAGCAGGGAATCAAGCCCGAGGGTATCTACCGCTCGTGGATGCAGCCCTACTCGGCCATCTGGGCTATCTTTTGGTATGAGCTCACGTTGCCGTTCCTGATCATCGATTGCTGACGGTTGCGTAGGATCATATTCTACATCCTCGTCAGCGGCGTCTCGACCTTCTGGCAGTTCCAAGCCAGCTCTTTTGTTGCGGCGTGTATGTCCACGCGTCTTGACCGCTGCTTCTAGGATTTTGCTCATCACCTTGTGTGCAGATATCAACATCCCCATCTTCCTCTGCTTGTACACCGGGTACAAAATCATCTTCAGAACAAAGATTGTGCGTCGATCCGTATGTCTCGGGTGCATTTATACTGATCAAGCCTCAGCAACCTCTTGCCGACCTCGACTTTGTTTCGGTGCGTTCTTTTGGATAAACGATTGCTATGTTGCTGATGATAATTCTGCAGAACATCCCCACGTTGGAGGAGACCGAGGACGACCCTTACCCGACAAAGAAGACTTTGGCTGAAAATATCAAGGAGATGATCTAGGAAGGTCTGCTTCCAGGGGTATCGTGTTGTAATAGGGTTTCGCATGTGCACACTATGTTCATCTGCATCCTTGACTTGTACTACTTCTCTTCCAATAAATCGCATAGTTAGTCTTCGTAATTCGATTCGATTCAAGAAGCTTTTTGATACATTACGGGTGAGGTACAGCGGTATACAGCGACAGCATAGCACAAGAACAAAAGAGGAGAGTCGGGTGCGACTACGCACCATCGAGCTTGCGAATCGTCCTCTTGTCCCTTTCGCCCACAACGCTAACGAGGCCCTCATTTTCCATAGCCTTGACCACCTCCGCAAACTCAGCCGTATCAACACGGATACTGCTCTGCTCGCCCAGCCGCTTAACCGCGTCCGCCCACTTGACGCCCCTCCCGCGCGCGCCGCCGCTCGCCTCGAGCAGCACAAGCAGCTCGCGGCGCATATCGTCGCGCATCTTGCGCTGGCCGGCCGCCGTGCCCGAGTTCAGCAGGCCCATGTCGATCTTGCCCGTGCGCGGGTCCATCGCGCTCGTGCGGATCGCCTCGCGCATCAGGCGGCACGCCTCGCGGACGTCCGCGAGCGAGACGTGCGCGGCGAAGCGCATGCGCGCGTGCGCCTCCGCGAGGCGGATCATGCTCTCGAGCTGCCGCGTCGTTGCGGTGATGCGCTTCTCGGACGAGCGCGGGTCCGAGGCGCCGATGGAGCGCAGGGAGACGTAGGATGCGACGAGCTCTTCGGAGGCCTCGGAGGAGAGGACGGGGTGGATGTGTGTGCGGGCGTAGTCGATGTAGGCGGAGAGTTCGTTGATCGGCTGGTGGGTTTGGTGTTAGCTCCGGAGGTAGACCCGTTTTTGGAGGCGATTGGCTTACTAGGAAGTCCTGCAGTGCAGAGTCGGGGGCGTCCTCCAAGTATAGGCCCACAAGATGTTGAGCGAGCTTGCGATCGAGAGTCTCGTCGACCTGGTCGAGTACGAGGTACAACAGGTCGAAACGGGAAATGAGGGTTGGCGGGAGATCGATGTTGCGCGTGATGGGGAGGTCGACGTTGTACTTGGACTCGACAGGGTTCGCTGCGGCCAGGATAGACGTCCGCGCGTTGAGCGTGGTGATGATTCCTGCTTTGGCTATCGACACGGTTTGTTGCTCCTGGGCGAATTGTAAGACTTTTGTCGGACATGATCGAAGATGGCTTACCATGACTTCGTGAAGCACACTGCGCGTTGCTTCAGACATCTTGTCGAATTCATCAATGCAGCAGACGCCTCCGTCGCTCAGTACAAGTGCACCACTAGATCGAGATTAATAGTTAAATCGGAGAACAAGGGATGGAATCGCACCTCTCCAAGACAAGCTGCTTGGAGTCGGGATCACGCGTCACATATGCAGTGAGACCGACAGCAGAGGAACCCTTGCCTGATGCATACACCCCGCGAGGAGCAATCTTGTGGACGTACTAAGGAATGGATGTCAGACAGCCAGACAAAACATGAGGACAACCATCCACTCACATGTAGAATCTGAGATTTACTGGTACCAGGATCACCGACAAGCAGCACATTGATATCGCCTCTGTACCGCGGACCACCCCCGCCTCCGCCGCGAGCGATGCTCTTATTCGTGCCGCCGAAGAGCTGGAGCAGAATGCCCTTCTTCACGTCGTCCAACTCCCAGATGGACGGGGCAAGCGAGCGCGCGAGCAGGGTGTACAGATCCGGCCGCCGACTAAGCTCAATGAGCTTCGCCTCCAGCTCGGCCCTCCGCGAGCGCCTGTTCTGCGCGCCAGCAATGCCCTCCTCGAGCTCATTATCGCCGCCCTCATCGTCGCCCTCCCCGCCCACCCCCGGGATCCTGTCCCCGCCCGCGGGGCGCGTGCTGCGATCGAGCCCGAGGCGCCCGCCGAAGCTGAGCTTCACGTGCACGACGTCGAGGTACGTCTTGAAGAGGCTCTTCATCGTGCGCTGGCGCGGGTTCACGCGCACGGGAACGCTGCGGAAGATGCCGGTGACGGTGAGGCGGTCGCCCGGCTTCGCGACGTCGACGAGCTCGTCGTACACGCTCAGCGAGACCGTGTGCGGCGTCTGGCCGTCGGGCACGGCGTCCGGCGTCTCCTGCAGGCGCACGACCTGGCGGTCGGCGAACTCGCACCGGTTGTGCACGAGCGACATTGTGCCGACGGATGCGCACACGTCGCGCGGGCACCGTTGCGGCTCTTCGATCTTGCCGCGGTCGATCTCGACCTGGACGGTGTGCGAGCAGGTGAGGCACCGGAAGAAGGCGACTTTCATGTCGGGGATGACGGGGGTCGCGCGGATGACGAGGCCTTTGATGCAGATGAGCTTGTCCGTGTCTGTAGCACGCACGGTTAGCTCAGCTGCCCGCGTGGACGAGCACAGAGAGACGCGCGCTTACCAGTCGGGTTGAGCTCGCGCATGTTGACGGCCTTGAGCCCCAACGGGCGGACCTTGTACACCTTGCTCATGATCTCCGAGATCTCCTCGTCCCCGTCCGCGCCCTGCATCCCGTCGACGCCCGCCTGCTGATCGCGATCCGCGATCTCGAGCATCAGATCCTTGAGCACCTGGTCCATCGCGGGAATGACCTCCTGCGGATACTTCTGCAGCTGCCCGTGCAGCTTGCGGCACGGCGGGTACGCCAGCAGATTCGCCATGTCCAGGTTCAAATTCGTCTCGCCCGTCTGGCGCATGCGCCGCATGTACGTCTCGTACAGCAGCGTCTCCCCCTCGTCGGGCGCGGCGAACGCGCGCGCGGAAAGGCGCGACGAGCCGGTCTCGCGGTCGTGCGCGGCGCGGTACTTGGGCTTGAAGCCGGCGAGGAAGTCGCGGAAAAGCTTCATTGTCTCGGCGAGGTTGACTGTTGTTCCCCAGATCGCGCGGATCTCGTCCGGCTCGTCCGAGGGCGCGACGGGCGCGGAGAGGTTCGGCGCGGAGGAGGGGGGCAGGTCGAGGTGCGTCGCGTCGGAGTCGAGGGCGTCGTTGCCCATGTTGGAGCGGCGAGCGCGGCGCTGAGAGCTGGGTTTGGACGGAGTGAGCGAGAGCGAGGAGTGGATGTCGCCGCGGCGGTTGCGGACGGGGGTGCCTGCTACGGAGCTCCTGATTCATGTTTGAGTACAGAGCAGCGATAAAAAGAGGAAGCAGAACGTACGAGGGAAAGTCAAGCGGGTCCGAGTCCTGGCGTGCGCTAGCCTCGAACGTGACATTTCTGCGAGGTGTTTTGGTAGGAGAAGAACTCGGGAAGGGGAGCGGCGATGAGTTGCCTGACAAAAACGCATTTAATCACTCGTGTGTCCACCCAAAGACCTGACAAAACCACGTACCAGCGAAGAACAGTGGATCTCTCGCCTGCCTAGGCGTGCTCATACCCACCGCCCTCCTGGCCGTAGCTCCACTCATGGGCGTCTGGGGCACACCACTCCTCCTGGAGGGCGTACCCGCAGCAGAAGGTGTACCAGGCAAAAACAGCGGGTTCTGGGCAGGGGCTTGGGAGAGCGACTGTTGCTGGGTGTTAGCGCCTGCAGGCTGATCGAGGGTTTCCATGTCGATATCGCCGGCCTCTGACGAGGGAAAGTCGACTCTCGGTGGAGAAGACATGTTTTCTCAGTGACTATCGGCGATGAGCGATAAATCTAAGCAGTGGGCTGTGTGGACAGAAGGGAGGAGGAGAATGAGGGTGAGATGAGACGCGTCGCGACGCGTGCTGTCTGGGAATGAGTTGAGGGCAGGCACACACCGCGTGCGCACAACACGCGTTTGCTCGTCGGCGAGCTCAGTGGCGACGAGCAGAACGCGAACATGTCCGACTATAGCCTCGACGACAGCTCGCAGGTATGTCTCTCTGTTTAAACTAGACTCGAGTCTGAAGATCTGCTAGGTTGCAGTGTACATCCCCTACTCTGGCGACGGTATGCACACATCTGCTCAGCCTTCCACTAATACCAACCCTCTACAGACGACGACCAAGACCACACCTCCTACAGCCTCTACCCCGAGCGCGACTGGCCAGGAAGCTACGAACGTCGCCTGAACGAGTACAGAGCGGCATGGGGCCGGTGCCTCCAGCGAATGCAGGTACGCCACCTTCCCCGCTCACACGTCGAACGAGACCAGGCGCACTGAGCTCCTCCTGCGTCCCCAGGAAATCATCTACTCCGTGCACTCCGAGGTCATCGACGCCGTCGTCTCCAAAGTGAACAGCGCATACGCGGAGCCGTTCCACGGCCTGCCCTTCCCCGAGATTCCCGTCGTGTCCGTCAACGGTGCGTCCCCTCGAATCAACTCCCTTCTTTGAAGTGAGCGTCTTATCTCTGCTTTGGCACGATGCGCAGCAACATCCTCCAACGCCGCCGTCTTCGATCAAATCGCCGCAAAGCTCGAGCACGACGAGGAAGACGCGCTCTTCGGCTCCAAGCGCCACTTTGTCGCGCACATCTTCCCCGGCGCGTGCACGAGCGTGATGGCGGCGATGAAGACGCTCGTGTCCGGCTTCGTGTCGCGCTCGCCGCTCGGCGACGAAGGTGCGAGGCACTGCGCGCTGTCCTTCTTCCGCACGGTGATGCTCAAAACGGCGAGATAGAAGGCGGCATAAGACGGAAGCCGTCGACGTCGCTCGCGAGCTTTGATATCAATCTGCTCGCAGCGTGGTGCGACGCCGCGCAGGAGACACACGGTGCGTCCGTCGTCCCTGGCCATCCTTTCCATAACGCGTCCCCCGCTCACGCCCCAGCGCATCCGCACGTCCAGGCACGCTCCAGCTCGTCGCCATCCTGCACAACTTTGAACAATTCGACCCGCTCGTGATGCAAGACGTCTTCGAGATATGCAAGTAAGCTATTCCCTTAAAGAAACAATACCCTTTTATAATCCGCGCATATACTAATCTCAACCCGCTGCGCGTTACACTCCTAGCCTACACATCCCGCGCATCCCCCTCGTCTTCGTCCTCGGCCTCGCATCGTCCTCCGCGTCGTACGTGCACGCGGCGTACCCGAGCTCGACGCTCGCGCTGCTGCGCCTCGACAGCTGTGCGCTGCCGCCGCCCGCGGACGTTCTGCACCGGGTGATTCGTCGGGTGAGCCCTCCTCCCTTTGTGCCGTGGATTGGTGTCTTTCGAACGCGAGTGCTGACGAGGATGTGCTGTGGAGCGCAGACCTTCCTGGACGTGGACTTTGACCCGGGCGTGATGATCGGCCCCGCCGTGCTCGATTTTCTGCTCGATTTCTTCACGAGGCAGAGCTGTTCGCTCGATGGCGCGGTCTCGATCTTGCAGGTACGTCCGACGCGATGTACACGTCCCGCTCGCGGATTCGAGTCGTTCATCGAACAAACCGATGAATAAATGGATAACATATGAATCTAGATCGCGTTCATGAAGCACTTCGAAGACCCGCTCACGGCCCTCCTCACCTCGTCCTCTGCACTGCTCTCCGACGTCGCCCGGAACGGGAACAAGATCAAGAAAACGCACAAAGACCGCACCGCGTTCGTATCATCCGTCCTCGCGCGCGTGCGCACCTCCTCCCTCTCCGCCGCCTCCTCCTCCGACAACAACGACGACACCAACGATCCACCCACGCTCGCCGCGTGCGTCGACGCCGCGCGCGCCCAGTGCAGCAAGCACCTCCGCCTGCTGCGCTTCGCGTTCCAGACGCTCCTGCGCGTGCGCACGGCGCTGCAGCGCACGGGGCGGCGGATGCTGCAGCTCGACAAGGACGAGCCGGGCATGGTGCGCGCGGCGCTGAGGGGCGCGCTCGGGCTCGAGGTCAAGGTCGTGTGTCGGGAGCTGAGGTGGGTCTGGCGTCGCGCCTGCTGTATATGTGTGTTCTCTTTCTCTGGGCTAACGAATTTTTGTTCGTGGGTGCGTGGGTGCAGGATGCTGCCGTATGAGAGCGCGAAGACCGTGCTCGACGAGCTGTATGTGCATCTGTGCGGTGCCCCGGAGGACGTGCTGAGCGCGGAAGAGGAGATTCGCACGCGGATCGATACGGCGAGGCAGCAGCTGAGCCCGGAGCAGGATTATGATGAGGATGACGGGGAAGAGGAGAAGGAGGACAGCGCACTCGCGATGGCGGGGGAGTGGCTGCAGGAGTACCTCTTGTGAGTCCCCCCCATAGTCTGCCCGTTTGCGCGTTACGCGTCGGTGCTCACGGACGATGCAGATCCCGGTTGCGGTCGCCGGAAGAGCTCCCGCTGTGGGATATCTGGTGCATGGGCTCGACGCCTTTTCCTTCGGAGGTGAGCAGCGCTGTCCGTCAGATGCCGCTGTCGCATTGACATTGGGACTGTCTGCCATCGTCTAGGTATTCAACCCGTCCATCCACGCATCCCTCATCTCCGGCCTCCTCCACCCGCAAGCCTATCTCCTGCCCGTGCCCAGCGCCAGCGATCCCTCCTCGCCCCGGCTCGACGGCCACGATCGGATTCAAAACGGCGGCGGCGGCGAAGACGGGGAAGGAGACGCGCTCGACGTGCCCGACACGACACTGCTCTTCCGCGGGTACCTCGAGAGCGGGAAGACGATCAACGCGTACGACTGGTACGCGTCCTTTTCCGTCGCGCTCGAGAACCAGCGCGCGATGCGCCGCGTGCGCCAGCGGCAGCGGGATCTTGATACGGGCGTGGATGTGGACGCGGATGCTTCTGTGACGCCGAAGAAGGGCACGAAGAAAGCGGTTGTGAACGGGAGAGGTTCGGGTTCGCCGTCGAAGAAGAGGACGCCAAGCGGGAAGGGAAAGGAGAGGATGCAGGCGGAGGGTGAGGTCGAGGATGATGATTTAGAAGAGGGAGAGGACGAGGACGAGGAGAAGGACGAGGAGGCGTGGGGGATGGAGATGCAGGCGCGGTTCATCCGGGGGCTGCATGAGCTGGACTATATGGGCTTCGTGAAGCACAAGACGAAAGGGAAGAAGGCGGAGCATGTTGTCAAGACGGTGTTTGACCCGCCAGAGCCGGAAATCTAGAAGGCGATTATATCTAGGAGTACGTACATACCAACATATCATGATAGACTCAGCTCATGTCAGGATTGTGGTTTGCCGAAGTCCGTCAAGGTGACACGCGAGCTAAATTTACGGATCAGCATCATCTCTTCCAACCACCATCCAAGAATTCTGACGGCAACAGCGGCACCACGCTGCTCGTTGACAGAGAGCACGTAACCGGCTTCTGTGCCGCCAGCCTATTCCCTTTATGCTTAGCCTCATGGCTAGAATGACCTCGATCAACACGAGCTAGAGACTAGAGGGCACTTCCTGTCGAGACACTCCTTGGGCAGCAGCTGGTTTATCTCGCATCCTCTGGCTGAAATGGCGTCAACAGGCGTCAACCGGATCACGAATAAACGAGATATGCTTGTGCACGCTGCCATGCCACTGCCAGTGATTACGCTGCCGTCGTTGGTGCCTGGATTCTACGCCATGGCCAATGACATTCTTTCCTCAGGGTTGCCCAGGCTGCCACGAGAAAATACCCAGCAAGAACTAACTCCGCCCGATCGCACGTCTCAGACACCTAATAAACCTCCTCTTTGGCTTCTCAGTCTCTCATCTTTACCCCGTGGTCTTAGACAGACAATACTCCGCCCTCGAAACTCGCTCTGCAGTGCAGCTCCAAGTTTATCTACGCTCTTTTGCTCCTCGCTCGCTCCTCCCAGTCCCTAAGAACCCTCACATCGATATCCACACCGCAACACAATGTTCGCCAAGCTCGTCACCGTCGCCTCCCTCGCCGCCTCCGCCCTCGCCACCGTCTTCATCACCTCCCCCACCGCAGCGAGCTCCTTCCCCGCCGGCAAGAACGCCACCGTCTCGTGGATCGACGACGGCAGCGCCCCGTCCCTCGCCCAGTTCGGCAACGCGACCATCGCCGTGTACGTCGGGAACGTGAACCAGCAGGTGCGACTCACAGCTGCCTGGGCCGCCCGGTGGCAGCGACAGCTAACCCGCTTTTTTTTTAAATGCAGACGCTGCTCCAGCCGATCGCGACGAACGTGAACGTCTCCAAGGTCAACGCGGTCTCCTTCCAGCCCAACGCCAACATCGGCCCCAACGGCGGCGACTAGTACGTCCCTCCCCTCCCCTTCCTTTCTCCGTTCCCTTGACCGTTCCCCCCACGACATCTTTTCCATTACTACTATTAACACAACCACCACCCACCAGCTTCATCCGCTTCCAATCCACCTCCAACACCAGCACCGGCGCCCTCGAAGCCTTCTCCGCCAAATTCGCACTCACAGGCATGTCCGGCACATTCAACGCCTCTGTCCAAGCCGAAATCGCCGCCGCCGCCTCCTCCTCTGCATCCACGTCCTCATCCGCATCTCCCACCGCCGGTGCCGGCTCCGGTGCCGCCGCGGGTGTCGCGGGCGGCTCCGTCAGTGCTTCCTCGGGGAGCGCCGCGCCCACGAGCTCTGGGAGCGCGAACGGCGCTGTGGGGAGTTACGCAGGCTCGGCGGTGGTGCTCGTCGCGTCGGGCTTGATGAGCGTGTACCTTGCTCTTTGAAACACGTTTGGATTCTGAAGTTGCTTTCATTTCGTTCGCTCGCTTTTGGATGACTGTAGTAGCCTCATCCGCTTCGCCGATACCCACCTACCGTCGCCCGACGCATGGCTAGACTCGATTTTTTCCCCTGGTACATCATCGGAACAGTATATATACGTATTTCGGATTTTTGGAGCTTTCGCCGGGCGCTTTTGTATCAGATTGGAATCAAGTAATACTCATCCCGTTCAATGCACATGTTCTATTTCTATCAATTCCTCCTCTTGGTCGTAAGGAATAGACGACAATGGTGTTGCACACGTTATGTGAAAAATAATCCTTCCAGCTCCCACCAAAACCAAGGGATTCCGTCAGACAAAAGACGAGATAAAAATCTACTGTGCTGCAAAGCTCTCGCCGTCCTCCGAGCGGAAAACTGGTTGTGGGCCGGAATACGTAGTCTGCAGCTGAAATCCATTTCCGATGCAATCACGGTCATGCTACTGTGCAATAGTGTGTGCGCCTCACAGACGCATCAATGTGTCAGCGACGGCCGACGGATGGAATAGCCAACGAAGCCGAGACTGGCTGCAGGGTGTAGGCGAGGAAGCCGAGCTCGCCACGGCGAGCAAGAGCAGTTGTGGTAGTGTCCTGTCACATTGCACAAGAAACTCTGCAAAGAGTGGATCAGCCTCGAATCCAGACACACCCAAAACGTGATATGTTTTCGTACCATAACCATCGCAGGCTCAGCTCCCGCGATGCCCGCCCCTGCCCCGCCCTCCACCGCGCCCCCTCCTCCCGCCCCTCGCCCCGCCTCTCTCACCGCCCTCACCCACCGCTGCGGCTGCACCGTCCGGGGCGGGAACAGCGGGAAGAATCCCCGGCACGGGCGGGTTAGGCGACGTCGCCGTCGCCGCGCGCTGCAGAATACTCGGCACGCTCTTCTCCTCCCTTTCCTTCTCCTTCTCCTTCTCGGACGGGCCCCTGCGCTTCTCGCCCGCCCTCGGAGTCTTCTCCTTCTCCTTCTCCTTACCCTCGCCCCCATCCTTGCCCTCCTTATCTTGCGCAGCAGCCTTCTCCTTCTCAGCGCGCTCCCGGCGCTTACTCACACCCGCCCCGCTCAGCGCCGCCTCGAACTGCCGCCCGAGACCGATCACAGGCCGACCGCGCCTCCCGCTTCCGGGCGCGCTTTGGGCGTGTGCGCCGGCGTTGGCTGAAGCTGAAGCAGAAGCAGAACTTGCCGGGTCCGACGTGCCGCCGACGCCGCCGGCAGCAGCGGCAGCGACACCAGAAGCGGAGGCGAGCGCAGCATGAGCGGGTGCGGCGGGCGACTTGGTGCGCTGCTGGATCTGGGGGACGGTCGGTGTGTTCTGATGCGCCGCGGCGGCGGCGGCGGCGGCAGCCTTGTTGGCGGCTTTGGAGGGGCGCGGAGGGCGTGCGGGGGACTTGGTTCCGGCTTTGTTCGCAGGTGCGCCGCTGCTGGACGCTGCTGCGGGCTGGCCCTTCGCAGCTGTGTCCTTATCCTGTCCCTTCTCCTTCTCCTTCTCCTTCTCCTTCTCCTTCGCCGCAGCGGCGGCGGCAGCCGCTGCCTTCTTCGCCTTCTTGCTCATCGGCTGGCCCTCCTGCTGCTGAGCCTGCGCCTGTGCTTGAGCCTGTTGCTGCGAAGCCTGCTTCTGCACAGCGGCAGCGGCAGCAGCCTTCTTCTTCGCTTCCTCCTTCTTGGACGGCGCCTGGTCCTTGTAGTGCGCGTGGTTCCGGAGAATAGCCTCCTTGTCCTTCTGTGCCGATTTCTCGGCCTTGAGCGCGTCGAGCAGGGGCGTTGTGGTTGGCTGGGGCGGGGGCTGGGCTTGTGCGACTGTTATAGTCATCAGGATGCGGAATCAGATGGTGGGAGAGGATGGAGAGATGGAGGGTGCGTACTGAGCGCTTCGAGCGTCATGGGCTCGGCTTTGTCTGCGGCTTCGAGCGTTTTGAGGAAGGAGATGAAGTCTTCGTCTGTGTTCACGTTCAGGGCGAGGTTAGATACAAATTATGCTTTAGTTGAAGCTTCATCGGTGTGCTGAAGGAGACGTGACGCACCTTTCTCGATCGTTCCAGCCCTCGGATCCGCCTTCTTCTTCTCGGCGGGCACCTTCTGGAACGGCGCAAACTCGACGACCGCCTGCGATTCGTTGCCTACACGACATATCAGATGTCAGTCAGGACTACACGTATGCGCTGGCAAGGATCAGAGAGGGAGAGGCATATGCTCACCAGCTTTATCTCTGAACACATGCCCGTCGTACTCCCGACTGAACGTAGCGACGAGATCGTCGCTCTTGAACGCAATGTACGCGCGCGAGGGCATGCTCTCCTTGTTCGGCCTAAAACACCCAACCGTGTCGGTCATCCACAGCCGAAACACTGACCTCACGTCGGATAGACGGCGAAAGAGACTCACCGCTTGTGTATCTTGCCCGCATAGAACTTCCTCCACGCCACCGTCTCGGGGGTGACCCACGCCTGCACGCTCTGCCAGAATATGTCCTCGGGCAGGTTGGCGGGCAGTCGGCGCACGACCGCCTTCATGCGCTCCCCGCCGCCGCCACCACCACCGCTGGTGTTTCCTCCGCCTCCACCGCTGCCATTGGGCTGTTTCTGTTTGGGTGATCTGGGTTCCTTGGGCGGAGGCCTGGGCTGAGCTTGCTGTTTCTTGGGTGTGCTGCCCGACATGTGGGCGGACACGGGATTGGCGAGACCAAGAGGGGGTATGAGGTAGAATCGGAGTCAGGAGATTGGTTCTGCATATGTTCCCACGGTCCTTCGTAGGCAACGTCGACAACATCCACGCCATTTCTCGAGCTCGTCGCCAACAAATCCGCTACCAGGAAGCCGTGCTATGCGTTTTCGAGCCATTGAAGTACTCGAGTCAATGCGCTTGCGAGAAGACATATGATGTCCTGCAACCATCATTACCTGATCATCGTCACGGTGACTCGCGACATGGATTATTGTACGTCCTCCAAGGATCTCTTGCGAAACAAGTTTTGTGTCCGCTGACCCCTGCTCCCTTATATTATTGTACCATACTTTTCCGACATGCAGCTTATCGCTTGCTCACCGGTATCTCTCCTTGACCCGTCGCAAGTATGTGCTCAGCAGTAATTCCTTCAATTCTGACTGCTTATCGCAGTCGGGGGCAAAATAGAATGATACGACTCTTGAAGGAGCTTGGACAATTCCTTGGCCTTAGCTAAGAAGTAGCGACGGGCATCATGTGACACAACGCGACACGCGTCTGTTGGTCACCTTCAATGAGTCAATGAGTCAAATGGAGGTCCTTTTCGTCGCTTTCGTGCTCTACACCTCTTCATTTAGAACCTCATGCACGGGAATTCGTCGTATATAAGGTCGGCATCGAGCAGCTCACTTCGACGATAATTCCCCCGCTGTTTTTCACCTTCATGGCGGCCGACGACCGTAGCGACTCGCACCTGTCCACACCACCGTCGCCTACAGCAGTCGACACCAAGAACGGGCAGGCTGAAGGTGGGAAGGAGATCGCGCCCGTCGGTGCGAAGGACGTCGAGGACAAGCCGTATAGCATATACTCGTACAGAGAAAAATGGTTTATCGTCATTATAGCATCGGTGGCTGGTACCTTCAGGTGAGCGCCCCTGACCACGTCCACGATACGAACAACGGTCTCACCGACATGTGTTCAATTTTTTACCAGTCCGCTAACAGCCAACATCTACTTCCCTGCTATACCGACTATTGCTGTGGCTTTCAACAAGTCGGAGGAGCTCATCAACTTGACGGTCACCGTCTACATGGTCCTTCAAGGCGTTGGTGAGTGACAATTGCCATATCTACATATCGACTCTGCCTTACCGTCTTTGCCAGCGCCCATGCTTTGGGGTACGATGGCCGACCGAGTCGGGCGGAGACCAATTTTTTTGGTGTGCATCCTCGTCCTGGCGCTGGCTTGCGTCGGACTGGCACTCACGCCGACCAACGCTTATTGGCTCTTGATGCTGCTTCGATGCGTGCAGGCAGCCGGGTCTGCCAGTACCGTCGCTCTTGGTAGGATGTCTGCCTTGCCAAAAAATATGTGTGCTGATAGGCGCTACTAGGCGCTGGCGTCATTGGAGACATCGCTACGCCTTCTGAGCGTGGTGGGTTTTATGGATTATTCAGTATTGGACCTATGGTATGAACCTCACTCTTGGACGTGAAGCAAGCCCGCTACTAACCCACCGTCACTAGCTAGGCCCCTCCATCGGACCTATCCTAGGCGGCGTCTTCGCTCAACAACTTGGATGGAGGTACGCAGTTCAATTCTGACATTACTGCTGCGCTCATGACACCCGTATAGGTGGATCTTCTGGTTTTTGTGTATACTGTCGACCGCTTGCCTTGTTTTCATGGTGCTGTACGTGTTTGCACGTTGCTAATTAGCGTATCATTGCTCACACTTTTTTACTTAGCTTTCTACCAGAGACGTTACGGCGCCTGGTTGACGATGGCAGCGTTACCCCATCGAAGATATACCGCCCTTTGATCCCCCTGATGGGACGAGGCCATATATCCCTGACCAAGGAAATACCGCCTCCCCGCCCGTTTAAAAACCCCCTGTGGCTCTTCACGTACCCCGACGTCCTGAACCTCTTGGTTCTCGTCGGGCTCTTCTATGCCTCGTTCTCCGCCACGCTCGCGACGATATCCACTCTCTTCAACGAGGTATACCCCTGGCTCACGGAAACGGAACTCGGACTGGTTTACCTTGGAACAGGCGGCGGCTTGATGTTAGGCTCCATTTTTATCGGCAAGATGCTGAACAAGGACTACCAACGCTTCAAGGCTGTGTTCGACAAGAAATCTGGCACCGACCCGGAGAAGGCCGCAACACACGAGAGCGGCTCAACAGACCTCGACTTTCCCGTGGAGAAGGCCAGACTGAGGATCGTTCCGCTCTTCATTCTCATCAACGCCGCTGCTACTTTCGGCTACGGGTGGTGTCTCCAGAAGAAAGTCAATCTCGCTGGTCCGCTCATTCTGACCATCATTCGTGAGTGATATCGTATCCCGTGGCGCCTGCGACAGTTCTGACAAATTATCCCTAAAGAGGGCTTCGTCTCCGTTGCGATCATGAGCTCCCAACAGACCCTTTTAGTCGATCTGGTCCCGACGCAGGGCTCCTCCGTTACTGCATGCGTAAGCGTCGTGCACTCACATATAATCGCTACCGGTGGCTGATGGTCTCGCTGCAGAACAACATCGTCCGGTGCGCGCTCGGCGCAGCCTCGGTTTCGGTCATCGACCTCATCATCAAAGCCGTCGGGCCCGGCTGGACCTTCGTGATATACGGTTTTATCTGTCTTATCAGTCTGCCCATGGTTTGGCTCGCAGAATATATCGGCCCGAAATGCCGCGCGAAAAGACACGCGAAGGAGTCACGGTAGACGGTTGTTAGACTGGTGGTCGCAATCGACGTTACATGGGACGACAAAACCTGTTTCGTAGCTACACGGACCGCTAATTACGTGTCGCTTCTAATGCAGTACTGTATCTTGCGTCATGAGGTACTGCGATGCTTTCATCACAGAACAGTAAGAACATCCTGATGCTTGCTAGCACGATGATATTAGCGAAAAGTCTTTGGTCCCATGTACATGTAATCTCGCATTGTCATTTCTCACACAGAATCCCATGTAACGATTCGGCCATTGGAACGCATACGAAGCCTTCCACTCTTGCGACTTGGTCTCGTCTCTGGCTCTGATGGATCTAAAGAAGAAACTCACTAGCTTTGTTTTCGACCGTAGAAATGAGGTGCTCGCTGGCAAGCATAACGTCGCTGTTTGAAGGCTTTACCTGCTCTTCTCCTTCGATTTATGTGACCGTCTCATGTAGATCCTCCGCAAACAGCGTCACCGTGAAACATAGTATGATATATACAAGAAAACAAGTGTTGAAGACACATGGATAGTAGCTTGAATTTCCCATACGAGTCAGCACGAGAATAGAAAAATGCGATCACCAACTAATATTTCAGCTTTAGTGCTGTTCTACCATCGTCTTCCACTAGCTGAATTTTTTCCTTCTCAATTCTATCCTGTTTCAACTTTCCTACCGGTACACCTGCGAGTCCGGCCCTGTTTGAGGTGGTAGAAAGAATGACGTCGTTGACGTCCGTCGGGTCAAACCGGTTTCGGAGGGCACCAGTATTGCGACCAGTCATCGCAAGAACAACAAATGTAAGAAGCGCGATGACTGTTTGCGGCAAAAGTGTGACAAGCGTTCCAGCAGGCTGATACGACCAGCCCATCGTGAGTACGTAAGACTCTCCGTGCACGGCCCTCGTCATGTTGGGAGGGATGATGTCATTTTCAAATGTACCTTCCGCCGAAAATCCGGAACGGATGAACTGCACGCAATAATGCGTTAGATTCATACAGTAGCAGTCCCATGAGTATAACATGGCACGTACCGTGCCTCCAAACTCAACAACACCCCTCCAGTAGTCCTCCTAAGAACCGTAAATGCTATAGGTCTTGTCCATGATTGCTATCCTTGAGAGGAAGTACATACCAATATCATATTAGTGGTTGCATTCGAAGTAGTAGAATCCAGCTTCTGAGTGGATTTGATGAGGAAAACCGAGTCCCCGATTGAGTTTCCAATAGTTCCCTGGGCACGGGCGCCGATCCACTCAGTTATCCCAACAATGAATGACAACGCTGCTGGGTTAGACCCGCCTAGAGCATAGTAGCTCAACGGGCTCTGAGAGGTAATGATACCGTTGTTATAATCAGCAGCTACCTCCGTCACGATTGGCGTCACTTCGCAGATGGTGGGTGGAATGAAGTCGTACTTGCATTCCCCTCTCATCACGATTGCTGTGTGATTTTAGCACTCCAATACAAGTTAGACACGTGTTGAAGGGCATGAATACTTACTAAAACTATTGTTGTTTGGGCCTGATGCGTCTTGCATTGGGCAGGATATCACCGGTAGGAACCCACTTCCAGCGCAGTCGTCAACAAGAGTAATGTAGTTCTGATCGAAATAGTTCAACTTTGCTGGAGGTGCGTCAGATATATATCGCTACCGTTAAAGTAAGCTTCAGCCTGATGTTTACCTGCGCTGTAGCTACAATTAGCTCTCGAAAGCCAGAAAAGATATCCCGCGGTATATCCCGCCACGGAATTTGGAGGAGCATAGGAGACACTTGTGCTGACAAGGGAAAATGGCGACGGATCGTCCAAGTCCTGTTGAGAACAGGAAACATTCGCGGTGAGGCCTTGCTGGTTCACGGTAAAGTTCCGCGACATGCCAGCAAGGTTAAAGTTGTCTACGGTTGTGTTCATCAAGACTGAACCCCCAGAGAATGCAAACCCGGTGAATGTCGGCATGCTGCCCTCTTCGGCAAATTCTGGAATGGCGGGAAGTATACCTCCTGGATGAACACATCAACTTCTGTGTCCATGGTGGAATCGAAGGCATTACCAGTAGAAAGGTTGTAAGACGCTCCATTGAAATTGAAGAAGCTGGGCAATCTTAGTCGCGCTCCTCCGGCAGAATTACCACTGAGGGTGCCTATGTCCATCACTTCTAAGGCATTATTCAATGCTAATGGAGGAACCGTGACGTGAGATTAAGAGGTGCAAGATGTTCGCATGTGTTCACGTACTATAAGCAATGGAGTTTTCCGTGCCTATTGCTGGCGACATATTTTGGAGCGCATACTGGGCGAATGGTTCACTGCCAAGGTCCAGCTCTGTACCGTCGACAGACCCAGGAAGCAATATCGTCTTTGGGTTCAGAAGGGACGTCCACCTGCAAGCCGTTACTCACAACCGAAGCGCATAAACTGAGAATGCTCACCCCGCTGTCGAGCTTACCACCGCCAACCATACCATCGCTGAGCCCCACGCCCATGCCTGGTGTTTTCTATCGAAGAACAAGCTGCCCCTAGATATCTTTATAGAAAAATCAAGGAACTGTAGCGACATGGGGTTTCGAATAAGCCTGTTGGTGAGAGCCAACCGAATAGCAAGGGAGTATATCCTGCATAATGGTCGTGATTGGATTCAAGAGCTATATAATGATACCGGGTGATCACGCACCAGATAGATATGAAGGCGAACGCAGAAGCTACCAAGCCTACAATGAACGTTGTCTCACTCTGCCATAAGTATGCATAGTGTGCAACATGGTCTGGCAGTGCGATGTACTTAAAATACACTATGGATGCTAAGAAACTCCATCCTGAGACAAGGATCGTCGTCTGACCAGCTGCAATGAATATGATCTGGCTATTGCGGCCGAACCATCCTGGGAGGGCATTTGCATCTTTGCGAGACGTATGGTCGTCCTGATTATGCAGTAGCGGATTCATGTCGGCCTGGTATCTCATTACTGCACGGGCTGAATGTGGTAGAGCTGACGGCGGCCCCGATTGTGGGGAGAGAATGGCAGCAGTATCGAAGGGATAAAGAGAAGGCTGAAGGTGGGGGACCAGGAAGAGTCGTTATATAGGGCAGCAAAGGAACATTATCGCCGACGGATACAAACACTGACAAGTCCCATCGTAGTCAGTGAGCGTGTTGCAAAGCTGGCTTGAGGCTGAATGATGTTATATTTCGGGTACCAGGTCCCTGGATGTCCGCGCGAAAGGCAGAAATGGCAAACAAGGTCCGAGGGCATGCAAACGGCATGCTGCATCTGTGAAGGGTTTTTAATGGTAACGTTCCATGAACAACGTTCTCGGCGTCTATCAACTTACCAACATTAGCACCTTTGGAGGCGCCGTCCATTAGGAAGACCGTGATGATGGCAAGATGAACAAGGGCATCAGCGTTCAAGTGATTACCGTGAAGCTCTTTTCTTCTCAGAATAGTTGAGGATAAATGTAGGCACTGCTCTAGCGTGTTTGAAATGTTTATCAGGCTACAGAGAAGGAGGTGAGTGGAACTCACTAGATTTCGCAGGATATACAAATATTGCCTTTCAGCTTTCGGAGTTTAAGGCACTATCAAACTGCTCTCGCTCGTGTCACAGGTGCCGGTGAATGTTCAATGAGGTAATTCGGTGGCTGAAGAGTACCGCACTTCCCTCCTGTTCTCAATCCCCAACTTCGGTACTAACTATGCTCGCCACATCCGTATGTCGCGGTGCCACCGGAGCTCGCCAGCTTCCGACAGGTGACACCCTGTGGATGCTCTTCAAATGGTCCTTGATCGCTTGATCGCTTCCAGTAGCTTATCGGGTCACTGGAGCTTCAAAAAAGCCTAATGCAAGAGGTTGCTCACCTTGGGACAGCTCTCCTGAGCCTACTGATTTGATCTACCTCCAAGGGACATTGGACAGGTTTTGTCTTCTCTCACTGCCCTGCGCTAAAATGAGGCTTGCTTTGAACTAAGTACTAGTAAACCACTTTCGCTAGCGCAACAATTATCTTCTTATAAGCGCGCGTTCCTGGACCCTGTACTTACAGCGCTAAAGAATGACAAGATATCTTCTATCATCTACGAATGGCTTTATGAGTAATGTCTGAACTCACACGAGGACACCGTGCTGGGAAAATATCCGCGCACTGCGGAATTATAGACCATCATAGACGCAGCTTCCGTACTTACGTCCCGGTTTTAGCTGAGACTAAGAGATAAGCGCTAGCGCCCGCATAGCCTTAAGCTGGTATAATCGCGTCTAATCTGATAGATAGGAGATTTGAGTCTGCAAGGATGAGCCCCGTTGTCAGCAGTAGACATAGCCTGAGTTCCAATTGATCAGATACCATCTTGATTCCGGCAAAAACCAACAAGAGAGAGTAGGAGCTCTTCTGAAGACAGCAACATTTGTTCGTTGGTGTGGGTAGTGTGCGTCTGGAGGATCTCGATAATTAATGTGGCGTGCCTCGTGTTGCTCCGTGGCCGCTAAGGTCAGAAGGTGTATAGGGCCCAGGCTGAGCGTCAGTTTCATGTTACTATCGTGAGCGTCCGATATCTCATACCTCCCACGAACTTTTTTAATAATCGCAACCTTTGTTTTCCCTAACGCCAGCTCGGAGTAGAATTTTATCCAGTTAAAGTTTTGGCGTTTAGTTGTACTGTCGGTGGCGCTTCGGTCCGACATTTGGACGGTGAAATCAATTGAGATGCGCCTCAGGCTGATGAATATGCTTGTGTTCGGCTGTTCTTGGTGCGGGAGGTTATCTAAGATCGATTTGGCATGGAATTCGGCACTTGCGTTGTTCATAAACACAAACCTGATATCTCAGGTAGGGAAATGGTTGTGTTGTTTAACAAGCTAGGTTTATCCAGCTCCGGGAATCGCAGCAGCTAATCACACGATCTTACATGAGTACAAGTAGTCATCGCCCTGGCAAGTCGCCCTGAGTCTGGAACCCACTGGAATCGAAGGGGTTAATCTCGGCAAATATACAGAATATAGAAGAAGTAAACTGCATTATTTAAGCACGAGTAGATATCACCAGAGACGTCAGGTATAGTGTGTGCTAAAGCCAAAGAAGTGAGAGCATCGTTGTTGTACCATTGAATATACTCGCATAAACACCATCTTCCAGCGCCTTGCAGGCAGCATTGACCCACGAGTCATCGAGAGCGATGAGGAGGGCGATGGATCGGATATTTCATATCCTCAAAAACGAGCCCACAAAGCCTGAACGCGAGCCTTCAGTGGGGTAAACGAATAGGGAGGAGTGTCTACCCTGCCTCAGACCAGCCCAAATCCGACAGGCAGAGATGATTGTTCATGGTATAACCAGCGATGGAGTTTTGTCCTTATCCGTGTAGTAGAGGCCGAGACAGAAGTGAAGTAAAGTTTCGAACTTTGAGCCAGCAGATTTGAGCGAAAGCGAGGTTCAGAATAAGTAAGGATACTGGTTCACTTGTATACACTCGAATACCACATGAAGACTGGCCGAGTTGCATAAATCGCCAAAGTAACATGACAATATGCGGCGTAGTCCATAGCGGAGTTACACATGGTTATTGTGCCAGAAACATCAGCAAAAGCTGAGAGTAACTTACTTCCGAAATGGACCGGTTCATTTTGGTCAGGTGTGGACATGACGAGACCATAGAAGACTGCCGAGGAGCTGTAGCGCGGAGACGTTTGCCGTTTTGGAGAACAAGATAGACGCACCGGAGCGACAAGACAGGCGGAGCTTGAAATGTTGATCGGCGACTATACTATTTACCGCGTGAGTTCTAATCGGTAAACGAAAGACTTGGGAACGGATTCATTTGCGCAGTCCACCGAGGCCTGACGCGGACGATGGGGCTCCTCTATGAAAGACTGCTTCATAAGACTGGAGCTCTGCGTCAGACTCAGTATGAAATATCGCACTACTACTCATATCCATATTCAAGATTGAGGATTATTTGACACATTTGCAAGTATAGCTACACTACACACTCTAAAACTAATACGACAAATCTGATAAAACACATCGTCTACAGAGTCTCGCCGAACGCAAGCCAGAAGCAACAAACGGCAAAAGGTATCATCGTGGAATTTCGATGGGAAACTAAGGTATGTCACAGCAAATAAGAAAGCGAAAGCAAGAGTAAAAAGAAGGTGAAGTCAAGAATAGGTTGTCAAGTTCAATCTGAATTGTCATGTCCAAAGCCGATTTGAATCCGTCCAACTTCACAGGCGCCCATCCTCACAGGAAGAATCCGGTGAGACCAAGGACACCAGCCAAGAGCATCGACGGCGCGCCGACCGAAGATGCACCACCGGTGTTTCCGGTGGTGCTGGGCGAAGCGGACGAGCTTGCGGACGTCGACGAGCCGCTCAGCGAGGTAGAGGCAGACGAGAGGATGGACGACGCAGACGATAGTGGGGCGGTCGCGGTGCCCGTCTCACTTCCCGAGCCCGAGCCGCCGCCGCTGACGCTCGAAACCGACGAGGGAGGAGGCACGACGGTGCCAGTGCCCGTCGCAGTACCGGTCTCAGTCACGGTGGCGGTGGTTGTGGGGGAGCCGGTACCAGAGCCACCTCCACTGCCAGTAGCGGTGCCGGTGCCGGTGGCCGATCCAGAGCCAGAGCCGGTGCCAGTGGCGGTCGCGGTCCCACTTCCAGTACCGGTCGCAGTCGATGTGCCAGTGGTCGAGCCGCCGGACGCGCTGGAGGAGGAAGAGCCTCCGCCACCAGTCATACCGTCGAGACTATATAAAGAGTGAGGGGAAAGAACAAATAGTCAGGGGCTTGATATCACGATGCAACGGTCGTCAAGAGAACATACGTGAAAGAGGCAGAGAAGCTCTGATAGCCCGAGATAGAGTTCGAGCTGAAGACGATGTAGTACTGGCCGTTGTCGCCAGCGGAAGGGTTAGGCTAAGGATAATGCGTAAGGCGACGGGCGACAAGATTTAGCGACGCGATTACGTACAGTGAACGTGAGGGAGTGCGCACTCGAGACATCAACAGATTGAAGAGCCTGAACTTGGTTCTGTAAATCGCAGAATTAGGTGGATTTTAGACTAATAACACGCTGTTGAACCTACCAGCTCTCCATTGTAAAGGCCGACAGAGCACTCGCCGATCGCGCTGAGAAGGGGCTGCGCGCCATCGTCAACCCAGTCAACTTCGCAGGACTGGCCACCGGTGCAGGTGGTTGATGAAACGGGGCTGGTGACCTATACAGAGATCGCTTGAGATATGAACACGTGGTCTAGCACAGTCAACTCACATAGACACCTGCGTTGACAAGGGAGAAGTGGGAAGCCGCAACGGCAGCGAGGACAAAGGTGGAGAGGGAGTGCATCTTGACGAGGCCGTTTAGACGCTGGTGCGTAGGGAGAAGGTAGAGTGGGGAAAAATGAGGCGCAAGAGAAGGTGTCTAAGAAACGAACGAGTGGTCTTATATGGAGCGGGCGAATGACGAGGGAAGCGAGGAATGAGGATCTGGTCAGGCAATGGACGTCACTCTTCGAAACTAGCCCACCTTACGCGCGGAGGTTGTGTCCAGATTTGGCAAAGGTCCCCTGGATGCTGTCACCTCCCACGTGTTGGATGATCCCGAACGCGCCTGTCCTTGTCCTCGCGCTCGGCCACCCTTCGGCTCCTCCCATCCTCATGTTTTGTACTGATTCTGTGCCTGCTGCTCGACCCAACCATCCATCTTTGACCAACAGAACCTGCACAGACATCGACAGACCAAACGCTCTGGCGACCTTGTGTTAGTCATCTCCGCTCCCTTAGCACATGCTTTCTTGGAGTGGGTATCATTGGAGAGCGCCCGGGCAGCTCCGGACCTTTCAAAATCCAACGGCGGCTGAAGCGCTGACATTTGCGACAGATCTGTCAGTCTCGCCATCACGCTAGAAGCCTGCATCGAGGCCTCGCCGCTCATTCAGGAATCAGAATGAGCAGTTGAATGGGCCTTGTAGTCACTTATGATCTCATCTCGGTGTAGGCCGCTCAATACCACCGACCTTGAATGACGCCGCATGGTGGGCCACAAAGTTTACCCTCTGCCATTCATAATGGTATGTTCCGCCGGTCTGTCTCGTGCGTTATCCTCATCGCCATTGTACGGCATGGAGAGGCGGCCAGGAAAGTCCAACGTTCAAGGTTCGACTTTTGCAACTTTCTCGCATTACTTCTAGCGTTCGGGTCCGTGGGCCGGGCCCTACTCACCTTGGCAGATGCACGTTGCTTTTACCCACCATCACTGTTCGTTCAAAACAAGGCCAAAAGTAGCTGACGGGTCTTCATCGCCGACGCAGAGCCTTTGCTTGACAGGAACAAAAGAAACCAGTGTTCTTCTGATATTTCCCTTTGCGATGATGCGGATTGTAAAGCTGGGAATTCAAAGAAGCGCAACGCGAGCGCTTTATCTCCTGATCAAGAGCCTCTTCTTGAACTCTACCTCATCAACCCCCCAGACGTACTCCGTATGCTTGTCCGTGACGGTCCTTGTGTGCAGGGTGCTCTCATATTGACCGAGCTCCGGACCTCTGCAAAAAATGATTGGAATCTATACGGGATAAGAGGGCGAGTGAGTAGTGAACTTCCAGCAAACGCGGCAATTCATCAGACGCGTTCAGTTTAGGAACCTTTTCCAGAAACTGAATAGCACATTACGAGCGCCGTCCGTGGCAAGCAGTCAGGAGAACAATGAAGGTACCATTAATATTGGCGTTGCATACGTATTCACTGAGTTTAGTGGTCATCACTTACACCAAAGTTTTCCTCGAGGAGGTGAGCAATCACTAATATAGGCGGTGGGTTAGTTAGCGAGACTGGCTTGCCAAAGACATACCTATCCATCAGTCAACAACACGCGTAGCACTTGAGTCCTTTGACTAGGCGGATGAAAGGTTATCAAACTCGAGAATAATCTGGTAGAGGACATTAACACGATAGCAGCCTCGAAAATGAAATACCTTGCCTGGTTCATCCCCATCCTTACTTCAGCAACAAAGGCATCGAGCACTTTGCTCACATCCCCTTCCTTTAAATAACAACCGCATTTCTCGCAGTTCCTAATGCTCCGCATGGCCATCTCAACGTGCTTCGATTGATTAAGATTAGCGCCAGACGGCACCTTCTCGAATTCGGAGCTAATCTCCCCGAGGGCATGAATGTACCAACGAGGAAGGTTTCGATTGTTGTTCAACGAAAATGCCGTCGCGGTCGCGCACGCCGTGCACCGTGGCACCTGAACACCCTTGGTCTCTCTCCAGTCCCCGTGGGCGAGTCGCCGGGCCGTCTTGCGACACGCGTCGTGGTACGTGAGCAGTCTCTTGTACGGGATCGCGGTGATGAGCGCCAGCACGCTGTCGCTGGTGTTAGATTGCGTAATGTTGGTGAACCGCAGGGCGCTCCGCGCCGCCAGCCTGGCTTCGCGCTCCCATCCGTATCGGCACGCAAAGCAGTATACGCCTACGGGGTCTAAGTTCAGGTACGAGTCAGCGTTGGTGAGCTGCGAGCGGACGAGCTCGGTTGCGCGTTGAATGCCGTATTTGTCTGCTGCTGGGAGGACGAGAAGCATTTGGTCGAATGGCATCAATGTCGATAATGGCATGGGGACAGGGTAGCAGAAGCGGAAGAGCAGTTCGAGCGTCGTGCTGCTTTCGGAGAGATCGACGACCGGGAGTTCTTTGGTAGAGGATTCGGAAGGCGGCTGGGGCACCAGGAACATGTCTTTGAAGACTGGGGAAGCCAAAGACAGGATGAGCTTGTGAAGCCGAAAATCGACTTGGTTGGAAGAGCGAATGATGATGTCAGCGTCATCAGCATCGAACGGGCTTCCTGCAAGACGGGGCGATTGTGAAGACATGTGAGGAGTAGATCCCGGCCGAGTACTTGTTATCGCCAAAGCCGCAAGGTCAGTATTGGCAGATCTCTGTCAAGAAGAAACGTGATGGTTCTGAGCGAGTCACAAAAACCTTATGACAGGTGCTAGTCAATGTCGGAACTTTCTGGGGAGCATTATAATGAGTCCGCATTATAAACGAGTTTATTATGTACCCTCTTCATTATAATGGCGGCTGCTACAACGCGGGCTCGACCAAAACATGCGACCAACATGATTTCAAAGTCGCGTCTCGGCAATATCGTGAGAGCATACCGAGGGGCTGATTAGGCGCAGCTCGAGAACACACGCAGCGGCCGATGCGCGCGGAATGGCCGGGTGCCTATGTGCTGGACACATGGAGACAACCCGGCCATGGTATGCTGAGGGATATGGACAGTGGTTGGAGGATCGCATGTTCGTTCAACATCCACGAAGCCATGTATGTACAATATAGCATAGCATATTCATTGAACATACATTGAGTCTGCAGAGTATATACATTCTGTCCACAAGCCGTCATGGTACAATGTTCAATGTCTTGAACTCGTTTGTCAGATGGGGCCACTGCGCACGCGGATTGCAACAAAACGAAAGCAACAATGCATTGATTCTAATACAAGACAAGAGAGCAATACGAAAACGATACGAAAACGATATATGAGAGCAGCATGACAACGTTTGCGACCACCTAACAAAGCTCCTTCTGGATGAACACCTGCCACTCCGGGATAAGAGGCGAGGTGCCCGCCAGGCCATTGAGGGCGCTCTTGGCGTCACGAATGGAGCTGTCATCCGAGCCTTGGAATTCCATCATGTCAGCCTGCAGGACGAGCCCGAGCAGCCTGAAATCGGCAGAATAAGTGAATAGACATGGAGAATGAGCTGAGCTACTCACCTTTTGAGCTCGGTGTCCTTGGCCTGCACGAACGTTGTACCTGGAGGCAAGATTCGACGGGCTACATCGAGCTCAGCCTGCTGGTCGAAACGCTCAATAGAGTCATCCATATAGTCCCAGTACGAGCTAACTGTATAGCGCGGCCCGGCCTTTTTCCCCTTGGTCGCACCTGGCTTCTTCGGGGGCAAGAACCCCGACTCAGCCTCGTCCATGGCGGCGTCGGGCAATGCAGATTCGGCCGCGTCTTTGTGCGTAGAGTCGCTCAGCGAGCGCACGTCGCCACCGCCGTCATCGCAGCCGAAGGGAGCGTCATTAACGTCAACGACGACGTTGTCGCGATTGTCGTTGTCGCGATTGTCGTCATCGCGATTGTCGGCATCGTGCTCATCATCGTTGTGGTCACGTCCGGGGCCATTGAAGTCGCTGTCGCTGGCGAAGTTCTCCTGCTGAGGTTCTGACACCTCGAGAAGTGCACGCACACTGATGCCGGCTGTCTTGTCAACAATCGGGAAGAGATCGGTGTGGAGAAAGGGAGCCAGGCATCAGGAGAAAATGCAAGTGACAATTCGCCCCATGTCCTCCATTTATACCGAGTAGTCGATTATCATACCCCCCCCTTTATGAGTTATGATTACTTGGGTGTCCACACGATTATACATACTTTACAGCCGATTAGACGTACACTACATGTAATTGTACTAAGGTAACAGCAAGAGATAGCTTGTTTATGTATAAAGTTGCACTAGTTTTGATGGATAACAGACCATAGGCGACAGCAATCACACAATGATTCACGAAAAACAAAAATCAGACGTAATAATGAGGACAATAAGACATTGATATTTGAGATTGGTAAAAATACACGGTACAGAAGATACGATACTACCGATGATTTAATCCACATCACTCGCCGAGTCATCACCCCTGCCGATGTCCTGGTCACTCCCGTCCTGCTCGGATGCAGGAGCACTTGACGCGCTCGAGCTCGAGCGATAAACATTGATAGCGTTGATGAAGATGGAGTCGCAAAGGGTGAGGGATCCCGGCGCCTCGGCACTACTATCGCCCTCGTCCTCGTCATCGGATGCGTTCGCGTTCGTGCTGGAAAATTATATATATTAGCAAGTTACTACTAAGAAAGAAGCTAGCTTGGAGGATGCGTACCGAGCCTTGATGAGTATGTCATCCCGCCAACGCTCGAACATGTCCGAATGGGCGTCCTCCGCCACCTTCTGGAACTTCTCTAAGTTCGCAATGTGATCCTTGAGGTGCTTGAGGTACCTCGGCTTTGCGAAATCGATATTTTGATGCTTGCCATCAACAGCCCATTCGTCGAGGCAGTTGACAACCTAATAAAGACTATATCAGCGCTATTGTGACAGTGAGAAGCGATGTAAACGACTTACAGCTGTCCACAAGAGAGCGAGAGCGGGAATGGGTAGGGGCTTGAATTGCTTCGGGAAGCGGCGACCATACTGTCTCGGGCCCTTGAACCAGATGGCGTTGAGGGCGGCTTGCAGGATGGGGTGCTCGTACATCCCGCTTGCGGGAATGTTCTGGCGGGCGCTCCCGACGTTCTACAAGCAGTGGTTAGAAGCATATGATAAGAATAAAGGTGTAGACTAACCTTCCATGTCATGTTGAAGTCCTTCAAGAGAAATTTCGCGCGCTTCTTGTTGTGAGCGTGAGCCCGAGCGTCCGGGGTAAGGTTGAAACCGTAGAGGGTGGAGACAAGGGGGGCGATGAGCTCCTTGACCTTGCCAGTAGACGTCGATACACATTTTTTCATCTACATGGAGAAATTAGTACTCCTTTGACGGATGCGGGATAGACTCACCATCCCGATGATCGCATTATCATATGTGATACGTGAATTGTAATGCCTGCGAGCTAAGTCCCAGGCCTCCTTGGCCCATATCGTGAGTGTGAGATCATCAGCCCAGATGTTGTGCGTGATTGCGTAAGCAATGAAGTATGCAACAGCAAGGTTGTGAATCGTGCCCTCGGCGTTGTGGTAGTGGTTGATGTTGACACGTCCAGGCTGAAAGGTGTGCCGCTCGGGTGGGATGAGATGATCCTCATTGTCCTCAGGCTCAGTGCCATCCGACGGCAGTGGAGGGGGGCCTTGACCGGGTGCGCTGGCAGTGAGGGACTTGTCAGACATTGAGGTATAGTCCTCAGTATCGTCCGGCGTGTAACGCGTGCGCTTGGCAGCGTGCGCAGCCGTGAGCGATGTAGGCATGGAGACGTCATTGTCCTCGTCATCGGAAGTGGGAAGGCTGCGTGCGTTACAACGTTTCAGTCCTTAATAACCCATTTTAGTATTTCGTTAGCAGACGTCAAAGATAAAATTACGGACCTTGTGACGAAGACGAACGTGACATACGCTCGTCTTTGACGGTGTCATTGTTGTAGCATGCTCGGGAAAACCTAGAGCCTCGAGCCTTGACGCGATGGGCATGCTCGGCCTCCTCAGCATCGAGATCAGCCATCAAGACTGGGATGATGTCCTCGAGCGAATCATCCTCGGCCTCAGCTTGAACACGATAGGCTGTCATGCGAGGAGCTGGGCAAGGGGCCATGGTCTGGGGTGCTTGTACCTGGTGTCATGGTAAATGTTACGCAGATGATGAAGTATATGTTAAGCTCACCCGGTGCGTCGGTGCACGAGGGTGGAGGGATGCCCGGGCAACAACAGAGAAGTCGGACTGCTTGTTGTGAATAGGAGGCATTGCGGGCAGAGCCACGCTCTTGCTCGAGAACTAGAATCGCATGAGCAAAGAGAGTTAGGCATGCATATATGTTCAATGACTTACACTGCTCGCACGAACTTGTTGAGCTGATGGGGAAATAAAGGATGAGTTTAATCAGAGTCGGGTAGATTAGGAGTAGGTAAGAACACTTACTGAGTGTTCCCTTCATGCTGGTGCGCGACATGGCAACCGGTGGCTGGGTCTGCTTAGGAGTTGCTTTCTTGACACGTAGAGTCTCCTGCTCCTGACGCTCTTTGACTGCGCAATAGTATAGATGAGTAGGGAAGCAGGCATGTAATGACCAGCTAGACCGAACTCACTCTGTACCCGTGCCCTCTCCGACGGCCTGCGGCTGCAAGGGCCAGCCTGCTGCACATCAATGTTATTGTCAACTACGCACAGGATGTGTGAGCATGAGCACGACTCAAACAAGACTGAAAGTGATACTTACATAGAGAAGTCATCTTGAGGATTGGTATGTCTTTATTCGGCGGGGCTGAAGCGATGGATGTGGTTGGGTGGAAAGGGAAGGAGACGCGAGGAGAGGCTAAGAGACAAATGGGCGCCAAATAAACCACACCGTTAAACAAACGTCTGCGTGTCAAGTGTGTTAAGCAGGTGATTTGGGGCGCGTCGCGCGCAGCAGAGGGGGCTGACAAAGACCAGACCAATTCTTGATGACTGAGCCCGGCCGTCGAGTTACTGTGCTGCTCAGAACCGTTTGTCAGTACTTTGTCGCGGAAAGCATGCCTACTGCACCTCAAACCCATAGTCGTCAGCCAGCCACATCACGCAATGGACAGCGCTCAGTGACAGATACCCGACACTACTGCCCCTACTGCCTCCATGGACCAATCCCTACAGCGAAAGGGGTCAGCCTGCATATCTCGCACACACCATCATGTCGAAGAGCAAGAGCAGTAGCTCGTGACCATGCAACACCCACCCAGCCATCTGCTAGCACCAGCACAGCAGCACCCTCAGACGATGTGCCGGAGCCAACTATCACCTCATCCAGTGAGCCCTTACCTATCATTGACAACTTGGCGGGCTTGAGCTTTGAACGTCTGGGCGTACACGACAATGGCGAGCATCCGTACCAAGCAAGTGTAGAGGAGGTAGAGGATGAGGATCACATACGCGAACACTTTGTACGCTCGTATCCCGGCGTTGTTGCCTCAGGATTAGGTATCGCCAAAACTATGTTTGATGACTTACGAGATCAGCAAACGGCTCTCGGCCTTGAACCTTGGGCACCCTTTGAGAACGACCAGGAATGGGAGCTGGCCAAGTGGCTAGTCAATCGCGTTGGAAAGTCCGCAATTGACGAGTTCCTGAAATTGCCGATCGTAAGTGTTCTTCAATATGAGTCTGCAAAGCAACAGAAACTTACAGATACTATGTTAGGCACGTGCTCGCCTTGGTACCTCATACAGCAGTACTTACACACTATTCAAACGAGTGGACACGCTGCCCCATGGGACGGATTGGAACCTGGAAAAGGTCAAAGTCAACGGGAATGTGAAGGGAAAAGATGGCTCAACACTTACCGAGGAACTTGAGCTATGGTGGAGGAACCCGGTTGACTGCATCAAGGAACTACTCGGCAATCCGTTACTCGACGGATCCATTGTCTACGCACCAGAGCAGATTTTTGACGATGAAGACGCGAAAGTGAGACAATATGAGGAGATGTGGACGGGGGACTGGTGGTGGGAGATGCAGGTAAGGCGGATATATATTGAGTGACTGTGTGCGCTCACCTGATGAATGAATTCTCAGGGACGCCTGCCCGATGGCGCAGTTGTAGCACCGGTCATTCTTGCCTCGGATAAGACAGCACTTTCCCAGTTCTCAGGTAACAAATCAGCATGGCCGGTTTACATGACTCTGGGCAACATCTCGAAAGAAGTCCGTCATCAGCCGTCGAAATGCGCAACTGTCCTTATTGGCTACATACCTGTTACAAAATTAGAGTGCTTCTCTGAGACCACAAGATCGTTGGAAGGGCAGCGCCTCTTCCATTACTGCATGGACCTTATCGTCAACTCTCTCAAGGAAGCCGGCGAGAATGGTGTACCGATGACCTGCCCTGACACCGTTGTTCGCCAAATATATCCCATACTTGCCGCATACATCGCTGATCACCCTGAACAATGTCTCATTGCATGCTGCAAGGAGAATCACTGTCCCAAGTGCTTGGTGGGACGTGACGAACGTGGGGATCTAGCACGTTCTCCAATGCGAACACCTCGCACGCATCTATCGAAGGCACAGAAGTTCGAAGCTGGCGAGATAGGATCAGAGGAATTTGAAAACGAACTCGGACTTCGCGCGGTCTTTGACCCATTCTGGGGAAAACTCCCTCATGCCGACATCTTCACATGTCTGACGCCAGACATCCTCCACCAGTTGCACAAGGGCATGTTCAAGGATCATCTCATGACATGGTGCCTTGACGTGCTCGGAAAGGATGGTCTTGACGTGCATTATCGAACAATGCCCCCCTTCAGTGATCTTCGGCACTTCAAGAAAGGTGTCTCGGCAGTCTCTCAGTGGACAGGTACCGAGCATAAAGAGATGGAGCGTACATTCCTAGGTGGTCTATCTGGTCTCATTGAGAACGATATTGTAACCGCTGCTCAGTCCCTCCTCGATTTCATCACACTCGCTCAGTACGAATCTCACACGTCCGACACACTGGCATCCATGACAAAGGCACTTCAGGAATTCCACAAACGTAAGAGCATCTTTACGCAGCTTGGTATTCGAGACCATTTCAACATCCCAAAACTCCACTCCATGGCCCATTACGTCGACGCTATCAAGCTTTTCGGCAGCGCAACAGGGTTCAGCACCGAATCACCGGAACACCTTCACATTGATTTTGCGAAACGAGCTTACCGAGCTAGTAACAAACGCGATTATCTAATCCAAATGACGACCTGGCTTCGACGTCAGGAGGCTCTCCTACTCCGTACAGCTTATCTAGAGTGGCTTGGTCATCCAACATCGTGTTCAAATGGCAGGAACAACAACACCAACTCGGCAGAGGCTGACAGCGACCCCGAGGACCCAGACGCACCACTGGTACCCAATTTGGGCCAAATTAACTGGCACAATCCACAAAGACTTTGCCAAACTCTATGGATCTTTGTTGGCCCTGTCCTCGACTCACATGGGTCAAATGGCTGGTTCTCATTGTCCCTGCCGTCTCGTCCACTTTGGTCAAACTGCTGGAATTTTGGTCACCCTCTCATTTCAACCCCTTTGGCCAAAATTCCGGATTGCTGCAAATGGACGTCCATCACGCTGATGCACTGCAGTGCATTCTAGATTAGGAAACCTATTATTGCCGTCATTCCGCGGCTGATATACCCGCATTCTTATGTTCCCTTCCAAGTTCCCCTATCATGCTCAGAACATATGACTAAGCAACCAATTAGGTAATCATGTCTGTATCCTCGCGCTTGGCGTCATCCGCATCGGCGTCCCCCGCTGGCCCGCTCTCCCCCTCACTCAGCTCGCCAGCATCCACGTCCGAATCAATGTCGGGGTGCTCGTTTAGAGCGAGTGAAAGCATCGCTTCCTCTGCCGACCACTTCTTCTCCCACAAACGAGTAAACTTGTCCCGTAAACGTCGTTGCTGGTCAGCCTGCTGGAGGGCGTGCGCTCGGACTCCTTCGGTCAAAGCTTGCCGCGCGAGTATGGCGGATGTGATAAACGTTTCCGGTGCGTTTCCGTCCTCTTCTGCCGTCTGATGCCCTCTCGATGGCGGTTCACTGACGGGCAGCGGCTCTATCACCGCGCGCGCTTCCCACCATTGCGCCCGGTGCTCGAGGAACACGCGCACCCTCCTCATCTCCTCCTTCAGCAACTCCACTTCCTCTTCCCATCGCTTGGTGCGCGCGCAGGCTTTTAACCACTCGATTTGAATGCCTGGAGCATTGGTGAGCCACGATGTTCTCGTTTGACTGTTTATATCGTACCTTCGCGAGACTCTTTCCCGCTTTCCCAGTTTGTTGAATCTGACGTAGTCCATATCCACGATACGGTCCGCTGGCCCTCCCCCAATCCTCGTTGTATCTCATCCGCTCTCTTCTTCGACATCCCTTCCTCACCTTCGGGCTCCTGAAGCGCACGCAGGTCTTTTTTCAGGAGCGGCTTCAGACTCTGCTGCCAGAGGCCTGGTCCTTTGAGCGAGACGAGGGCGTCGTACGATTCTTCATACTTGGTGCGTTCCGCCTGGAGTTTTCGTTCGTAATCTTGAACTAGTTTTACCGCTCGCGTGGTTGCCCTTTGTCCTCTAATATTCAGAGATCGGTGAATGGTAAAATGATACCTCGTCTGCAGCAGTGATCGAACTCTGTCGAGACTGGTGTAGCACTGGGCATTGCGCAGCTCGCACTCGACCTCGTCGATACTATGGGTACAAATCTTCCGCTTCTCCTGATCCAGTGCCGAGGGGAGCGTGAGCTTAATGTCTTCGGCGGACGATTGACGATCACCATCGCTGGCCGCCATGAGAGCGCTGATACCGGGCATGTACACGTTCTGGACTTCACGCAGCTTCTCGATCTCCCGGTAAAGGTTGGTCCGGCGCAACTCGACCTGCGTGCGTTCTTCGGCGGTAAGCTCTCTCAAGCGTTGCAGATCAGCGCGGATGCGACGTCTGTGTGTGCGGTCAGCGCTATCAATGCACCAGACGAGTGAGACAACATACTGCTTATCCTCAATGGACATCGCCATGCGTATGAAGACGCTAGGCGATATGTCGTGTGGGAGGACGAGAAGCTCTTTCTCTTTTTGCACCAATCTCGCTCTGACATCGGCCTCAGATATAGCTACAAGGTACCCTCGTCAAATATATGGTTCACGGAGATGAAGAGCAGACGCACATGGTCGAGAGGGAAGGTATGGATTCAGTTTTTTGTGGTCCTTCTCCCAAACATCCCTCATGTTCGACCAGGCTTCGCGATCCTTGGAATCGATAGAATCATTGAATAGATCAAGCGCGTCTCGCTGGATGCTTCGCATGTCCAATGCCACGAGAAGTCGACGCCGAAGAATGGTACCGAGGGTGTAGTATTTGTGTAAATTATGCCATGTGAAGAGAAGATCAAGCGTATCATGCCGGAATCCAAGTGTCATCTCCTTAGTGCTGTTACTCGCAAGGTTGATCTCAGACCAACCATGTTCAATCCCTTCGCCATCGGTGCGGCCTGCACCCAGCATCAGATTGAGTGAGTGCAGTACTGCGCAGATCTCTCCGTGACCGGGAGCATGAAACTTAGGCACACAGAAGACGAGCGCGTTTACGAGCGCCACCAGCGAAACCTGCATTTCTGGAGGCAGGTTGTCCATCCGAGTGAAAAGGTTAACCTTCCACTGACATGCAATGTCGTAGGAAATGACCACCATGAGTAACAGGAGTGGGGCAAGAACCAAGAAGAACAAATAATCCATATTGCAATTTCTATATCACGTTAGTAGGTGCACATATTATATTACTGAACACTTACCGCTCTCCGTTCTGCAGATCGCCCACCCCGAGGGCTCGAATAAATTCGTGTCGAGCGCACATGACCATACCTACGCCAGTAGCGCGTAGTCCATTTGTGAACTTGCTGTTGACGGTCTCCATTGCTCGAAAACCGCTACAAGTAGAAATCTACGACGGAGCAACGTGAGTACAAACGTACAGACAGGAGATTTTCAATTGGGATTGCTCACATCTTTCTGCGACGCATACTGACGCACATGTTTCAGATATGGTTCTGTCTTCACAAAATATGCGAGGCCATTGTGGAGCTCAATATCCTCGGACTGTTTTCCTTGTCCACGGTCGCGGTTTTTCAGTCTGAAATTTGCGTCCATGGCTAGGAAAAGGCAGTAAAGGAATCTTACGTCTATCAGCATCACTGTATGGCTCCGTGTGTCGCTTTTACTCACTTGCAGGAATCATCAGCGTCCTCCCATCCCGAAGGTAAATTGATGCCCGGTTGTGGGCACGCAGGACAGGACACGGCTAACTCTCCAGGCCTTGTAGTCTCCAGTCCGTTGGCGACATTGCCGCGGCCGGCTTCTTTCATGAGGCGAATATGCCCATGCTGTCGTACCGTACGAAGGAACACTTTATATCGGCTCTTTGATGCATCGTGAGTCACCGATCAACAATCAAACAACGGACTTACCGGTGGTACGTCAAGTCCAAGCAGATCAGTCAAAAGCTCGAGCGACTGATAAAACCCATGGCCAGATATCTCGGTTTTTGAGGTAAGAGCCGAATATTGACATAAGACCTCTTCCGTACACGCTGTGTGAGGTATATCTACTGTAGAGGGATACCAGCCGTAGCGAAGAAGCTGCTGACGGTGAGGTGCCTTCTGCAGACAGTCGCAGTACTCGATATTGACGCGATGAATACCATTTGTATGAATGACGGCAAACTTTGCATGGCCTGACTTTCGAAGACCGCAACTCGTCCCGTCTTCGTGCCCCAGGCGAACTGTGAGCCCCATGTTCCTCAATGAGACACGTGAAAAGAATTGGCCATTCCATTTCTAAACAGGTATTTGGATCGAACTCTGTGCACAAGGATAGCAGTCGGAAAACGTACTTGAATGAAATGCAGAGGCAAATTTCGGTGCGCATCTAAACAACACTCCTCGCAGAACATGTAATGTCCGCTGCAGCTCTCGCAGCGGTATTCCCTTGTCCTTCCGCTTTTACATGCACACTGATATGTTGCCGCATTGCCCCGACCCTCACGTCGTAAGTCCTCGTCAAGATATTCGGCTCTATACCCATCGCGTGCACTGTCACCCAGCCAGATTTGGAGTGGATCATCCTAACAGCTCTGTAAGTAACTCACATAGTCAATGATCACTAAGGAACTTACTGATGATCGCTGTTTCCTTGGTAGAGAAGTGACAATAACATGCTCACTGGCCATAGGCTCGTGATCAATGTCGCTGTCGGGGTTGTTGTCTGTGTCCATTGCTGGATCTAGTGTGGGTTCCCAGTGACTGGGGAACTCTTCTTCTTCGCGACTTGACGCCCCCGCTGGTTGGACTTCACTAGGCGTCTGTGGCCTGTCCATTGCCTCTTGTACCGTCCGAACCCTTCTTTTGTCTTGAGATACGTTCAACACTTGTGAGTAACTCTTTGTCATCCCTGGGTCATCGTCATTGTCGTCTGAGATAACATCATATGTCTGGACGCGTTTTTTCCCTGGCATTGTGCCGAGCGCAAGAGTGTCGGTGGACGCAGCAAGATTCCCGTCCTCGCATGAAGTCCCCGTTCCTCGCTATACCCGCTTGCGCCGTTACGACATACACGCGGCCATTTCGGATAACTCGGTTAGCAGGCGCTACACCCAAGGTTTCCAGATCGGCGGATCACTGACATTGTGGAACTATTTTCTGACACATCAAATCAGAATCCACATACTTTTCTGCGCAGCAGCGTGGTGCGCATCTTTCCCAAGTTAGCTTCGGAATATGCCACTCTGTGGTCAACGCCGCTCAGTCAATTTTTGGTAAGTTCATGGCTCCAGCGAGGTGCCCAATTCAGCGATCAAGCGCCCAACCCGCTTGCATATATAAACGAGGAAGTCTCCTTTATCCCCCGTCTTCGTCCTTATATTTTACCATGACTTTCCCTCTCCGGCAAGGCGCGGTCCCCCCCGATCTCACCGACATTGTTTCTTCTTCAGAGCCGCCGTTCGAAAATGGGCTCTCGTCTCCATATGTTCGACCTCCTACACCATTGCCGCCGCCGCCGCCGTCACCGCACTCGACGCCAAACAAGCTCCCTTTCAGAGGGTCTGCTTTCCTCGGCAATGACTACGGCGTACACTTCTCCTGTGGACATGTCGATGTTTCCATGGCCGGTCGCGGAACACGGAATGAGACCATCGCTGGTTGCATCGGCAAGTGCTGCCGTAAGTTGCTGTTTTCATTCATTTGTTCATACTAACAGTGCACGTCTTATAGTCACCGTTGTTGCGGAGACCGTCGCCGACGTCTTGCTGAACCAGTTCAAGTTGGAGTTTCAAGAGATGATCCACTGCGCTATCCGGCACGAGCTCCTCAGGCTTTACAGAAACGATACATTCAATAGGTAACCATCTTATCACATCTCGTCGATGTTCACTGACAATTTCTCAGATTTTTCCACCGTTGCGCAGCAGAGGAGATCAGCAGGCACTTCGAGGCTGCAAAGGCCAGGTTTTCGGCCATGGATCGCGAGTTCTCTCCGAGTCATTATGTTGTGCCCCCTGTGCCTGCCTCTTTGTTGGCTCCCCGACCTAACGTACGTCCACACACACCCCTACAGCAGTCAGCTAGCTTTAACATATCCTGTAGCCGGAAACCCATAGGTCAACCTTCACGCCTCGTCGCGCGTCGTCGTCCCCCGGTGACAAGATCGAAACTATCCGTGTCCGCAAGGTGGACAACGATCGAGTTGCCCTTGGTATCATCCCCGTGGATGGCATCATCAACCGGGATCTTGACGCTACCATGCGAGACCTCGTCGACCGTCTCCCTACCAGGAGGGTCCCACTCACGGAGAACATTGAGGTCACTTACTACATGCCCCACGCGGGCTCTGACGGTCCCTTCTACTGGGTCCCGTATGGCTATGCCATTGGGGTATTCTCGGAGCCGTGAGTCTTTACGTCCACTTTGGAAACGCATGACTGACTGGTCTATCAGTGACCATTTCTATACGCTGTGGGCCGGGAGTAACGGCGCTGAGGGCTACCGAGTCGACACAATCAACGAAGGTTGCAAGTGTTTGGAGCGAGCCTTGCTTGAGGGCCGTTTTGGCCTCCTTCGTTAGATTATACGCGTAGTCTTCGACGACTGTACTATAGTAGCGAGTTTGCTGTTGCCGCTAGTCCTTATTTGTCCGAAAATGCACACGTCTTTCTTCTGTTTATCTTGCCCGAGCATAAGAGAGCCGCATGCATCAAATAAAAAAAGACGAGAACATCATCTGTCTTACTGTCCTATCGATATGTACGGATGTAAGCTCAAACCTACGAAACAACTTCAGCATTGAGCCAAACACATAAGCGGGCCTTGTCACCTTCGTTTTCAATCTTAACCAGCCATTGATGACTGCAAGGTGACTGAATCTTCCTCGTGTTCCCACCAACTCATTTTCCAGCCTCCTCCCACCATAGCGCGTCAGCTGTCAAGACATCACCTATGCATCCAGCACTCGGGCTTTCTGAGGTCATTGAGAGAATCTTCTCTCGTATAGGAGACGAGTCAGACGACGACTATAGTCCCTCCCCTTTGAGCCTATCATTAGATGTTCTGTCAATAAAGTATCGAGGAAGTGGCATGAATGGATATAAGTAAACTGTAAATGACAGATCATGCTTACTCGGTTTCGAGTCATGTAGAAACTTATAGGTAAGGTATAAAGGATCCAATGTAGTGAGAGTTAGGCACTTCTCATTAAAGAAGAGAAATTCACGTACTTATTGAAAGGTCTTACGCTCCTGTTGAAGTCCCACAGTAGACAAGGCGAGGTGATATAGAGCCATAACCGATGTTGGGTCATCACGATGTTAGGCTTTCATGGTTCACATATTCAAGTTGTGACCGTTGTGGATGGTAGCAAGCTTTGTCAATATTCGCGATCTTTCTGGAGCAATAAGTACACGGAACATAGATAACACTCTAATTTCAATCCTGAAAATGTATCTCTCAGACTGTGCTTTATTCACAAACCTTCACAGATGTGACGCACAAGTTTAGCTTGTTCATATCCTTTAATACTTCACTTTTGGAACGATTCACTTTCAACATAGGTAAGGAAATAGAACCACTATATTTCTCTGACTAAATGACTTCAAGATGTTGCATAAAGCATGACACTCTTGAAGCATAATGTGCAGCAGTGATAGCATTTTTAGTATTTTGTGTGTCGCACTTGAACATACACGCCGGCGTGCAGTAAGGCCGCTGCTTATTCCAATTTGCTTAGCATATATTGTAAAGAGATTATTAGGCCAATTAAACCGCTACGTTCTATCAGCAAGCAGTTACATTGCGAGTATATGACTTCGTGACAGCTGCATAGAAGACTTCAGCTACAAACTACCAGTGAGGCCGTCATTCATTCAGCTATCAGTGTTGCATGGCCGTCCCCTCTCCGAGTCTTATGTAGGCAGTTGGTTATTCAAACTGTATATGACCTTGATCATCAATGATCGCCTCTCGAATAACTCTAGACAACTTTGCCTCGCGTTCCCTTCGTTAGTCTACTATCTATGTGTCTTGGTTCTTGGATTGAACAGTATGTATACATTGTCCTCTCGGTTGATCTGATCTTTTCCGCTGTAGACCTCCATTGAGATTCGGCACTTGTTAAACTTGAAGTGTCTGATAGCTGAATCCTGGGACGCCGCGCGTATCTCGTTCCCTTGTTCCCCACCTCTATGTGATGCTCACCCGAGAGCCTTACCAAGGAAGATCCAAAAAAGTTGGACTTGCATTTGATGTGGGGGCTACCTACAGCATTGTCTCGCGCTGTGCCCTCGACCCCGGAGAAGCTGCTCAAATTCATAGCATGACTGTGTGAGTAATGTTCTTACTTCATGCATGTGAATCCCTCTGTTTGACAAATTTGCTAGTACCGGCTAGGTGTCCATTCAGGATCATGTGGGAGGCGATTTCAAGATCCCCCAAATGAAGTGTAAGTCATATCGTCAGCTTGCCACCACTTTCAGGGAATAAATAGCTCTTTGTTTTAAATGAGGCCGTGCAAAGGCAAACCCCAGCCTGATATTAAAATGAGCTTCGCCAGCTCAGTGTATGTATAAGACGTCCACCGAGTCTCTGCTTACAGCAGATTCTGTGATCACCCCATAGTGACATCACTACCAAGAATATTGAACAAGCTTAAGATGTCCGTGCTTTGGCCGGGGCTCTCCAGTGCGTCTCACTTTACGAAACTCTCCAGGCCGGCCTTGTCACCCTCCTCAATGGGCGCCGTCTTTGAAAAATAATTCGGTGTCCCTCAATCCCGAGTCCCGTCTCTCTCCGAGAAGTTATCGACAAAAGGCTTGCCAAACCTCAAACCATTCCCTTCCAGCACTTTCCACGAGCCATCTATAATCAGGCATGTCACTTCAGTGTTCTCGTCTTCACAGCGGCGCTCCGAGTCGTGCCTCATGGCCTCTGCCGTAATTTAGCGCTCACAAAATCTCAGATCTACCAGAGCCCAGAAGAGGAGCTGTCATGCGACACACGGAAATGGACTTAGGCGACATATATAAACTCGACGGTCTACGCGCAGAACTCACTTTCTGTACCCACCACCACCATGGCTCCTCGCTATGTCGAAATCGACTCCGAAACTAGCTCTATCCTCGCCGATAGCCTCGGCACCCAACGCCGCCATGTGAGACCTGAGTTCGCCGCGCACCAGCTTGCGAAGCTGAAGGAGCGTGTTTTAACATACACCGAGTACGTTGTATCCCCCGTCTCAGGTCTGACACAG
Source organism: Coniophora puteana RWD-64-598 SS2 (assembly GCF_000271625.1). Taxonomy (NCBI): domain Eukaryota; kingdom Fungi; phylum Basidiomycota; class Agaricomycetes; order Boletales; family Coniophoraceae; genus Coniophora; species Coniophora puteana. The sequence continues at coordinate 809,086 of NW_006913060.1, forward strand.
CGCTCACCTATTTCTCAGAGAACAGGATCAAGTTCTCAAGAAGCAGCACCGCACCGACGAGAGGCGTCGTTCAGAGCTTCCAGACTACCCAGTAATTGGTGCAGGCCCGTAAGTAGAATTGTTCACCCTCCTCCGAGTCAAAGCATTGTGTATGTTGACGCCTTGTGTAGCTTTACCATCGCAGACTGCGTCGACGCTGTGCTCGACATTCAAGACCTCGCTGTCGCCTTCATCGATGGCACTCCGGACAAGTTCGGTATGCTTCTTCTCTGCCGATACGATCTATCGAAGGAGAACGACGTGCACTACGACGTCGGCGACAAGCGCATCCTCACGGATGCTGTCCAATACCTTATGTCACTCCACGTGCGCCTTCACGGCATTCAGTATTTGATTTGGCAGTTGTCGCAGGACTGCCCCGAATATCGCGAGGCAGACGAAGTTGGGTGCTACATTACGAAGCATATCGCTATCGTCGACGACTTACTCAATCACGTTAATGGTGGTGCGGTGGACATGTTCGAGTCAATGTTGATGAGTCTGTTCTTGTTTCAGTCAGTCAAAGAGTAGATACCTTCAGGACTTATCCGTGTAGAATAATTCGAAATAATCATGTGCGATTTGCTTCACTTCCCTAAGTTCAACGCCATCCAGACCAATCAATTCTTACAAAACTATGTTTCACGGCCTTTGACGACATCGCTGTAACCACTGGAACAATCAATTCGAAGAATGCTTTGGAGCAACGTAAATGTCACTAAGGTTTATCGGGTCGGCGAAAGCCCCGATTTTCCCAAGATATTATACGCTGGCGTCAAGTCAAAGAGTTCTATTGGCGAATGTGTACCTGGTTTGGTGCCACGCGGATCTTTCCAGGGACAGGAGTTGATTCCCACATACTCATTCTACGAATATTTGCTAGCAGGCAGTACGCCACCGATGGTGATCCCGTATCATGTTTCCACCTAATCATTCCCATGTCACGGAGCTCATTATATATTAGTTTTTTGTTTTCGAACATGCGCTTTGGGCACACTAGTGTAAACCGGATCGAAGCTAACAGCTGCATCCGTACTTTCTGGGGTGTTGATCACACAAGGTAACATCAAGAAGGCTGGTAATCTCAAGCACAATTTCACAAAGTATTCTATGCTAATGTAACTTCTGTCTACCGACGTCGGGGACGCTTTTTGGCTTTGGGCTTGTCAGTTTCCAGGGAATCATCACTTCTAAGTACATCATCAGAATAGAACAAGCCAGTCGGAACGGTAACACTTACTGAGATCGGGATTTAGCGATAGAGTTCATGACCCAGCACACATCGTCCACAGCGGCGGTCCATCGAGGGTCCGTGTATGCGTCGGATGTCTCCGCAGCCCACCATTTGAGTGAGACGACGACGGATACGAAGCCGTTTATTCCTGGCTTGTCAAGCCCAGACCAAACACCGTCCTCACGCGGGAGCTGGATAGCCGTCGTCCCTGACGGTGTGTCGATGTTACGCCATTCCGGCTGGAGGCGAGCCCACCAACCCCACCAGGTGCTTGCATACCTGTCAAGGTCCGCAATGGAAGGACGATACAACGGGTTACGTCCACGATTGATCCACAAACCGAGTTGTTCGGGCCTGCCGGAAGCATCCAGCGCCTTACCGCCTTTCATAGGCTGGAACTTCGACGAGCTCTCAAGAGCGAGGCATGCTTCAACGAGGTTCGTATACGTGTTGGGGAGCTTCCAGCCCTGGCGGCCAGTGACAAGATTTCCCTTACCGTCCTTGAGTTTCTGGCGATCGTCCATGCTCAGGAGGTCGGGGGCACTGAGATAATCAAACACGTCGCGGGCCCACTGAGGGGCATCATCGAGGAGAGTGACGTTTGACAGCTCAATACGTCGATGGCCGCCCGCACCGCCCCGTTCGCCTGAAAGCATGAATGAGGACATGTCGTTTACACGCGTATTGAGGGGGACATACCTGGCGCCTCGGGTGGCCCTTCTATTTGAGGGTCACTTCTGCTTAGGGAATAATAAATACGCTCAGGTCAGAAAATGCTGCAACTCACGGATGAGGGGTAGTCTGTGGTGCATCACCGCCAGATTGAGTGCTATACGGCATGGTAAGGTTTCATGGAGCGCAGAAAGACCGTCAGAACTTACGTTGTTGCTGACGTGGCTGGCTCTATGGCGGCGGCGGCGGAGGAGTCAGTCGATTGCGAATGCTTTCGCTTACGCCTTGTATCGGCCTTGCCCAGCAAGCATGACGCCGCTCGGGTAACCGCCTTGGGTGGGGCTCGGATCGATGCGGGAGGAGGGTCGAGCCGTGCAGGAGTGGTACCAGCGAAGCTAGAGGCAGGAGTACTCTTGACAGGGCCCGCTGATTCTTCGGCACCGCCCTTGTCATCTGGCTGGCTGGTGAGATCATCCATGACAATGAGACCCGCGAATGGATCGACGGGCTCGTCGGTGTTCTCGACAACCTTGTCCGCGTTTTTGTCGGTGTTCTCAACGACCTCGTCCGCGTTTTCGATGGTCTTGTCCGCGTTCTCCGTCGTCTTAAGAGCTGAGGCGGCCCTGGTTTCGGGTGCTGAGATTACATCGTGTCAATATAGTCATGTAACATACAACAGGGAAAATACTCACTATAGGCTGATTCCAGATATTTTGTATAATGCTTTGTGACGAGCTTGTAACCCGCAGGGTCCGATGCCTGCCAGTTTTGAGGAGCGGGCGCGGTGTTGGTGCCTTTGTGCATACTTAGAAACACATGTCAGTAATGGAAGCATGCCGCTAGACAACACGCACGATATAACATTGATATGCCCCCCCCTGCGAGGTTCGGGACCGCCAACGATGACGCTACACTGCATACCGGTAAGCTCGTGGATGCCGTCGAGCAGCGGGCCAACGAACGATGGCAGCGTATCGATGGCGCTGCATATAACAACATCAGTAGTGTGTAGACAATATAGAGAAGAAATACCTTTGTCTAGCTTGTGGGGATGTATCGACTGGCGCGTTGAGCGCGGCTGTCCACTCAGTAACGTCCTTGTCGTGCTGCTCCTTTGCGCGCTCCGCCCAAAGCCGTTGCTCTTCGGCGTTGAGTTCGCCGAAGTGTTCCGCCGTAACCGTCTCGCGAAACTGGGCGAGATGATTAGAACCGAGTCGTTCCTTTTCAATCTCCCAGCGCACCTCAAAGTCGGCCTTGACGACGTCATTGTAGTGCTCTTTGGACCAGCACTGAGAGGGAGAGAGCTTCTTTGGCTTCGTCTTCGCGACGCCCGTGAGTTGCTTGAGGAGTCGAGTCCAGAGATCGTTCTCCTTGTTACCTGGTCGTCCAGCTATCGTATTGCTCTCGACGCGATTGTCGAGCCAGGTCCTAATCGACTAGAAAACGCGTTTTTAGCGAAGTGGAGCGGGAAATACAATTTTAAAAAATCGAACAACAGGGCACGGAATGAGAATTGAATTAAAACGTACACGTTTCATTGCGTCAACTTTCTTTGCGAACTGGACAACCTCTATCTCGTTACATGCCTTGAACATGTCGGGCTTCCGAGACGTCTTATCCGGGAGAGGGTCCGAGGCCTTGTTTCGCCAAGGTACGAGCTCAAAGTACTCGTTTGTGACCACATCGATGTAATCGCGAGCGCGCGTGAGCCCGTGGTTTCGAGCGACGCGGTATTGCTCCAAGTGGCCCTTCAAGAACACGAAGACTTCACCTTTTGCCCAGTGGCGTCTGAACGTCTCCACGTAGAACATAGGGTCGTTCGGGTCGCGTTGAGAGGAATCGGCAACCGCCTCTTGTGCTTCCTCTTCCTGTGCGGGCGGTGAAGCGTCGACGCGATCAGTCGCGTTTGAGTCACTAATACTTATGTTAGCAACACCACACGTAGTGCGAGTGAAAAAATAAAGAAGAAGAAAGTACTCACTTCATCATGTTGCGCGGGGAGCAAGCGAGCGAGCGAGCAACTTGAAAGCTGGAGCAGAGAAAAAGTCGCGTAAGCGCTAGACTTCAACAGCGAACGGCCAAGGCAATTTATACCTGCATATACGCCACCGTCAGCTGGCTTTCAAGCGTGTTGCGCCGTTTTGGTCAGCGTTCCATAACATAGCCGCTATGTCGTATTAATTTTGGCGCTCACTCTTGGATTCAAAGTTGATTGACGTTTGTGAGAAAGCCGAGAAGCCCACGCAGGTATCGCCGCCGCGCGTGCATTCCCGATCCGCCGCGAAAGGGCCAACCGGTGCCATTGCTTGACTGCATTTCAAATCCCAAATTAGGTTTTGCCGAGCTGCCGCGCACCAAATCGTGCATCCCCTGATTTGACCAAATGTGGCTGGTCGCTGATCCGCCCCTGTTGCCTAAGGGCCAAATTTGAATCCATTCATTTCGCCCAAACAGAGCTAATCCATTACATTAGGCAAACCTTCTCTGGTAAAATCCACCTCAATTTGACCAAATTTTACTGCCAGGCCTGCCAGACGATGACAAAAACCTTGCAGACAAGCCCATGGGTGCAGATGCTGTTCCCTCAATTGATGCAGAGCTCAATGCGGCAAGCGGGGAACTCAGAAAACGTTTATTACGATTCACGCTACTCGATTACACGTTGTCGCGCGGCTATTATGTTCCCCGCAAGTGTCACCGCCCTCACGTTCGCCTTTCCCTCGTACAGGATACCCACAGTGCCCCTTCCATTGTGGAGGCAATAAATGCCCATCTCGCTGCTCTTCATTCATCTTCTGCCCTTGGCCGTGTCCCTCAAGTCTCTCCTACCGCATGCGTTGACCTTTACCACTACATCTCAATTCTTGCACCTGCTTTCCTTCATTTCCGTCCGATGAAACGGTTTCACAAAATCCGTGCCAGCCCGTCTTACACGCACAAAGACCCACGGAAGCCCGCTGTGCCAGCTCAGTACGACACAGCACTGCTCATAGAAGATGGTGTCGCTCATGCAAGTGACCTGAACTCGCTTGCAGGTACGCCCTTGTCTAGACATTTTCTCCTTCAGTTAACTAAGATGTTTGACCCATTCAATAGGCCTGCGTGCTGGTCGCATCCGCGCGATCTTTCGTCTACCTGGTTACTATAGCGAGACTCGCCCTCTTGTATATATCCACTAGTATCGACCATTGCAAGCGCTCGACAAGCCCACCCGTATGTTCAAACTCGATGCCTCTACTTGCAATCGCCAGCCGAACGCCTCTGTTGTTCCCGCCGACGATGTATTCAGGTCGTGCCATCTTATACCTCGTTGCACAGGCGCAGAAACAATCACCTGGACAAGAGAATCCGCACTCGACGACGCGAGCAAGTTTTTGTTCAATCATTACATTGATCTTGATATGTTTGAGTGCGTGCGAAAGGAGCAGTTGCGAATATGAGTTATTCCTAGTACGATGTGTATCATGTAGTCTTTAATCCGACATTTGCCATTGTGTGGCGAACACACGCATAGTACAAGCAAATGAAGACACACCAAAGTCCGTCCAACCAGGCGTCCCGGCCGGCACATTCCCGCACCACAGCTGGTTCTCCATGTCCGTCAGAGGGGTGGTGGCATTTTGACCGCTGTCGCGCTGGTTGATAGTGATTTGCGCGGACGCGGCCATGATGGAATCATCGCCCACAGAGGACGACAAGGTCGTGCAGTGCCACGACAGAACGCGAGGGGATGCCAGACATGGGTGAGAGGAATGCAGCGCGAGCGGCGGGGCGTGCGCAGCCCGGCGCGCCGACGAGGAAATTTGGGGGAGGGAGGGAGGTTGCAGCGCACGCGGAGACAAGGTCGTCAGCGGCGTTGCTCGGCTAATTTGAGGTCTGGCTGCGCGCTTGTGGCTAACTCACCACACCCCAGCAACCGTCAGCAATTGTCCTGCTGAGGTTGCCCGCGCCGACTCCACTGCGCAAAGCCACCTCGCAGAGCTACGGGCTTCATGGCCGGCGGGCCCGGGGCATGGGCCCACTGTCAGCACCATGAAGCCCGTGCTGCTACTACGAGGTTGTTTGTGCTGCTCGTACGGGCGTGTGGGTGCGGCTACTGTGTTAGAAATGAGCGCAGCCCCGCGGCAGCGGTGGGTTTCGCGCTGCTGCGGCATGCTCGAGGGTCTGGGAGGTCGTGCAGTCCGTCAGGTGTCTTTTTATAACAGAGCGCGGCTCGTTGTATGTAATGAGCAGTTTACGCGTAACAGGGGAGTTGCCGCATTTGGGATCGGAGTTTGAATCCGCAGTCGCGGACGTCGCGTCCTCTCCGCTTTTCTGGTTCCTTGCAACATCCATATGCACTGTCACACATACAGGAAGTCGCTCTTGGGCACAACACTTGTCCTGGGCGCTTCCCTCTGACAGTACATGATGGATAAACCTCACCAGTCACGCAATACAACAAAAACACATAGCACATTATGATAACGAGTTAGCGCAAAAAAATGAGTCGCTAACCCTAACCCTAGAGCCAGGCTCTGTCGCGTTTTCTATGCCACCACCAATGTATATAACAGTAGCTATCAGAACTTGAGGATAGATATATACTGTCCCAAATACATACGAGCTTTCTATCATAAATCAAAAGAATATCATAATGCAGTGGTCACACATTCTCGTCGAGGTGTCTTCTGTGAGGGCCTCAAGGAGCACTGTCTCGTATCATTTACAGCACTATTTACACATTCACGCTATTGTTCTTACTGCGTACCCTTAGAACTATTGAAAAATCCTGAAGGTGCACCGTAAATCCTGTCTTCCTCTGCCCGACTCGGACCCGATCTGCGAGAGGAAGCACCACTGGCAGCAATAGCTTGGGTTTGAGGTAGAGTTAGTGTTGTGCAGGGCCGGGCTTGGCCTGAAAGCCCTGGCTTTGGCCTGGCTTTTGAGGGCTCGGGCTTTGAAAAACCCTAGGCCAGGCCCTGACATAGGGCCAGGGCTTGGCTTGGGCCTGGCTTGGGCCTAGGCCAGGGCTTTCACTATAAAATCATGTATTTTGCTTCCTTTGTGCATAAAAAATTAGAGTGGTCCATTTTCAACTCAATGAAGCTATCAGGATAAATCAGACAGTAAAAACAGTGAAGACATTGACTTTTGATTGTGTCACAATAATCACTGTAGTAAAAGACACTTATTCATCCAAGTCTCAATGGTTCTCATTGTCTGAAATACCTAAAATTAAGTCTCCAAGCTCATCATCATGCTTCTCAACAGTCATTTCATCAATAACATTGCTCTCAGTCATCTCAAAGGATAACTCAGTTGCTGAGGATGGCTCTAGCTCATGGAGAATTAATTCCTGGCAGCAGAGTGTTCTCAACACCTGAATAGCTTCAACAACATCTCCACCAATGTGATTGCACCTTTTTGTGATTATTTCAGCAGCTGCATGAAAGTGATCCCAAATAGGGTACAAAAGAGAATTCAACTGTAGCACTGATTAGAACCATAAAATGTGATACAACAAGATAACTTACACCCCACCAATTGACAATAGATATATCTTCTGGAAGAGGCATCTCAGAGCCAAGATAAGCATGAAATCCTTGAGCCTGAGGTGCTGAGGTGTTTTCAGCTTCATTGTTTGCACCATAACTGTCTTTGGGACATTAGTAACCTACTGGGTCGAAATCACCTTATTTACTGACATAACTCTCAAGGCTATATTCTAATTGAAGGGCAAGTGAGTCAGATAATGCCATAGCTAGATCAGGACACAGCACACCTTGATTAGAATTTCCCACAATCAATAAAAACATCGTACACTAGCTAATGCTTAATTTCAAGTTATAGAACCTTTTGTTACTAGAGTAGTTGTACAATCATACTAACATTTTTTTCAAAATTTTAGCTACAGGCCCTGGCTTAGGCCCTGGGCTCGGGCTTTGCAACAACCCAGGCCAGGCCCTAGGCCCTCAAATGCCCTAGCCAGGGCTCGGGCAGGGCTTGGCCTATACAGGGCTTGGCCCGAGGGCTTTAGGGCTTCAGGCCTGGCCCTGCACAACACTAGGTAGAGTTGACGCTGTTGGCTGAGACTCCTGAGACTCCTGAGTCTCCAGTGGCTGAGAGACATATTGAGCCTGCTGGTGAGATTGAGTACCGCCAAAGGTTGGTTCACTCCCATCGCGTGTAACAACTGCTGTGCGCCGCACAGCAAAGGTAATGTTATCTTCATCGTCTTCCATCAATGCTATCTCCTATACTCAAGAATCAGTTGTAGCCCCTGTCTTCAACACAACTGCAAACCAATAAACTCACCACACGGCCTGGACGATAGGCGGTGAAGTTCAGAGCTGTCGTGACTTGGCCTCGGCTCATACGGAGGTAAATGACGTTCAAGTCATTGTTGTGATCAGCGGGCGTGGCCATACTGAGCGGTGAGAGATACAAAGAAAGGAGCTGAATATTAATAAGCTGAGTTGTGCGCCATTTTGTGAGCTCTGAATATGGCAATATATCGGAGTTTTGATCTTCACCGAACATTACATTCAACGTTCAAATCGCACTGACGTGTTTTTCGGGCACGGCAGGTCCAACAATCATTAACAGTCTGTAGCCCCATTTTCCCTCTTTACTGACTAGTGCTTGATGCCATATAATTACATTGTAACATGGCAGTGTCCATCCATTACCACCGATTACTGAGTACCGCCCCGAGTACCGCCAGTGAGACCGAATATACACCATTACTAGAGTACAGAAGGTAATTAGTGAAGGCCTTTTTCCTGATGGGTGTTCGGACCAGACACTGTCAAAATTGGGCTGGTTGTGACCGTTAAAACTCTGCGTACCAATGATGAATTGTCGAGTGAGATTACGCTGGATTATTGTTAGTATCATAAATATACAAATAAATAAGACTCACCATCAACGCAATTCAGCGCCAGTTGTCTGGTCCCAATTCTAGCCCTGTATTAACTGCGAGCTGCCTACATAGCTTGACAATACTCCAACATTCCTCAAGCAACTTGATAATCTACAAATAGGTTAGAAATACTGTAGATAGATGAGAATACAAATACCTTGGTTTTGATCTTGCTGCGACTCTGTGATGTCGCATTCATAACAAGTCCTTGAACGATCTCGACGAGCTCGAGGTTATTGAAAGCTTCATCCGTCAACTTGACGAGTTGCGGCCATTTCTTGAACACAACCTAGTATATTCAGTAATAAAACACGTCAAAATTATGTCTGCTTACCATAATTGCCGGCACGATAGAATCCTTGTAAGATGGAAGGTTCGGGGATAGCATGCATGCGGTGGTTCGCACACCAATCACAGACTAATGTTCATATTAGATAGATTACAGAATGAAAATAAAAGAAACTTACTTTAACGTCCTTGCCATTGAGCCGGTCCTTCTCGCGCAGGCAACGGAGCTCCTTGTCAAGACGTTGAATGGTCTTGTGGTCTTCCTCGCGCTCGAGAAGCTTTGTACTCAAAGCAAGAAACGCGCCAAACTGGCCGCTGCATTCGCCAGCCTAAAAAGGTTAATTATACAAAAATGAATACAAAAAGAACAAAACTTACATCGATGAGGTCGTAGAGGTCCTTACGCTCGATGCCGGGCGCGTTGCTTGCGAGTGTGTCTGCGAACGCCTTGTACCGTTTGCTCTCGCGTGCGGAGAGCTTGTCGGTGAGGTCGTTTGGGTGTGAGTCGGACCTGGCACGGCGGGTGCCAGCAGTTGAGGTCATTTCAGGTAAGTCTTCATTGTTGTTGTTGTTGTTGTTGTGGCCGGCGCCGGGTGCAGGCGCACCTGCATCCATTCTGAGTGTGTGGGTGCGAGAGGGAATGGAGGAGTGGCTGCTGCCGACAGATGGTGAGCGCGACGAAACGGACAGGGTTGCCAGCCCAGATGCCCTCCGTGGCCCGGAGGGCAGACGAAGGGGAGCTCCTCACAGGTTGGGGAACATGACCTGCGAGCGAGCGAGAGGAATGCGAGGGAGTGAGGAAAAAGGTGCAACATGGTGTTGCAACGTTTGAACCTGCACGTGATGCTGTGCAGGCTCGAATGCCGCGCGAGCCCTTTGCCCCTTTCCAGTGCTCACCTCGCTCGCTCGCTCACTCGCTCGACTGCAATCCCATCAACACCAACACACCCACCAAATCTCACCTATGGATCCGTGTAGCTACGTAGATGGAGAAAGTAAGTAATTTTTTTTTATTCCTACAAAAGCTGACATTGAGCTTGTGACTTTATGTACTAGTTATTGAATATATCACTTCGGTATCAAGGCGAAAACCTCAAGCCCGATGCACTGTTTGCTCCAATGCAAAAGCGACTGGAATGGACCTCAAGCACCTCCAGCAACACTGCGAGTCACGCACGCACCAACGTGCAGCCCACAAATTCCGTGCAAAACAGACAATGGGCAGCTCAACTGCCCCTATCTTCGAATCAAGATCAACATTATCTTGGCCACCACATGCAGCACCACGGTCCCCTTCACCTTCTACACCAATTATTACTAGTCCTAAAAGTCCTATGAGTGTAGACGAGCCTGTTAATTATGTTGAGGAAGCTGCTGATCCAGAGGAACTTGAGTCTCTTGCCCCTCTTGCTTCATTATTTAGAAATGCTGTCCATGGCCATTCTCGACAGTCGAACGAGGGATTTGCTCAGGATTTGTGGCAGCAGGTTTTAGCCAAGGCCTCAGCTGAGCAAGCTGAGAGAGCAGATCTCGTCTCAGTCGAGGATAGTTTCGAGGAGGATTTCCTTGTTTCTGAGTTTGGGAAGAGAATCTTTGGTATGTGATTCACCATTATATATTCCAGTTCACTGACACAATTGACAGCGCCACTTCCTGGTGATAAGAGCAAGGCCTCAACTGAGCCTCTGCCTGATAGCTCGACATATCCCTTCCGTAGCAAAGAAGTGGGTTTATACCTCATCACGACTGCAAGGGTCATTAATCAAGTTTTGTTTATCCAGGACTTCATCACGTCTCTTTTGTTCAGCTCACCTCGCATGCCCTTCTCTGCTGCCCAGAAGTCGGCTGTGCTGAGCTGGGCAAAGGAGTTAGGTGCACCTCATGTCCCTTCATTATACTCCATCAACAAGTTGCAGGATTTTCTTGCGGAGTTGGTTGGGAACCCCACACAATGGAAGACCACAAAGTCTGGTGATATTTTCTATCTCAATAATGTTGCGGAGGCCATTGCAAAGGCAACTCCTCAACAGCTTGCTGTAATTTTGTGCTTATTGGCAATAGGATTACGCAAATCCGCTTACACAATTTGCGATGCAGGATTATCCTGAGGACACCGGAGAACGTACATCTGGTGTATTCAATGGTGAAAAGCTCCTCCTCGAAGCACCATCACCTCCTGCCGTACAAGTCCTCGGGACCGTCTTCTTCATCAATGAACTCTTGCGTGACAGCATGGATAGCTACTTTATTCCTGAAAGGTTCTTTTACGCCTTGTATCCACTTGATGATCAGGACGATAAACCAGAGAGGCAACTGTGGGCGTTGGGGAGACCAGTTGAAGCCACTGAGGCAAGTAATAAAATTCTCATTCATGATACTGTACTTTTACGACCCGAGGTTCATGGTGGCGTGAGAAAGTCGCGCGTCGGCGATATTTCCATAACCGGATGTCTCCCCTTCTAAGTTCATCGGCTCTGACCGAGGGGGGACATGAAGTTCAGAGGGGGACATGCCGCCGGGCCTGTTCACCCGGCCGAAGCAAAGCCGCCTCGAGGCGATCACACAAAGTCCGCGTTTCTGGCCGCCGCCCAGGTACGGCTTCAGCTTCTTTCATTTCGGTTAACTCTAAATGGCAGATTCTGCTTAGCCGCCCGGTATCACCTCTCATGGACTTCACGCTCGGTTGGACGACGTCTGTCTCATGGTACGTTTCTCGCTCCTATCCGGTCCGTTTATTCACTTTTGCTTGACGTTCTGCAGGGCATCTTCACGTTTTTGAAGTCGTGCTGGTCTCGAGGCCGCTGACTCGCACTGGAATTCTGCTCAGTCTGTCTGGTAAGCCCTTTCTTGCCTCTTTTCGCCCCTCCTCGCCTCTCCTCACCCATCGATGGCCTTTTCTCGTGAACATATAAATACAGGTGAGTCTCTGAGCAGTTTCTTTAGCTCGCTCAGCCTGTCGCTCACCTCTCCGTAGACTTGCTATTCTATTGCTCTGGCCCTCGCGCTCACTTCATCTGCACTCACTCTGCACCCCCCACTTTCTATCTTCCTGTCATTTTCGACTTAATCAGACCTATCCTAATTCATCCTCAATAATGGCTGCCCTCCGAGGTTTTTTATCTAGCTTCAACATCTTAGAACCCTACGACCGCTTGATCCCAAAGCGCTCGCTCCCCATCCTCGAATTTCTCGACTGGCCCTTCCCAGCTGCTCACTATGCTCAGGACTACGACGACGACGATCTATCACCCTTCTTTTCGACGTCTCCACCCGAGCTCGGCCCGTACGTGCTTGAGACCATTCCTATCCCCGACTTCGGCCATCTTCTCGATCGCGCTGCCCTTGCCAAGTTCTGGCTGCGCGGCATGCGGTCCATCATGATTGATGTTGATGGCACCACCCGCTTCCTCCCCTTTTGGCACGGGCACTATTGGAGCGTCATCTACCCCATGATCGCTGCCCAGGTCGAGTGGTCTCGTGCTCGTACCTGGGCCCACAAGAAGCTGCATGCATGCCCCGCTCCCACCGCGTTTGCCCAAGTTCCCAGCGCCGCCGACGCGTTCTTCAAGATCGTCGGCTGGGACTGCGAGATCGGGGATTCCCTCCGCTCCCTCCAGCTGTCAATTTTCTTCTCTGATAGGTACATGCCTGGCGACATCATCGATCATTGCGCGAGGATGATCCGTGACTGGACGGCCACCTCACCGACACGTCGCAAGGTCCTTGTCGACACCCTCGATTTCCAGGTTCCCTTCACTGATCCCATCTGTCATTCGCTACAGTGGGATCAGTTCGATTCCTCTGATCCCGGCCAGCTCACTCATCTCCGCGACATCGCTAATCAGTTACGTTCGGGCGACTTCGCTGGCGTGGTGCACCCATTCCACGACCATCGTCTTGATCACTACGTGGCCGTTTTTGTTGACGTGCGCACTGGTCAGCTCCATGTCGGTGACTCGCTGACCAGCGGAGCATTGGGCCGAGATGCCCTCCCTCGCTACGACTTATCCGGTTATAAAGACTTCACCCGCAAGCTCGGACTCTCTCCCCCTCGCTCGATTGCCACCCTTCCTCACTCTATCCAGGACGATGGCGTCTCATGCGGCCTAGTCACCCTCAATTCCATTGAACGCTTTATTTTCTCCGCCGTCCGCGCATGGTCCCCCCGCACCAAGTTCTTAGAGCGCGTCGAGTGGGCTCTTCTACTTGCTACTCACACAGGGAGTCGCTACAGACTGGTGAGCCCTTTATTTTTATAATTACCCCTCCAATATGCTAATGAATCGCTCAGAGTGATCTACGTCTGTGCGATGATACCATCGTGCAGCGGCACAATGGATGCCGCCTCCATCTCTCCCTTCCTCCTCTCCCAGATAGCTCTGGCCCAGACAGCAGCAGCGATGGTGATCGCTCGGACAACAGCCCTCCATGCCCCAAACCTGATCACAACACCGATGACAGCAACCACGATCGCCCAAGGAATGCCACCACGGATGCTTCGGACGACAGTGACGCTAACTCCAATGTTGACACACCTCCACCACGACCCACACCTCCTTCTCGACTCTCTCACTCTCGTCAGACGCTCTCGCAGCCCCGTCTCGAGGCCTTCTTCTCCCCAACAACACGTGAAGAGCTCGAGGTTGAGCGGACGCGCACCAAGTCCGACAGGGAATCTGAGCAGCGCGATGAGGCTGAGAAGGTCAAGCTCGACATGTCTCTGCAGGAGATCAGTCGTAACGAACTCAAGAAGACCAGGGCACGCGAGAAGAAGAGGCGCAACCGGGCAAACAGAAAGATCAGAGAGGTAAGCATTCAAAGTTTCTTTTGTTCTACATCTACACATTAACAACATTGTCCACAGGTTTCTGAAGGATCGGACAGCACCACTGCTACTGCCCCCCTCTTGGCTCCCACCACCTCTTCTACCATCCCCATCTCTGAGCTCCTCGCCATCACCCTCCCACATCCCGCCTCCGATCCCTCTGCGCACACATCGGCCCTGCCGCTCGCATCTGCCGAGCTATCGCGCCCATATCGGCAGCTCAACGAGTTGGCCCGATTGGGGCGAGACTCCCGTGGCCGGAAACGCAAGCACAACGCCATCAACGCGCAGCGGTTCAACTGGGTAAGCCCGCCGATCTTTGCTCAGATCGATCGGGCTATTCACATCGTTGGATGGTCGCCTTGTGCGATCGTTCATTACCTTCGCCTTATCAACCCTCAGCAATTCAAGCCCCTCAATTCTCAAGTCATCGGCCGATGGATCGAGCGGCCTGCAGATGGTCTACCTCGCTGGAGGGACTCTGTCCTCGAGCGTGTAGCCATCGGTCACAAGCCTTTCGGCGTCGTGACTCGATCTGGTATCCTGGTATGTCAATTTCATTCAATTTCCTTTATCTTACCAAGCTAACTCAAATCTACATCAATTAGGATCTGTACCCCGAACTCGTCACGGGAATTGTCGAGCAGCTTCGCCATCTTCGAGCTGCTGGCATTCCAATGACGATCTCGTCAATCCGGGCTCTCCTCCTCGCTCGAATTTCACACCACGCCCCACAGCTTCTCCGCGCGATCACACCCGACAGACGACCATTCCTGTGCTCAGAACCGTTCGTACGAAAGTTTGTATATGAACATCTCAAGTGGGTTTCTCGATCTTCAACACGCGCTGCTCAGAAGACTCCGCAAGATGCGGAGGAACAGATCTACGAGCTCTTCCTCCGACTCGCTCTCTGGTTCCGCGACTCTGGTGCTCGATATCCCTCCCTCCTCGTCAACTTCGATCAAACTCAAGTCGTTATGGCCGACAGCGCTGCCAACACGTTCGACGTCGAAGGATCGAAACAGGTCTCTGTCCTCGGGAAGGAGGAGAAGCGAGCATTCACCGCCGTGGTCGGCATCTCTGCGTCGGGCGATGCTCTCCCGACGCAATTCATCTTCAAGGGAGCCACTGAGCGCTCCACCCCATCCTCGACAGCACCAGACCGAGGCGAAGCCAGCCGCCTCGGTTTCATCTATGCCTGGAATCCGGACAACTACTGGTCTACCCACACCACGATGGAGCAATACCTCGCCGACATCGTGGTCCCTTATTTCACCCGACAGAAGGAACTCTTAGGCTGCGACGAGGACCAGGAGTGCGCTATCCTCCTCGACTGCTGGTCGGTTCATCGCAGCCTGAGCTTCCGCTCAATGGTACAACGTCGATGGCCTTGGATCCGGCTTCGCTACGTTCCTGGTGGCACTACGGGCACGTCTCAGCCTTGCGACGTCGGCATTCAACGCGCGTACAAGCTTGTGATCAAAAAATGTCAGTTGCAAGACACTGTGGACGAGGCCCTTGCTCATCTCTCCTCCTCCAACAACCCTTCGACATTCACGCTCGACACCCGCATCAAAACCCTCAGGGATCGGTCGGTCGCTTGGGGCGTGCATGCATTTAATGCCATCAATCGCTCTGACTTCGTCAAACAGGTATTCCCCCCCTTTTTTTTTTGCCCCGCTTGTTTGTATGCTAACAAAGTGGTTTTATTACAGGCGTTCGCTCGCTGCGAAGTTCGAGGAGGGTTCAACCTCTCCTTTGACTCCCTGACGAGCCCAGCCGCCCTCAAGCTCATTCGCGAGCTCCCCCGCACGGATCCCATCCTCTTCGCCCGCATCTCGAAGTCCTTTGGGGACGACGATGTTGTTCCCGAGGACGACCCAGCTCCCGACAACCCCATCGACGTCAATGCGCACATTGACCCGTTCGAGGGTGATCAGCAGTACGACGACGACACGTGGGTGGAGCCTGGGGATCTCATGGCGCGGATCCTACACCCCGGTGACGCTGACGCCGTCGACGCCTCGCTCTCGGTGCCCGGAATGGCAGACGATCTCGACGTCGATCTCGACGTCATCGAGATCCCCGGCACAGATGAAACGGGCAGGGGTAAGCGTCGCCGTGTTTCTACCAAGCGATACACTGGGTACTTAGGTCATTAGGATACCTATTTGCACTTCTATTACGAGTTTCTAGCTAATATACACTGTCTTTTGTGTTTCTACCGAATGTCCCCCATCTTAAGTTCAACATGTGTGATACAGGGGGGACTGTCCCCCCACCTTAGGTTCAGTTCAAGGGGGGGGGGGGACAGGGGGACTGAACCTCGGGTCGTAAAAGTACAGTATCCTATAAAGCCTCAGAGGTAGTCCTGCTTGCTGAGCGACCCAAAGTTGGCTCTCACACATGGTGATGCTACCGCACATTCGACTGTTCCGAGTCACTTCCATTCATCCCGCACCTGCTCGCTCGCGAGCAATCACTGGCAACTGTGATGATCACAGTCAAACCGGAGAACATTCACCGTGATGGGCTCTTTACCAGCAGTACCCGGGGACGTCGCGCAAGAGCCTACATGGGCACATACGATGCATAGAATCTCGAGTGTCAACTATTACTATCTACATCTCCTTTCCTTACTCGAAGCAATCATCAATCCAGCGACTTTTTCGCGACCGAAACTCCGCATTCGAAGTTACGCCACGAATAGCGCTGCGTGCTGTTTTCGTATACCGCAGGACCCCGAGCACTGGCTTTATCTCCGATTCTATATAGTATGACGATTTCTTCAAGAACAGTCAATGAAGAAGTTTCAGCCATTAGATCGTCATCTAATTGTGGCGTCTTCTTGGTGAGTGGCACTCTCACTCGACTTGATCACGATAGGAGGAGCCTGTCGCATCTTGTATCCCCCACAGAACATCGACGCGATGGCGGTGATGCAGTACTTCGCCCTCTTGGTCGATCATCTTGCTGCAGAGTTTCAGGTCCATTCAATGGGTATATGCCATGTACTGTCCAACAATATGCATCTGCTTCACAGCAAAAAAAAAGCAGCTCTCCACATATTCCAAATTCCAGATTCACGTAAAACGCACGGCTACAAGAACAAATGCGGCATCCAACACACATGAATCCCAAGGTCCCTAAGACACCCCACCTCGTGCGCAACAAGCTCGCAGTTGCTGCCACATACGATCCTCCTAATCTGACACGATCCTTGCCCTTGCGCGCGCCGTGCGACAATGCAGTCCCTCAGTGCCTCCAAACTCGGACACTCCCGGTCGTTCCACGACCCGCCTACCGCGATCTTGCGCAGCATCGGCGCGGGGAGCGTCCCGTCATCGCGGGGCCACAAAGAAGCGAAGACGGCGCGGCTGCCCTCGCGGCTCGTGTTGATCAGCTTGAACTTCTGCAGCGCGGGGAGGTGGCGAAAGACGTCGTGCAGCGTCTTGGGCCAGTTCGCGGCGCGCGCGCAGCCGCCGACGGCGAGGGAGGTGGCTGAGGCGACGGGGAGGACGGCGGCGAAGGAGGCGAAGAGGGCGCCGGCTTGGTCCATTAGGGCCCAGCAGTTGAGCTCCAGTGACGGTCTATTGTCGGAAGCAGGGATGTATTTGAAGCACAGACAGACGGCGTCGTAGTCTGACTCGATGGAGAAGGAGCAGTCGCCCCCGTCCAGATTGAAAAACGGGCCGTGGGGGGAAGCGCGCGGCTGGGTGTCATCCGGGTCGTCTTCGGCTTGGCATAGGGCAACAAGCCTGCGAAGGACGTCCGTCGTGAGGTCTTCTTCGTCATCTAAAACATTGAGAGACAGATTTACCCGGGTGCGGTCGAAGCGAAGACAGGAAAGAAGGCCCAGACACACGTCAGCGTTGGCTGACAGGAAGAAGCGCTTGAGGCTGGGGAGGCTCGCACAGAAGTTTCGCTCGCACCGCGGATCGAATCCCGGTACCTCAAGCTGAAGGTCCAGGTTTTCGAGCGCACGCATTCCGTCAATCGCGCGGACGACACCGGGAAAACCGTGGGCAAAGTCGTCGATGGTGTCGTGGATCTCTAACGTGCGCAGCTGCGAAAAGTGATATAGACTGCCCCAGTCAAAGTTTTCAACGCGCGCACGCAGGCGAAGTTCGTTGAGTCGAGGGCATTGTCGATGAAAGGGAAACGTGGATATCTCGGTGGTGTGGTGTCCGATGCAGACTTTCTCCAACGCAGGTGCCGATGCTGCGGAGGCCATCAGCCCCTCGAGATAGCTATTGGAGCCTCCTTGGAGATGAAGCGCACGCGTGCGGCCCATGTTCTTGACCATGGCGCTGTACGCTGCTGTTTCAACTCTGACTTGGGTAGGGTCCGCGTGGACGTATAAAGGGGCGGTCATACCAGAGCGAGCGAGAACCTCGGAGCCCCACCTGTAGCAGCGACAGCAGGCAAGATGACAGTACGAGAACATCACCCACAGTGATGCGGTGGACAGCGCTGTAGTGCGCCAGTGCTGGCAGACATATGTCAGCGATATCCATGGGGGAGGCCCGCATCGGCCGTGCTCTAGCCAGTACCCAGATGCGATGCGCCGACCGGAGGGTAAGCAGTTCTCGAATATCATGACAAGTATATCATGGGGTAAGGTGGCAGGTATAGACCGCGGAGTCGTCATTGGGCTCGTAGATCGGTGTGTTCCCTATATCTGGCAAAGTATTACATGCGTAAGGTTACAACTTGTCAATATGCGGTTATGCTCACTTACTATCCCGACTAGTGCACACGATGACAGACAATGACAGGTTGGATGGGACCTTGAGTTTGGCTCGTGAGGTTGGAGCGTTGTCGATGAGGCCGAGACGCTTAAACGTCAATGTCAGAAATTTGCAAATTTCACACGCGCGTCACTGCATCGCCAGAGTCTTTGTGTCGTTGTCCACGAGCCCCGTCCTTGGACACATTTATCGGCACAAATGGCAGAGACGAGGGGCTCATTCGGGTCTTGAGTTATCTTGCCATGATTTCTACAGGAGATGGCGACTTACCTTGGATGCGAAGAAAGGTGCTTGGTCGGAGATAGGGGCTTCGGCAACAACCGAGGGACGGCGCTTACCACGGAAATACAAGCGCTCGTGGTCCATGCTCTGACTCTCCACACTCCATGACGCCGCGACTCTGCCATCCTTGTTTTCCTCGACGCGACGTTCACGCGTCTTCAGATCTGGACGGCCGGAGATATAAACCATGACGCAGCCTCTGGTCGAGTTCACTGTTCACAACTTTTCCAATGCCAGCGAGGCCAGCTTGTCGCTTCCGTCCTCTTCCGCCCTCCGTGATGAGGCTCGCAAGCTTGTCGAGTGCGTTCAGGATACAGATGGGTGGAGGTCTGTCTTTATTGCTTCGCAGGATGAGAGTCCTCGTGAGTACTCGGTCATGTCCAAACCGGCTCTGAGGTTCACCAAACAAAGGGTTCGCGCTCAGAAACGCGTACCAGTACGTCTACGATCCACCCGCTATAAAATACGACAGCCAACGACTCGGTATTGAAAACCTAAAGTCCTGGGGAGAACCACCGGATGCCGACGAACTAGTCCCTATGGAGGATCTCGAGCCCTTCCACAGCACGGACCTACGAGATCCCGAACCGCCAGAGGCTTCCCAGCCCCAGATCCATGCTAGACCAACTCTGGAGCTGGAGGATACATCCGTCCTCGAGGAGCGTCCTCTAAAAAGACCTCGGCTAGACATTGAACCGCTATACGATCTCATACCCCAGGTACGCCCATTTGCACACGCACAATTCTCCCCGCCCCTCTTCTGACACCGCCTGTGCCCTCCCTCCCTCCACCGATCGCAGCCCCACTACCATTCGATACCATCCGGAAAATACGACCCCTTCAATCCAGAGCGTTGCCCGCCCTTTCCGAAGCGCCCGGCCGTCCCCGTCCCGCCGCAGACGCAGGAGGCCGTCGTGGCCGTGCTCGAGCAGCCATACGCACGCGTCGCGTGGGTCATTCCCGTACGCGGGGACGTGCCGTACGAGGGCGCGACAGAAGCTCGCCTCCTGCTCGCGCCCGGGGCGCCCGCATCCCATCCAAGTCTTCCAACTGATCATGGGGCTGAAGACGAGTATGACTCGGTTCTGCCCAGCGCGCCGGACACAGACCTGGGTAGAGACGCGCGCATAACGTGGACGCGCGCGGCCGTCCTCGACTTCTGGACGTTTCTCCTCCGCATGCAGCAGGCCAAATACACAGGGCCGACCGCCGTATCGTTTCACCCCGCCTCGCCCGACCCGATGCGCTCCCTCTCCCTCCCTCCCTCGGCGAGCGCGTTTCGCAGCCAGAGCAGATGGGACGATACCTCAGCCACGATCTCCCAAGTGCCGTCGACCGAGGAGTCGGAGTCGAGAGCGCACGATCTCACAGAGGCGTGGCGCAAGACGCGCCTGCAGTCTGCGGACTACGTCAAGGTGTTCCACGACGCTGCGTACACGCGATATCTCAGGAATATCCTCGACGCGTACTGGTTCGGTGCGGGGCACGAGGGGGAGCCGAAGCCCGACGACGCGATGGACGTGGATCGGCCGGGCCCCAAGATCAAGCCTCTGAGGGGAGCCAGGCTCGCGCTGCTTGATGATCGAGGTCGGGGGCTGCTCGTTTGGTAGGATTGGGCGAGGAGAGTGTAGTCTAGCGTATTTATACCCCACGGCAACGCTGTAATATTACTGGTTTACTCATCTAATATCTACCTGGTCTCCAAATTCCTCCGCCGCGCCTCCTCGACGTACCCGTGCATACTCGCAACCACCCTCCTGAGGTTCTGCGAAAACTTGGCCGACACCGGCACAACCTCCAGCGCCGTCCGCTCCCCCGTCCTCTCATCCACCACCCCCATCTCCCTTTCCACAAACTCCTGCAGCCGCGCGAGCTTCGCCCGCGCCTCCACCGCACCGGGATCGTCTGCCGCGCCCGCGAGCAGGTCTGCCTTGTTCGCGACGACCATGCGCGCCTTGCCGCTCATCCCGCTCTGGTACTTGTCGAGCTCGTCGCGGAGCACCGCGAGCTCCGCCCACGGCTCCGGCGCGGACAGGTCGACGACGTACACGAGCGCGAGCGAGCGCTCCATCGAGCGCAGGAACGAGTGCCCGAGCCCGATGTCCTCTGATGCCTGCGAGATCAGTCCGGGGTTGTCGGCGATGGTGAAGCGGAAGGATTCGAGGATGTCGAAGTTGCTGCCTGTGCGCGGGACTGTTTCGTCTTCTTCTGGGGTTGGTTCTTCGTGCTCCTGTTCGTGGTTTGCTTCGATGGCAGAGTCGGAGGCGGGCTCTACGAAGGACTCGGACGGCGCGGGGTCCGCGTAGATCGCCTCGCGGGCTTCCTGCTCGCGCTGTTCCTCCACGACCGTCTCGTCGAACACCTTGACGCCCTGCAGCTCGCCCTCGAAGCTGCCGTCGTCGCCGACGCGGATAACGCCCACAACCGGGTTTAGCGTCGTGAACGCATAGCTCGCGACCTCCGTCTTCGCGCGCCCGCCCGTCAGCGCGCGCAGCAACGTGCTCTTCCCCGCGTTCGGCACACCCACGAGCCCTATATCCGCCAGAATCTTGAGCTCAAGCGCCAGCGTCACGCGCTCGCCCTCGTACCCGCGCGTCGCGAATTTCGGCGAGCGGTTCAGCCCCGACACAAAGTGCGGGTTCCCGAGCCCGCCCATGCCGCCCGCGGCGACGCGGTGGCCGAGGTACTCGGGGCGGCTCAGGCCCAGCGGCGCGTCGTCCGGCACGACCGTCTCCTCGACCCTGTCCAGATCGAGGCTGACGGGAAACAGCATGCGCTGCCGCCGCGCGAACCGGCGCTCGCGCTCCTCGCGCCGCACGGCCGCCTCCGCCTGCTTGAACACGTCCCTCCCCAAATTATCGTCGCGGTGCTCGGGGTAGTGCACCCAGCGCATGTCGCGCAGCCGGCCGCGGCGCTCCGCCTCGTCCGTGATCCCCGCGAGCGCGTCTTCCACGGCCTCGTACTCGTCCTTGGCGCGCCGCGGGTCGCCGGGTGTGAGCTCGCGGACGATGGTGCCGAGCGGGACTTTGACGATCGTCGGCGTGCCGTTGCGCCCGTTTTGCCAGGTGCCCTGGCCGTGCCCGCCGGATGCGCCGCGCACGCGCTTGGGGACGGAGGAGAGGGAGGTGAGGTGGGGCGTGGGCATGATGTAGACGTCGCCGCCGCGGCCGCCACTGCCGCCCGAGGGTGGGCCGTTGGGGAGGAACTTTTCGCGGTGGAAGGCGACGCAGCCGTTTCCGCCGGTGCCTGAGTGCAAGGGTGAGCGAGTGCAGAGGTAGTTTGTGCAGAATACAAACCTCCTCTGACATGGATGATACTGTGGTCCAAGAATGATTGGCCCTATGGCTGAGGTAAATAAGTCGACCGGGATCATGGGCCGTGAGTGAGGCTCACTTTTTGCTGGCGCTTCCACTCTGTCCTCCGTTTGCGCCGAGCTTCTTCAAGGAGAGTGTCCTTGTCGCCAGTCTCCTTCAGCCGTATGCATGTCGAGGAGAATAATCGTTGAGATGGACCTGCGAACGCATGTCTGCATGGGTTGAGCAGCATCGTCCAAGAGAGTGACGGCAGCAGCCAAGGAGCGTTACCTCGCGTCACGCCAAACGCGACACCATTATCGTGACCAACCGCGTTCCGTGACACACGCGTATCGCATCTCATCCTCATCGTCCCTCCCATTCCTCACCCCACAATGGCCACCAACGGCTCCGTCCCCCGCCACGAAGAGTACCAATACCTTGACCTCGTCCGACGAGTCATCGACACCGGCGAGCCCCGCGCAGACCGCACCGGCACCGGCACCCTCGCCCTCTTCGCGCCCCCCAACCTCCGCTTCTCGCTCGCCGACGGCACGCTCCCCCTCCTCACCACGAAGCTCACGCGGCGCCGCGCCATCATCGAGGAGCTCCTCTGGTTCGTCAGCGGCTCGACCGACTCGTCCGTTCTCCGCGCCAAGGGCATCCCCATCTGGGACGGCAACGGCTCAAAGGCGTTCCTCGAGAGCCGCGGGCTTGGGCATAGGAGGGAGGGCGATCTCGGCCCGGTGTATGGGTTCCAGTGGCGTTTCTTTGGCGCGCGGTATGTCGACTGCGAGACGGACTACGCGGCGGTGCGCGCGCAGGCCGCGCGGGACGCCGAGGCACGGAACGTCGCGGCGGGGGCGGGTTCAGGTGAAGACGAGGGCGACGCGCGCGCACGCGCGATGCAGAACAACGCGGAGCGCATCGTCGACCAGCTCGCAGAGTGCATCCACAAGATCAAACACAGCCCGACCGACCGGCGCATCATCCTCTCCGCATGGAACCCCAAAGACATCCCCGACATGGCCCTCCCGCCGTGCCACATGATGTGCCAGTTCTACGTGCACACCCCCGCCCCCTCCTCGTCACCGAACACGAAACCAAAGCTATCATGCCTGATGTACCAGCGCTCCGCTGACCTCGGGCTCGGCGTCCCCTTCAACATCGCCTCCTACGCCCTCCTCACACACATGGTCGCGCACGTCACCGGCACAACCGCGCACGAGCTCGTCATCCAGCTCGGCGACGCGCACGTGTACAAGGACCACGTCGACGCGCTCGAGCGGCAGCTCGACCCCGCGCGCACGCCGCTGCCCTTCCCGAAGCTCGTGCTCAGCCCGAACGTGACGGACATCGACGGGTTCAGGTACGAGGACTTTAAGGTTGTGGGGTATGAGCATCGCGGGGAGATCAAGATGAAGATGAGCGTGTAGGTGGCTTCCATGGAGGGGGACTTGTGGGGGTTGATTGTACTGTACGTTGCCTACGGACCGTGTATCCCCATACTTTGTATAGACATCGAGTAATAGTAATACCAGCAGCAGCACAGAATGATACCGCCTGCTTCATCTTGTATTCTGCACGACCAGAGTAACCCGACAGCCCGCCTTGTGCCGAAGCATCATACAAATATCGTTGTTCAAAACACGATCATACATCTATGCAGGTAATATACACAATATTTCTCCTTATACACGAAGAGCAAAACACAAAGACAAAACACCATTCTAACAAACCAGATCACCCAACCCTCAACTTCAAAGATTACTCTTCCTCTCACTCTCAAGCCTCTTCGCCTCCATCTCCTCCCTCGACACCAGCCTCGCCCCGCCCTGCGCCTCCTCCCTAGCCTTCTGATTATCCCCGGCCCTCCCACTCCCGCTCACATTGGCATTGGCGTTGGCATTAGCACCATCCTTCTCCTCGCGCCACGTACACTGATCCCGCCCCTGCGCGCGCCACTGCGCATTGAGCGTGTCGATCAGCTCCTTCGCCACGCGCTCGAGCACCATACGGTCCTGGTGCGAGCCTATCAGCGAGATGTACACGCCCGACTGCAGCACGGGGTAGGAGCCTATCCGGATGGGCGCGTGCTGCTGCGACTGCGACTGTGAGGAGGGGGAGGGGGAGGAGAGGGAGGCGTGCAGGGATGTGAGGATGGGTGCGATTGTGGATTCGGGGAGGCTGTGCACAACGGGTTCGTTATGAAGATGACGTTACACGTGCGCTTCTTCGTGGAGGGATGCTTACGGTGTAAAGACCTGCACTCTATACGGCCGCTCTTCAGGCGGCGGAAGCGGGAGGAACTGGGGCAAGTTATCGAGCATCTTCTGGAAGAGCGACGGGATGCCGGGGAAGACGTGCAGCTTGCCCGCCAAACGCACAACAGGCTAATCAATCACCAGCGCTCAGTGAGCAACAATGAGATGAAGCAAGCGGAGGATGCTCACGACAAAGATATCGCTGCTCACGAAGAGCACCTCCGCGTTGGCAGGGAACAGCGCCATGCGCCTCCGCGCCGTCTTCTGTTCCTCCGACTGCTGCGAGACCCAGCGCCGGTGCTTCGACGTCTCGTCCATCCGTCGGAGCGTCTCGTCGTGGTACGCGAGGTCCTGGCCAAAGGCTTTGGCGAGCGAGGCGTAGGTTATATCTGTTCATACGGTCGAGGTGAGGGGTTTATTTGTGTGCACAGAGAAGGGTGTCAATGGGTGAGGAAGCCGGAGACACGCGGTGAGAAGTTGATTGTATCGTGCGTGCGGAGATAGATAGATAGTAGAGGGATAAGCAGAGCACCAGCGACAGTGGGCAGACTACGCACCATCGTGGGTCGGCCCTATGCCGCCGGACGTGATGACCAGGTCGTGATTTTGCACGAGCCTCTTGGCTGCTTCCGCACTGCGCGCCATTGCATCCGACGCATGATGTCACACGACCGCGGATACAAAACCACCACCCAAGACCACGGAGGTCAGCCAAAGGACGACACCAAAAGCAATAGCGGGCGGGACGTACATCTCAGCCTCGTCGTCCGCGATGACCTCTATGCGCTTCCTGGGTTGAACGCAGGGTCAGCCTCCCGCCGCTGTGGCATGCGAACCGGCATAGCTGCGATGATGGCGAGACACATACAGCTCCACGCCCCACTCAAAGCACCACCGCGCGAAGTAGTTCGAGTTCCTGTCGAGCGTCTTGCCGTTCAGGATCTCGTCGCTGTCGTGTCACGTTGTGTTGTGTTCATACAGCCCAGCAAGAGAAGAAAGCGGTCAACCTTCACAAAGCCGCCACAAAGGAAGGTCAGCATACCCAATAATGAGCGCCGCAGCAGTCTTGATGCACCTCCCGCCCAACAATGGATTAGGAGGCACAGGCGACAGCTCGAAATTGTACTCCCTAAACACGGGCGTCGGCGTCTTTGGCGGACTCGGTGGTACGGTGCTTCCAGAGGACATGTGTCTGAGACTTGAACGTTCTGAACCTATGACTATTCTGCGCGTTGAAGCTGCCCTAAGCAGCAGAGACTGTGATACAAGGGGTGTCCGGAGAGGAGGGGGGACGCGGGTGGGACTGTTGCAGAGGATGCGGGTGGCCGTGCGGGGGAGCATAGAGGGGACGTGAGAGTGCGCGATTGACAGGCACAACAACAACTCATGAGGTGGGCAATCGGTGGCTGTGCTGCTCTGGGGAAAAGTGATGTCGAGGGGCTAGAACGTTTCCGTCAGAATCACCGTAACTTCCACCAGCGCATCTGGACTTGTCAAACAACCTCGAGCCGGCGTCTGAGCCAGCTTACCACCCATGCCTATCGCGATGATTCGTATTACTGGCCCAAGTGCCGCTGCTAACACCACCCCCGCCCCTCGTGCCGCTGGTGCGCCTTTTGATGCTGATGACGCAGAAATCATTCTACGCACATCCGACGGCGTTGACTTTCGAGTCCACAAGTCCATCCTTTCCGTAGCTTCTTCCGTGTTCAGAGACATGCTATCTATTCCCCAACCGTCGTCTCCCTCCGACGATTCGCACTTGGTGCCCCTAACCGAGAGCAGCAAAACCCTGAACACTCTTCTCCTCTTCTGCTATCCCGTACCCGATCCAGAGATAGAAACGCTCTCGGATATGCGTCTTGTGCTGGAAGCAGCCAGGAAATACGATCTCTCGTTCATCTTCCAGTCGGCATTCAAACAGCTCTCAGCTCGCTTTTTAGATGAGAACCCGCTGGGCGTCTACTGTATTGCCTGTCACTACGGTTGGAAGTCGGAGGCAGTCAAAGCGGCGAGACGTACCCTCGATCTCGGCTCTCTTGCACAGTCCAACTCTGCCCACGCTGAAGAACTATCAATGATCACCGGGTTGCAATATCACAGCCTAGTCCTTTACCATACAGCTTGTGGCCTGGTTCCCAAAGAAATCGCCCGTCAAACGTATTGGCTACCATTCTTTCGAGAATTCACTCCGCGATGTAAGACTTGCGGAGAGAGGAGATCGGTTCCAGGTTACGATTACTTTCTTCCACTTTGGCTTACCGAAGCGCTCGACAACATCAGCGCCGAATTCGAGAAGGTTCCATCCATCAAAGCTATTAATAAGGACGATCATCTCGCGACGGCTTTACGAACCGTCGATAAGTGTAAAACATGTGGTGGCCGCACAGCAGACGAAACTATATGGACAACGATCAACGCGTTTATTGACAAGATAAATAAAGCAGTGGACGAGGTAACTTTTTATGCGGCCTATCGACTTTGGTTATTTTAGCTTAAAACGTACCCACTAGGTTGAACTCAACTTCAACTAGATCGTCTCTGAGGCCGAGGACTCGGAATCAGGAGGCTGGAAAGTAGACTCCATCAGAGCACTCAATTGCATTAGGGTTTTGATGTCTTGCAACTGGGGGCACTCAACGTACAACCTCGAGTACTTCTCCTTGTGATACGAGAATTATATGAATTGTACGATACTCAGCCTCCAGAATATTTGAGACTGGTGACTGTGTCTAAAGCACGGATCATTTTAACACCTGGCTTTGCTATGTACGAGGCTTCAGACAACGTCCGCCACGGGTCACTCATTCATGCAACAACAACGCCTCGCCGAGCGGGGATGGCGGGAGCTGTCAATGTCTCGGCTGGTATTTGCCGCCGTCACCTCGTAATATTGAGCTTTGATGGCCGTTCACACTGTCGCGCTCTCGGAAGTATCCAACCTTTCCCTTTCACCACCATTGTCTCCCGCGGTTGTACCTGTGGTACGTCCTCACAAGACCGCGTTCTAAGACCTTGATCGCGCAAGCGACAGTTCTGACCGCGCATGACAATCTAGTAGCAAACTATACCCGGTGGACCTCCGCTGTCAGTGCTCGACATGTTCTGGCCATTCCAAACAAGCGCTCCTCGCACCTATGGCAGCCCTGGCATCACCATTCGTACCTCTGATGGCCGTGTTATGTCATTCCCGGATCCCACATATCTGTTTGGCTCTGCCCCCTTCTTCAGTGACATGCTGTCCTCAGCCACCGATGGCTGGGTGGACGTAACCCTCACGGAGAACCAGCACGACTTCCTTCGATTCGTCTACCTCGCGAGGGCTCCGCAGCTTTTTGCAGAACACTACATAGACAAGACAGCAGAATTGTGCTTCTTCGCTGACTCAGCCAAGGAGTACAAAGTGCCGGGCGCGATCCAAGCGCTCTCAGACATGCTCACGTCGCCGCGTTTCCTGGAGAAGAACGCCTTCCGCGCTTACTGCATCGCGTGCCGCTACGGCTGGGAGCAGGTCGCGCGGAAGGCGGCACGGCACACCTTCCACTTTGGCCCGCTCGTCACACCCGGAATTGCCCAGCCCGAAGATCTCGCTCTCATCTCCGGAGTCTCGTACCACAGCCTGCTCCTTTATCATGAGGCGTGTCGCGCGACGACGAGAGAGATATCTAGCCACGATTTGTCTAACTGCGCAAAGTATGAGGTCCAGAAATTCCCTCGGTGCTCTAAATGCGGAGGGAGGAGGATATACCAGACACAGAACATGACTCTGCCTGCTTGGCTTACTGGGCTACTTATTGATGTCAGTCTCGAGGTCGAAGGAATCCCACCAGACGCACCTGTCTCCAAGCCGCAACACGTCAAGAATGCCCTACAGACTGCCGCAAGGTGTAGTATGTGCTCTAAAAAGGTGTTCAGTGTGACGGTGGAGCGCATGATAGACGCGTTTTTCTCGCAGCTTCAACGAGAGCTATCTGCGGTTTGTTCCTAACAGTCTGATCTGCGTACCGTTTATCTCATGATATTTTCAGGTTATGCTGGCGTTTGAGTAACCCATAGTACAACCTTTGACTTCACCTTTTAATAAGGCTGCGAACGCGTAATGATTTTCCAACTCGATTCAAGGCTACGAACGCACCTCGCGTTTAAGATATTCTAAATTCTGGCTGTCGCACTTGGTGCATGAAGAAGTCATATCGCAAAAAGACGCCAAAGCCGATATTTCGATTATGAGATGACCAAGTATTATGCGTCTAATGAACATGTTTGGAGACGGAGTTGCATAAGAACCACCTGTACAAATCCTCCAATCGCGGGAACAAAATAAATAGAACAGAATACTATCATCTTGACCACTGAACTGGTTTTAGCAAACCAGTGCGGAGAATCATGCATCCTATCTTGTAAGACGGCCAGTAGGATAGCATCGTTGGCGACCTGCCAAGCCATCATCCATCCTCGCTCAGACTTTGTGCTCGACTGCTCCGTGAAATTAGTTACGAAGTAGATAACAAGATACTGAATCGCGGCAACCAGAATCACAACAGAAAGAAGTCGAGTGTCCGTGGGATCATTCAATTCGGGTGTGTCTGCTTCATACCCTTCTTCGTCCTTCAAATGCACGTTACTTTCTGCGGGGAGGATGATATTGAGTGTTACGCCTCCCGGATCTGGCATGTTAGACTCAGTGCACAAGTTCAAGGCGAAGCTGCGATGAAGACAAATTGCGAGGAACCGCTGAAGTAGGCTGATTGGCCTGGCCTCTTTATCTGTCAGCGAGGGTAAGTGCCAGATGCCCATTGAACCTTTTTTGTTAAAACTTGGAACCCTTACCCCACCGGTATATATCTGTCAACCTTGGCCTATGTCGCGAGGTCACACTGTCTATCAGACCCACTTATCAACATTCAACACTGTCAGTGAACTCGAAGTTATTATCGCTCGCAGTAACTGTCCATACCTGAGATACTATTCCGCGCATCCATCGGGTCCGTGATGACTACGCGCTTGACGCCTTCTTCTCTGACTGCTTTCATCTTGACCATAAACGAATACTCTGCGAGTTCTGTATCTTTCGGCTCCTTCGGCGTGCCGACCTCGCCCGAAAACTTCTTTGCCTTCTCGGGTCCCATTCGACCAATAGCTTCTGCCAATATAGAAGTCTTGATGACAAACGCACACGGATACTCTCCAGTGAAGTACCCGGTAAAGAGGTTGACAACCGACTGCATCAAATAAGGTATGACGGATAGTCCGTATGCAGCATAGCCAAAAACATCTACTTGATTTTCAGCAGCTTGGTATAGGGTGAAAGACGCAAACATAATTTGTGCAATGGAGATGACAACCTTGATCCAGCTGGTCTTGTTACATGTTATGGTGGTGTCACCACTCAAGTCCAGGTGTCTTTGATCCCTAAGGTCGGCAAAAGCTAGCTCGTAGCCTGGAGGAAGATCGCGCACTGGCAAGCTACCATGAATGTCGAGGTGTTTTGTGTCTGGTTGAGTGTCAGCGTCTCCTCTATCTTTTAAGAAGTTAGCACAAGGATATCTCGCGAACGCAATGGGACATACACAAGGCTAATAGTGCGGGATGCCACATGCGACGCTCTTGATAATCGTATTTCCTATCCCTGATCTCGATGTGTGCATCTTGAATTATTTCACTTTCCTGGTCGAACTGGAAAAATTCTTCTTTCCTACGACATAAACATATAATAAAAATCAAGATGAAAAAGAGGATATACTACTTACGATAAGTATGACAGTCCCTTGTTGACCCTGATACAGACCTCTTCCTCTTTGTCAGCCTGAGGTTCCCAGCTCTGGCTTCTCTTTACAAAAAGTATAGCACCTCGAGCGAGGGTCTTCTCCAGATCCGTATCATGACACTTAGCGTAGCGGTACAGCAACAAAAGCGACTTCATCATTCCTGCAAAAGGCAATAAAGTGCACACGGAAATATAGAGAAATTGCGCCCGCCATTGGCCACCAGCGGTGGAGGGGACAGTCATGGCATGGCTGATATAGTTGGTAACAAAGAAGATGACGATATTGATGGGGGTGATGGTTTTGCAGGAAGCTTTCACCGACAGCGCATCGACAGGAGCGGCGGCGGCAATGGTGGCGAAAGAGAAAATAAAAAGAAGTGCGCGATGGAAGGACAATCTGTGCATTAGGGTGTGTGGTGCGTGGTAAAAGTAAGCAATGGTGAATTGATGCTTAACGTTGGACGCTGTCGAGCTAAAATACCCCAGGAATGTGAACACAGCATACTACTCACGCAAGGGCGCAGTGATCGGAACACTCGGTCAGATGACTCATCTGAGGAAATCTGTGCTCGGGCCCCTTTGCGCAAACACTTTGATTATCTTGTCCGAGTCTCCAAGTATAAACATGATAATAATATCTTTGCACGATACACACATTTAGACAATGAGCGCCGATTATGGGCATGGGAATCATCGTGCTCCAAAACCTTGGTGTAAGCTGGATTTTTTCCTGTTTGGCCTAGTATTGGACCGAATGAATGTGTAGTGTCAAGAAATTGAGGGGAAAGGCAGTCTAAGTGGGATCCCCCAGACTTGTCGGACGCTACGTCCCTCGAGTGCTCATCTGAGGCTATCCGGAGTATGCCGAACAGCGTTCTCACGACCGAGTGGAGCCAAACGCCGGTTTCTTCAACTTGTTTTCAACACGTTTCAACTTGAACTTGAGCACTTGAGAAGCTCTTCCTGTGGCCTCTGTCGCAATTAACGTAAAATCGATCGATGACACATTTTTTGACTCTAGACCTGGGCCAGGTGTCATCAGATGCCGTTCCGAGAACGAAGCTAACGCGGTAGTTGACACGCTCGCGCATACGTGTTCAACCGAGTCACCAACCCACCATGATGAACGTTTCTTTCGCGACGCGTCACGACGGATCCGACGTCTGTTCTTCCTCTTGCGTCGCGTTTTTGATCTCTTCTGCTCTTACGTCAATCCACGCTGTGGTACTTCTCACTGCCACGACGTTATGTCTCAGCGCACGCGCCTACGTCGCACATCCTACCTCTTGCTTATCGCTGTCACTTTGCTGACGCTCTTATGTTTATGTCCTCATGGAGCTTTTGCTACAGAAAGCCAAGAAGATCCGTATGGCCCCATCGTTGGCATAAGTACGTTCAAGGACTCTACTATCCGTAATGTAGGACTGACAAGCAACGCTTTTGTGCAGACTTGGGATCGGTGTAAGTTGGAATTGTTTGAACATATTTTCTCCTCTGACGACCACCATGTTTAGAAATTCGCGGATAGCGTAAGATGACTAATTTCACTCTTCTTAACTCAAAGCCTAAACCTTCTGACGTTGATTAGGGTGTTCCGTGATGGTGAAGTCGAAATGATCGACACAATCCCGTCACTCTCGCCAAACGCGTACCCACAACCTCTTGACGTACGCTGCAGCTGTTCATCAGCTTCTCTTTTCGTCTGATTCTTTCTCTCAGGTGATGCGCGAAGAAGCCATCTCCCAACTTTTCCAAAACCTGAAGGAACGCGCCGATGCTTACCTTGGGGACAATGTCACCCACACTGTCGTCACCATTCCCGAACGTACGTCCACAGACGCTCCGTCATGCTATCCCCGCTTACACAATACCAAGGCTACGGCAATGCTGAGCGCCAAGCCATCAAGTCAGCTGCCAAAATCGCGGGGCTAGAAGCTCTCCGGATCGTCAACGAGCCCGTAGCGGTGGTACATGCCCATGGGCTGAACGAAGTCTACGAAGACATGAAGGTTCTGATCTTTGACTTCGGAGGGGTGACGTGCGACGTCACTTTGCTCTCGATAGAGGACGGAGTCTCCGAGACCCTCGCTTCTGCTAGTGACAGCAGCATCGGAGGAGAGCGTATCACTGACAGACTCGTCGAGAGGTTGGTCTCGGCGTACGAGATAGAGATAGGCGCATTGGTGCCCACGGATGACTCGGAAGATATCTCGAAACTCAGGCGGTATGTTGAGCAAGCGAAGCGTTTCGTGTCGCAGAGGTTCGCGTGGCAGGAAATCCACGAGATTCCTACATTCGAAGGAGAAGACGGGTATATTACTCAGTGGCTGCTCGAGAGTTTAAGTGAAGATCTATTCGCGCATTCAATTGACCTCGTGGATCAAGTTCTCGAGGATGCGAACGTAACGAAGGAAGAGGTGGACAAGGTAAGCACGCCCCGTTATCAATACGGGCCATAAGAGGCCCTGATTTTACTCTACAGATCATTCTCGCCGGAGGGTCATCGCGTATTGCCAAAGTCCAGGATCTCCTCCAAGAACACTTCGCCAAAGAGCCAACCATTGATATCAATCCTGAGAAAGCCGCCGTCCGCGGTGCCGCTATCTACGGGAACAAACTACGATTTGTGCAACCAGACGCGTGCTGCTGCTGCGACTGGCCATTGTGGCCACATCAGCTGGGCATAGAGACTTGCGATGGGATTGTCAAGTACATCCCCGTCCTCCCTGTGGTGCCCTTTCGTAGGACATACAAGTACGTCTGATATCTACCTTTGCACGTTGCGCGCTAACTCGTGTCAGCTTTTCAACATTCAAGGATGATCAAACCTCGGTACGGATCGGGGTGTACTCCGGCGAGCGCCCATATGCGAAAGACAACCTTCTTATCGAGTCTTTCGAGCTGAAAGGAATAGCGCCCGCTCCGCGCGGTGTATCGCAAATAGAGGTGACATTCGAGATAGACAGCGATTTTTATCTTCAGGTGTCCGCACTCGATAGAGCGACGTGAGTCCAATTTCGCCGTGGATCTTCGTCCAGAAAATGACTTTGAAAAAAGCAATAGGTCAGCTTCTGTTGGTTTGTCAGTCAACGATAATGTTTGGTCCTCGGATGACCATAACCGCATCGTCAAACAGGCGGAATTTCTCACCAAAGAAGAAGCCGAGATTGTCATAAGCGGAGATTACTGTTTGCCATCTGGCGATGTCAGTAATGGTATGCACCGCCCATCGGCTCGTGATGAACTATGATACAGAACTCAAAATGTCTAGCTAGTGTGAAAGTGGGGCATTCTACAAGTCTACAGCATACATCTATCATTTCATAAGCGATACTCATTACAGCTTTGCGGACTGCTGAGCATCGATACTTGCTCCCGCCACGGATCGTGCCGTTAGTAAGGGTCGCCCGTATTCGTGCTGAAGGAAATCTACGACCAAGTTTGCTAGCAAGTCACGCAGTAAGCACTTCAAGTTGGACTTTAGATCTGAGAAAGCATACCCAACACATCTGGGGCTTCTTGGGGAACCTAGTCAAAGCTGCTATTAGCTAGGTGAACCATGTAATGGATATTGAATAAAACAAA
Organism: Coniophora puteana RWD-64-598 SS2; assembly: GCF_000271625.1. Lineage (NCBI taxonomy): Eukaryota > Fungi > Basidiomycota > Agaricomycetes > Boletales > Coniophoraceae > Coniophora > Coniophora puteana. The sequence goes on from NW_006913060.1 coordinate 842,990, forward strand.
CCATATGGTCGATGCCTTCAAGCAGGACGTTTGAAGCGTTGACAGACCTCCGCCAGACCATTTCTGCCGCAACTTTGCGGCCTCCTGTGCGTGCGCTATCCGCGCTCATGATCCAGTGGAGCCTCACCGATGGCGGTATAGAGGCCATAAGTTCCCATGTCTCGAACTGGATCCTTCGTTCCATCAACGTAGCTGCTTCCTAGATTCCCGGAGCCGAATCAGCGAAGGAAGTGCGAAACCTATGACAAGGACGGACCTGGTAAGGGTGCATTTTGAGACGAACAGTGCCGTGAGTGGTCGGGCTGAGCGCATGCTCGATGTATTCGTCTACTGCCTGTTGACTCCAGCGCCGGTAGTACCGGCTAGACCTTATCGAGGACTCGGCTTCTTCCCTGTCCAACGTTAGTTCTGAGTGTACATAGATACATGGCTGAATGTCCCACCATGAGCTCCATTCGCACTGGCGCTTGATGCAGAGTGCCTCGGCTCGGCGGTGACCAAAGCCTTCTGGCATGTACTCAGGGATGGACACAGACTCAACGAGCACCAGTGAGGAGAACAGCTTCGGCATTTCGAGCGCGGGAAAGACCCTAGGTGTAGCAATGCGATGTCAGTTGAATCTCGATACAGAGGACGGGAGCAGCCCACACGCAGGATGCACCAAGAGAGTGGCCAACACAGACTAGGGTCCGGTTGCGGAAGCCGTATTCTCGCCGACGAGCCGCTTCCTTGTCCGATACCCGCGGCAGGTTCACCCCGCATTGCTCTTGACCAAATTCATCAGGTAAGTAGTTGAGCAGAAAGTTGGCTGTATCACGTCCGTAGTCAGCAGCGTCAACTAGTATGCGTTCGTTAGATCATGCACTCATGAGGTCAATGTAAGACGTACAAATTTCTCCTTGATTGTGCTCGTTGATAAGCCCAGCATCCCCATGCTGAACCATTTCTAGCGACCATATCTCGTCGATTGACACGGAAGATCCACGCTCAAGAGACCTGGATAGATCGGATAGGAAGGGTTCCCAAGACTTATAATGCCATTAAGCGCGTTCAAGTGCTTTCTATGTCCTACTCACCTCCTTGTGTAATCCAATTCCATGTAACAGGAGCAGTGTGACGGGTCGGCCAGAAGACCGCTGACAAGTTGGCCTGTAACATTTCACTGTGCTGAACAAGACTTCTTCGCGAGGTGGAATCGAGAGCGTCTCCTGTTCCTGGGCCTCCTTGAGTGCGACCAAACGTTGGAAATCTGCCTCTGCGCGTGCAGAGTGCGCTGCCTTGGTCTGGTGGAGAGGCGGCGGGACCCACTTTGAAGACGGTGCGCGAGGATACGCGGCAGGAAGAACGTGTGTGGACACAAAATATCCAGGAAGGGAGGAGAGGAATGATGATCTCAACGAATCGCTAAGCAGAGGCAACGGCGGATAGTCGCAAGCTGACACGGGAGGAGGAACCAGAGGCATCATCTCACGTCTTGGTGACACGGACTGCCATAGATGAGGAGTATCTGGGATCGGGATGGTGTTCCGCATGATGTGGGTGCAGAAAAAGGTATTGGCCTTGCTTATATCCGTCAGCGAATACAGCTCGCAAAGTTCTCATGTTTAGAACGGTTAGAATGCAGTACCTTCATTCCGCTAAGTGAAAATAACCGCTGTCATGACCACTCTGCGGCCGCTACCGGTCTCGTAACAGCTCCCGCTCAGTCTCTGAATCTCCTGAACCTTGTGAGAACGACCCCTTCGGCAGCTCGCAACGTGCAAAGAAGGTCCTGCGAGATGATAGGCTGGAAGCGCTACCTGCTGCATGTTGACATGAAGATACAGCAGCTAGTTCACGTTTAAAGTGTTAGATTCAACGCTTGTAGCAGTACTAAGTAGTGCTGTGTGAAAAACTCGTGTGCGTGAGAAACGGCTGCACATAGACTTGGGGGTGCTCGTTGCTCCCGTTAGCTGCATAGATCGCCTCCTCTTTCCGACCGTACAGGCTACATACGCCTAGATCCTTTGCCAAACCGCAGAAATGTCAACCAACAATAGACCCACCGTCTTGTCCTCGATTGCCAATCTCGTGAGTAATCGACTCGCTTGTGATTCGCGCCACCAATACCTGTATTCCAACGAATTAGCTCCCAAAGCTTGCTCTTGAAATCTCCGTGTGTTCATCTTCGAATTACCTCTTTCATGTACTCAAATTATAGTCTAGGCTACTACGAACACCCCTTTCACTCCATATGCTAAGATGAATCATAGCGTTGCTACAGCGCAAGAGGCATGTCAGGTTCAAACGATCCTAGCTGATCTCTCATCCACGATCAATATCGCAAAGGCGATCTTCTTAGAGTTATCGCGTGTCATCATAGTATTAGAGGAAGCATTGGTTGATCACTCTCGTTTGGTATCCTCCGCGCTTCGGATCCCCGTCGAGCTATTGTCAACCATCTTCATCCTCTCCCAGACATCCGTCTTGCCGCATCGGCGTACAGATCGTCTACCCCTTCTGCCCTCTTCTCTTGCCATTAACGCATTACCTGGCGGCTCTCTCAACGTTGCTCAGGTATGCCAAAAGTGGAGAGATGTTGCGCTCAGCAATCCCACGCTATGGAACACAGTGATTGGCGTCCGACCCGCACATGAGCGCGTCACTTCTAGCCCCATCCCTGCCCCTCTCGAACCGCTGGCAAGGGCTGGATCACTCCCTTCATTTGTTACCCTTGATATATCAGAAACATCTATCAGTCAGGTTATCGATTTCTATGAATCCAAGCAGTCCAACCCGGCGTACAATACCGTCAAGGGGTTAGACATCTTAGCGCGGCAAGCGGATGTTGTGCCGCTTTTTCAATGGATGTCTCGTTTCCAACGCGTCACACATCTTACACTGGATAATGTCGATCTCGAGCAACTCCATCACCTTGATGATGAAGACAATGTAATTGCCAGCTTTCTTGATTGCCTAACGCATCTCCACGTATGCACGGATTATAACGCCGATATGTCGGCGTTTTTACACTATCAGAGATGGGAAGCCTGTTAGATTTCCGGCAAGGTATCGCGCAGGACCGACGGGCGGGCAGGATGTAGGTCGAGGCACGAGCGGCATGGGCGGAACGCCGCCACGTCGAGATAGCGCTCGAGTCGCGACGACAACGCCGACGTCGGACATGTTGCGATGGCATATACCCTTTTTCGTTGTTCCCTCTGACATATATTGGTTATTCTGTGCACGCTCTTTTCGTTTATCTTTCGGTCGGGTTCGCCGACGTTCCATTCGTTGATATCATGTGTTTTATTTTGACATCCTCTACGTGTCGCGATCACTTTCGTACGATACCAGGAACATCTTGAGTTCCACTTATACCAGACGATTCGATTACGGCACCTCAGCGTTCGCATCCCCGCGTTACGACTGAGGTGAGGCTCTTTATTTATTCGCAGACCTAGCCACGTACTCACACTCATTCGTAGTCTAACTTACTGGTGTCTAGGTGAATATAGCGAGCGTTCGCATCCCCGCGTTACGACTGAGTCTAACTTACTGGTGTCTAGATCTGCGTTGTTGCTACCTCGTACCTCCGTGAAAGCCCTCACTTCCCTCACGCTTGACATGGCAAAATCAAGTGCCTTGGATAAAGACTATGTGCTGCCTCTCTTTCACAGTTTTCCAAACCTACTTGAACTCTTCGTCCAAACTCTGCATAGGGGCTTTGGACGCCTGAATGAACTGGTCACTTCGCCCAAAATACGATCATTTGCCCTCGTCGCTTTACCAGATAACGATTCTCCAGAAGATTCGGAAGAGTTTAGCTTAGAAGTTGGACCTTCCAATCTCTTTGATATCCTAACCCTTCCTGCACTTACCGATCTCGTTCTTACCGCGCCGCCTTCAGGGGAGCTGGATTTTCTTCGTCAATTCCTGGAACGGTCAGGTTGCCACTTATCCAGCATCGCTTTCATCAACTATGCGGAAGAAGAAATGGAAATATTCGAAGACAGTACAAATAGTCCGATTCACCAGGCTGCTAGGTTAGGGGAGGAGTTTGCCATTCCGTCAGTGGAGCACAGCCTGAGTCTGGGGGAAAGTCGTATGTATCGAGAAGCGAAGGAGAGATGGTATGAAGTTAACAGTCGCTCGACGTGAACTCGTGTTACGCGATTCAGTGTACTATCTCCATTGACACGCGTTGTATAACTAGGTAGAAAGACGCCTAAAACTTGTATGGTATTGGGGAAAAGAATGGAGATGAACGCTGTCTGCGCTTTGTAAGTCACAATAGGTCGAAAATTGGTGTGTGTGTGCATTTCTTTCAATGAGATCAAGTACCCTGATGATTTCATGTTAGATCAGACACCGTGATAGCGTTTTGGTCTCAAAAGGGCCATACAGTATATCGTTATGAAAGTTGATCTCTTGCTCTCAAGGAACGAAGTGCTTACAACTTGACATATTCGGACGCTGTAGACGGAGCACAAACAAATACGAATTGGCAGGATAGTCATGTAGATAGCAACCATAACTTGTGGTACGCTAACATAATGGTTATATAACTACGAAACTAAACTATGGTTTATGAGACATACGGCTGATCGAACATGAATGAGCGCAAAAGTATCAAATGCCGTTTTCTGTTCAGGAAGATGTTCAGAGAGCCTGGCAGTATTGGATAGAGAATCAGAACTAATGAATACGGCGCAAGTCATACCCCAAGCACTCACATTTACTCTTTGGAGCAGCCACAGCCCTTCGACTTGCAAGTCTTGGTATCCTCGGCCTCAGTGCAGCCGTATACACCGATGCCGCTGCACTTGCAGCCCTTGGTGCCGCCGCCATTGCAGCCCGCGGGGAGTTGGCCACCCACGGTGCCGCATCCATCGATCTTGTACGCGAGGGCGGCGTCCTCGAGAGGAGTGGCGATCGCCATGCCGCTGAAGACGGTAGCGACGAAGGCGAGGGCGAGAGCTGGAGTGAAGGCGCGCATTTTAGTGACAATGGGTGGAGTTTAGAATGGTGTAGTAGATGAGTTGGTTGGTTGAGTTGTTTGGTGATGACGAGTCTGGGCTGAAAGATTGCCACTTTTATATGTCGAGCACGAGGGCTGTGTCCTACCCTAAAACATCTTGTCTTCGTATCTTGCGACGACAGAGTGAAGACTCTTTCCTTACACAAAGTCGTGCGTTATCACCCTCAAGACCGCTCCCCGAGCGACTGAATGGACCTGAAACAGTGCAACGAGGTCAATCGGCGGTGTGGGGTAATTTGTGATCTCAGTTCCTCCCTGATGGAAACAAAAAGAAGGAGCCGAGGTCCGGAAAGCGCCAAGTACATCATCAGCGCGGTGGCATCGACAATGAAACCGGAGGTAACACCGTTGTAGTGAGCAAGAAATAAATCAGTCTCATCGTCATTTTGTGGGTTGTGAACATAGAAGAAAGCCACGCACATAATCTAGGAGCAAGTCGACAGAAGATCAGTATCGCTGAGTAGAGCAGCTGAAACGGCCTTTCGAACCAAGCGCGAGAGCAGCTCACAAAAACGACTCCTCACAGTCAGATCCGGACTCAGCGGAGAGATCCCTTCGTGCGCTAGACTAAAAAGTAAAGTCTTCGCGTCCGATGTGCGCAGAAGAGAAGATCGTCGGTGGTCCATAGACCATAGCATTCAATGATGGCCGTTATTGCTGATGAGAATCTCCGAGGAGAGAGGGTCGCTGTGCTAACTCGGTGGGGAACGATTATCGAGAGAGAGTTGACAACTCACAGCCAAACCGCTTACGGCAGTGAATTACGGAACTCGGAAGGCGCCTCGTTGCATTGAGAGTTTGGAGTGCGAAGAAGTGAAATGAGGCCCTGACGCACGAGGAGAAAGGAAGATGAGATGGGGCTCTGTACAGATGTCGAGCAGGTCCGTGAGGCGATGGGCGATGGAAGAAGCGAGCCAAGGGTAACCCGACTTCACCGGCGCTTAACACGAAACCGGAGTAATCGACGCGAGCAGAAGAAACATGAGCAGGAGGTCATCATTGCTTGGTGGAGTATCGTTTGGTTGTGTCGTAACGAGTTCTTATGATGCGATGGCGAGTTACTCGACTGATCAGCCCTAGCTTAGCGTCCCAGTGAAATGGTCAATTCGCTCACACTTGCTCAACTTGGATGAGGACGTCTTAGCGTTCCGGTAGCGCCGAGGTTATCAGACCTCACTTGTCTCCGATTTCCGGTCTACATCGTATTCTCTGCGTGTCCTGTTTGAGTCGTGAAGACCGCTTGCCTAGCACAAATTGTTCTAGTCGCCTAACACGTTCAAGAGTTGACCCACGGCAGCAGCCAAGACAATACCGACAGAAAACACGAGAAGTCAGTAATTTAGGGTGCATGCATAGATTGAAGCTTAAATGTACTATCTTTAGCCCGCAGTGTTGTTATCCAAGAGCAAAGGCGCCTCTTCTCGTCGGAGTCTACGACCGCTTGGCCCACCGGAGAAAAGGTGAAACATTGCGACGAGGTAAATCACAATGACTGTGGAGGTGTGGAGTAGTGGATGCGCAAGCGCTGAGCTACGAAGGCAGAGCAGCGTCAACGGAGTCGACGGAGGTAGAAAGGATTTACGTCACAGCAGCTGAAGATGAAACCAGTACATCCGACACAAAGGTTTGAGTTCGGAGCTTCGTCCGTGAGCCTGCGCCTCGGTTCCTTTGATCCGTGGTAAACATTTGCTAGTGCTCTGGTGAGCAGATCATATGCTTACATCTACCCCAGATCCACGAGAAGATCAATGATGTCTTGACATAAGACCGTCTTCTCATCTCCCGTACCGCTGAGGACACACACGAAACACCTGGACAAGAAATTTGACTGGGCGGTCTCACGTCGGCGATTGTCATAAGGAGAAAAAACCCAATCACATTTCGTCATTGAAACGCGTCTTTCAGAAACAGGATTCTCAACTGAGATAATCAGAGATTTGGGGACGTGGTGCTTACCATGAGACTGAACAGAACCTCAATCCGTGGTGAGCATTCCTGAAACAATGGGATCCACCACTGATTGTTCGTGGTGGAGAGTCACGATAGGACAGCCTACCGTCGCTAGACTGTGAAACAAACTTGGCGAGTACGGAGCGACCCTTGGCTGGTCGTCTCGGCGTTGAAAGTGCTAAGGTCGAATTGACTCTGAGTGCGCCTAATTCGGCGTTCATGTATAAAAACAATGCTGTCGGTGGTTCATTCGCTCAAAACACAAGCCTCCTACAAAACAACTAGACCAATCACCACTACCACCAACATGCAGTTCAAATCACTCACCTCTGCTATCGCGCTCACTCTCGCTGCCACCGCATTCAGCGGCGTCGCTGCCACTCCTCTCGAGGATGCCTCACTCGCCTACAAGATCGCCGGCTGCGGCTCGTCCGGCAGTCAGCTGCCTAGCTACTGCAACGGCGGTGGCACCCAGGGCTGCAAGTGCAGCGGCATCGGCGTGTACGGCTGCTCCGCGAAGGCGGACACCGACACCTGCAAGTCCAAGGGCTGCGGATGTCAGAAGGAGTGAGAGTAGGTAATATCCAGCTCACGTTCTCCTACAATGTATGCTGACTGTTGCGATCCAGGTTCACACTATTGTGCCATCGGTTGCATCTGGAGATGTTGATTAGCTATACTCGCGGACCGCAGGAGTGACTGGTAGACGTTACGTACTTAGCGCTTACCCAGATCCTTACTTGTTCTCGAACTGTTCTACAATGGGATGCACTTACCGAGCGGACGTCAACCGTTCAAGCTTCAACGTCTTTGCGGGAGCCGTTTGTCCCTGACATCTTCAGCACCTTGTAAACCGCTTTCATTTAGACAGATTCCTAGACAGACTAGGATCTTCGGAGAAATCACGAAAGCAGCTTACTACCCGGAGAGTACTGTGCACAGTCCGTGTTTAGCGCCTAGATCTTTAACACTTGACCGACGTGACTCATGAGTGAAAATCTAGATACAAGCCCATTAGGCTGTACAATGTCATTGAGCCATATTTCAGCCTGCTCCTTGTGCAGTTCTCAAGGTCTGCCGCGGGATCTGTGAAGAATAAAGCAAAGACATGTGCGGAATTCTTTCTAGCATGGCTAGGTCATGGTCGAGTCTTGATGCATGATGGTGGTTGGATTCAGGGCTCACGGAAGTGGCCGACGCGTCTGACGCGACCCGGCACTACCCGATGCAGCCTGTGCCATGCGACTTGTCCTCAACTTCAGCGCAGTGCTTGGCGCAGTGCGCACACGTCTCAGTTTCTCCCAAACAGACCAGTCCGAACAGCTACCGAATTATGTGACTTGGTCACTGGACAGATGGCTGGCAGCAACACATTCTCGACAGGACCTCCATATGGTAGGTTCTCTTAGAACCTCTATATCATTTACGGTGCGCAGGGTGTGAAATTTTACCTCCGTAAACGTCGACCTCAGCTTGAAACCTCATTTAGCTCACGACGCGGCTTAACAGGGCTTAACCGGGCTTTACAGTGGCTTAACCATAACTTGAAGCAACGATCTCATCGCTGATATGCTCTAGTATACTTGCAAGTACTTGCAGATCTAGAGGGATGACATGTCTAGCCTCAGTGAATCGTGGATGTCGACCCGAAGCGCTGCTTCCCGCTAGTCTGGCGCTCATACGCAAATTCAATGAGATGGCGTGTATTTTTATTTATAGTTAGCAGATCAGGAAACTGGACAAGCCCACCCCACCATGATATTCTTCGATTCAATTCCTCTCCTCGTGAGGGTTTGTTGGCCTCTCGGCTAGGCCAATCAGGGTCATTCGCTCAAGCCATGGCTTCATTCAGGCGCCTAAGCAAGGCTTCTCGTCTTCATCTCTTTGCCGTCAAAGACCGCCTGATCTCAAATCCATGTGCTCGTGGTACCTCTACAGCACCAACAGGATCACACGTACGTCTCACAGCATCACTTCGGTCGGCGATAGTAGCGGCCTGCTACTAATCCAGTAATTCAATACAATACCTCAGTGCAGTAAGTGATAATCAAGTACGCCAAGGCGTCTCTTCCGCTCTCACTCGTTCTCTCTCATCTCTATCGTCCCCATTTCCTTCTAACACAACCTTTCGTCATGCGTGCTGTTGTCTACCAAGGTCCATTCACCGTCGCTGTCCAAAATGTGGAGAGACCCAAATTGATTCATCCGGATGATGTCATAATCAAAGGTAACACCGAATTATATCTCCCACTACACCTCGTACCTGACATCCGTGCTCAGTAACGGTTAGTTGTATCTGCGGCAGGTGAGCGGGTGCGGTCCTTCACCCGTTACAGACTTATATGCCTATGCTTAGTGACTTACATATGTACGAGGGTCGTACTATAGCAGAGCCAGGACTTGTGTTTGGTCACGAAAAGTATGTAAACACGCTGTGACGTTTGGTGTACGCATCGACTAACACGACCTTGAAGCATGGGCATAGTTGATGTAATACTACTACGACTCATTCGTTCGTCCCTATTGACCGCATTATATGCTAGGAAACGGGAGAAGGTGTACAGGTATGGCATCCCGAGCTATCAGTCAGATACGATCTGAAATTATATCCTCGACAATAGCTTCTCAAGAAAGGTGATCGCGTTGTCGTGCCCTTCAACGTAGCCTGTGGTCGCTGCTTCAACTGCGAGGAAGGCAAGACTGGTTTTTGCACGCACATGAACCCTGGATCTGTGAGTTTATATAGTGCCTTTTCATGTTCTCATATCAATTCTTCCCTTTGCACGTTTACTCAGGCGGGATCGTGAGTTGTTTCGATAAAGCTTTGCAAATATATTATCGATGACTTAATCAACTTGAAACTTCCGATATCAAGGGCGTATGGGTACGCACTGAGTACATCTCTCTATCAGAATGGAAATGCTTAAGTCTCTCGAGTTATGCCGGTTATGGTCCGTACCAGGGAGGGCAGGCAGTACGTGTCTACGGTTCCCTCATATTTTCATGCTATTCAACTCGCGGTCCTCAGGAGTATGTGCGCATACCGTTTGCCGACTTCAACGCTCTTAAGCTGCCACCCGGTACGGAACACGAAGATGACTTCGCGATGCTAGCGGATATTTTTCCGACGGTGCGTCCACGTTAATGGGGTTTTTCGATTGTCTAGTCACCCATTAGCTGATGGTCGCAAGGGCTGGCACGGTATCGAGCTTTCCGTGCGTCACCTTTCTTCTATAATCGTGTTATTGCGTAGGTATCTGATTGAGTAAAGGGTTTCAAACCCGGCGAATCAGTCGCCGTCTTCGGCGCAGGTCCTGTTGGCCTCATGGCGGGTTACTCCGCCATCCTGCGCGGCGCGTCGGAGGTGTATGTTGTCGACTGTGTCCCCGCTCGACTCAAGAAGGCGCGCGAGATTGGATGTATTCCGATCGACTTCTCGGAGGGAAGTGCCGTACAGCAAATCTTGGACTTGCGTCACGGGTATGCCATTCCAAATCTGACATGAATGCCGATTGCTGACTATTACTGTGTTCAAGACGTGAGGTTGACCGTGGGGTCGATGGTAAGCACAGCTTGCTCTCGCAAAGTTGTAACAGCGGTCGCTCAAATCGCGACCCCAGCCGTTGGATACAAGGCTACAGGAGCAGACGGGAAGACAGAGCAAACAAACGCAGTGCTTGAGGCGCTCGTCAATATTGTCCGCCCCTCAGGCGGCCTAGGTATTCCAGGCCTTTACACCCACGCCGATCCTGGCGCGCCTGATTTGGCTGCATCGAAGTAAGCTTTTCATGGTATGAGCTTAACACGAGCAACGTGTCGACGTGCAATGTCCTAGGGGTTATATTTCCTTCCCGATTGGCAAAGTTTTTGAAAAAGGCCTCAGCATCCGCACTGGCATATGCAGTGCTAAGGTACGCCTGTATCCTTTCTGTTTTCAATAACTTGGGGCTCGGGCTCACAATTTTGGAAATAGTTATACAACCGCTACCTTCGCGACCTCATCATCGCAGGCAAAGCGAAGCCTTCCTTTGTCGTGTCACACAAGTTGCCTCTCAAAGACGCAGCGAGTGCATACGATAAATTCAGCAGGCGCGTGGAGGGATATACGAAGGTGCTGCTGAAGCCTTGAACTCATTAACCAAAAGGATGAGGATATACTGTAGCAACTTTCGGGGATGTCTGTACTCACCGACACTTTATGACCATACGTAATGACAATCATGTACCATAAGACGGTGAATGTTCCACAGGTCCTACCGTCCCTTCACAAGTGCCTGATCCAACATCCGCTCCGCTTTGAGCCAGTCCTCCACCGCAGAGCCCGGTGCCCCCTGATACTCGAGCCCGCGCTTCTTGATCATGTCTCCCCAGGCGTCGATGTTCTCACTTGTACGAGGAGCGTTGATTTGCTCCGGTGCCCGGAGATCGTACAAGAAGCCGTTAGCTAGACTGCCCGCGGCGACGTGCTGGGCATAATGTAGCCTGACGTCTTGGTAGATCCGAAGAGCCGTAGGGATGCTCTGCATGTCCACAGATGCGTGGGCGAGTATGCGGCCTAGCACATAGGCATCCTCGATGGCTTGGGCGGCACCTGCACCCATGTGCGGGGCCATAGCGTGGCACTGGAGAACTTGTCAAGGTGTGGGAGGTTGACAACCAGTAAGACGTACCGCGTCTCCGAGCAACGCCACATGACTATACGTCGATATAGGAAGCGCACTGGTGACATGTAGTGCCCAGAGACTGATGTCCTCGCAGCACTGCGGTATTGGTTAGCAGAGGCTGAGGAGCTAAACACGAGGTACTAGGAGTTCTCACCTCGGTGACGGCCCGAACCATGGGCTCAAAGTTACTGAAGGCCTCTACGATCTCGTTCTTGGGAACATTCTCAACCCATTTGTCCGGGATAGCGTTGGTCTCATTTGATGAATTCGTGGTATAAGCAACAACGTTGACAGACTTTCCGCTATCGACGGCATAGGCGACCATATGCTGGTAGTAGGTCAAGATGATGAAAGGATGATCAGGTGGCTACGGACCTTGTCCTGGCCGAACCACTACATCCATAATTCAGTTGCAGTGCAAGATATCGGCAATAAGAACTTACGAGCATCAAGTCTTTGGTCAAGGGATGGTCTGGATACTTCACGAGAAGATCTTGCATAGGGAACAAGCTACGGTAGACCATGTTGCCAGTGAAAACGGAATTTGTATACTCGAAAAGGCGCGCAGTGTCAAACAGCGGAGGCGTATGCTTAGCAGCAGCTTCAAACAACGACCTGCGCGTAGGCGACCGGATACCGTCCGCTCCAACGACAACATCAGCGGATGTTGTGGTTCCGTCAGTGAACATGAGAGTGAGGAGACCAGTCGAATCCTCTTGGTAGGACTCAAGCCGTTTCGACGTATGAACGGTGCACATAGGCGAAAGGTTCGCCTTGAGAATGTCCACTAACGCACGCCTGTGCATGGAAGAGGGAGCACCGTCTTGAGTACCTCCATATGTAAGTGAACATCTCCTTCAGCACGTTACGGACACCCACCACTGTAGGTCTGATGAAACCAATCTACTCCTCCGTCCCTGTTGTCCGCAATCCGATGGCGGAGCCCCGCTGTGGTTGAACGCGATTCAGCCGAGCCAGCTGGGATATAATATACCACGTACCACGTTCGGTGTTGTTAGCATATGTCACAAATTTGTTGAGCTCCTCTAGCAACCCCAGGTCTTCTATGATGTCCATTGTCCTCTTTCGCAGCATGACGCCCGCCCCGACAACGGAAATTTCTGACTGTGCCTCATATAGGTCGATAAGGATGTCTTTACAGTACTTTCCAATGGTCACGGCTAATAACAGTCCTCCAGGGCCTGCACCACTGGCGCCCAGTTAGCCCTTTGGTTAAGATAGATCAGAACGCGTTACTACGCACCAGATAGCCACTCGGAACGGTTTCCTCTCGTCTCTAGCCATATGTAATGGGTGCCGAGAGCAATATGGAGGTAAAGAAGAAAAACAAGTGAATTAAAAAACGTAAACGTGTTGCACACGACGTTGCCCATCTGTCAACGTTCATTGTCGCGAGCTGGACCAGACCGACAACCCAGCGACTCGGAGCTCGCGAACGGGAGGGCGACATCGGTCTCCCAAAGCATTCAGCAGAACGGAGAGACGTGAACGCTGGCGTACGCGTAGCTGTGTCATAGAACGAAGGTGATATATAGATGAAGGAGAACGCTGAGGTCGCTACATAAGAATTGCTTGCAGTGCTTCAAGTCAACCGCGGCAGACTCGCGACAACTTTCCATTTATATCGTTAGCCCCTTTCTCGGCGCTCAACATGGTTGGCACCATGGAGAGGATGTACTTGACTTTGTAAGAGCTAAGGCAGGCTAAGGCCCTATAAATATATTGTCAGGCATGTCATCAATTGATCTGCATGGTGGAGATAGACACAAAACATTCTAATCTAGTATGACAACAATCTAGTATGCAACAGTCCAGCAGCAAACAGTTCTAACTCGACGACAACATAACAGCACAAGAATAACAATTACACGGAACATTGACCGGCACCGACACACTCGTGACGTCCGACGTCGTCAACGACATCGCGGCAACCTTCTGCAGCAGCCTGTCCGCGTCCGACTCCGACTCGTTCATGACAATCGCGTCCCGCAGCTGCAGCTCCGCGTCGTACCAGTTCGCCGCCGTCCCGTTCGCGCCGATAAACTCGGCCATGCGCTTGCCGATGTCCATCCGCCACCGGTCGAGCGATTCTTTCGAACGCGGGGCGTGGCATTGCTCCTCGGACCGGAAGTCGTACATCAGCCCGTTCTTCGCGCTTTCGCGTACAACGCGCTGCGCAGCGGGGAGACAGATGGCCTGGTGAATGCGCAGGGCGCGGGGCACGTTCGACATGTTGACGTGTTTGCTCGCGAGGATGCGGCCGAGAATCCAGGCGTCTTCGATGGCTTGGCCTGCGCCTGCGCCGAGATGCGTCGTCATTGCGTGGCTCTGCGCGATGCGAGCTCAACAAGAGATAAGGCAGGCAATTACATATTAGCTTGCTTACCGCGTCACCGATGAGAGCCACACTTTCGAGGGATGAGAAAGGAAGCTCGTTCGTCACAAAGAGCGCCCATTGGCTGGGGTTTTCGCCGCACTGCACACGTTATCATCCTTTCATCCTGACGAAAGAAGATAGATACTTACCTCTGTCAAAGCACGCGCCATGGGCTCAAAGTCACTGAAGACCTCGGTGAACTCTTCGGGAGTTATATCCCTGTTCCATCGTCCTTCAAAATGCTTACCCTTATTTGCAGGGTCTGTAGCATACGCGACGATATTCAGCATTTCGCCTTGGTTAACTGGGAATGATAATATATGCTATCATACGCGCTCAGCGTTGCCGAAGAACGCCAAGAATATGGGCACTCCTCACCTTATTTTTGCCGCACATCTGAATATGGCTATGTCAACTCAAACTAAGGCCGCCAAACAACAGCACTCACAAACATCATATCCTTCGCCGCAGGATGATCTGGATACCGCTCGAGCACCTTCGACATGGGGATGAGCGACCGATAGATCATCGACCCCGTCCACGATGGCTCGCAATACTCCTCCATCCGCGAGACATCGAATGGTGGTGGGTCGTACTGTGCAGCGTTCTCATACATCGCGCGGCGCACCGGCGAGCGAATCCCGTCCGCGCCAATAAGCACGTTGGTCGTCGCCTCCGTGCCGTCAGTGAAGTGCATCGTGACCTCGGACGGGCCGGTCTGGGTGTAAGCTTTCAGGCGCTTGTTCAGATGTACCCTGGTCGATGGTGAGAGGTGCTTGACGAGAACGTCGACCATATCTGTTCTGTGCATCGAGGTGGGGCCTCCATCTGAACGTGCGTTAGACAAACACGAGTCTCATGGGAAAGATAGATGACGCACGGGGGTATACCTGATGAAACCAGTCATGCCCTCCATCCGAATTGTCAGATAGTCTGAAGTGGGGACCTGTCCGCCTAATGAACTGAAGAACATTTCAAAGACCCACAAAACATCGTACCGTTCGTCATGTTAGGCTTCGGCGTGCAGATCTTAATCAAGTCCCAATGCATCCCCAACACTTTGAGGATCTCGATCGTGCGCCGCCGGATAGAGATACCAGCTCCTTCAGGAATGAGGGTCGACTTGGCCTCGTACAGGTCGACCGGGATGTCCGAGAACTTGCCAATGGTCACAGCCAACGCCAAACCGCCGATGCCTGCACCACTGTCCAACGGCAAATAACACAGTGAGTGACACCCATCGGTGAGAGGGGAAGAGGGACTCGTACCATATCGCAACGCGAAACTTCGGTTCAGATGAAGGCATGTATTGTCAAAAGGAGGAAGGTTGTAGAGACAAAGAACGGGATGGGCGTGAGCGGAGTCGTGGGCGATGGTCTGTAGTCGCCTTTAAGAACGGTTGCAATGCCGTCTGGGCCCATCATTATGATCAGTGAGTTCAATTGGAGGCGGGTCTTCTGCAGCTTGACGCGAGGCTGAGCCCCTCGGTGAACAATTTCAAGGTTTGACGCGACGGTGGCGTGATCATCGCGGCAGGCGCTGGTCGCTTATCGCGCGGAGCCCTTTCCATAGACGGGTACGAGGAAAGCGACTGGATAGTATTTCAGCGCCGCTTTTCCTGTCCAAGGAGCCACATATATACAAGAACCCAAGGGACAGTATACAAAGCTGAGTCCAGGTGTATTGGAGAGCGACGAACGTGGAGGGCAAATTTGAAGAGTCAGGGGCTCGGCCCCATTAATATTTCGGCAAATAACGCCAAACATTCAAGTCGCGTCGTGAGTCTGTGGCGGTGCGATTCCACTTGGGTTCCGCACTTCATTTCACCTCCGTCTTCGTCGCGACGATTCAAACGTTGATAACACATCACTCTTCAATTTCATTCATCGGATTCAACATAATGGTATTAGATACAGTTAGCAGCCGTTGAACGACTGCCTTCATGCGCTCCCCGCCGTAAGTTCCTCCACTTCCACCACTGCCGTTCGTTTGTCTGGGCTTGAGTTCCTTGCAGCTGATTGTTTCTTGGATGCTCCACCCAAGATGTGTGCGGACAAGGGGCTAACGCGACTAAGAAGGAATGGATAACATGCACCGTGTACGGACGAGTATAAGCATATTTGAACTCGGAATGCGGAGGTCGGTTCTACGTAGTTCGCACCAGCCATTTGCCCAATATTTCAGGCGCCATCGCTTGAAATGCGTCCAAGACAACTTTGTCTACAAAACTCTGCAACACACCAACGATTCTTCGTGAGCTATCCCCCGTCCAATGGCACCCGTGACAAAAAACTGACAAACTATTCCTGAAGGGACCTCTTCTCGGTTGCGATCATGAGCTCGCAGCAAACCCCCTTGGTGGATCTGGTCCCGACGTAGAGCATCTCCATTACTGCATGTATAAGCGTCATGCAGGTTTATACGTATACACGCTAGCTAATCGTGGCGCTGCAGAATAACACAGTCCGATGTTCGCTCGGAGCAGCTTCGGTTTCTGTCGCCGTCAGGCCCGATCGGACCTACATGAGGTGTGGCTTCATCTGCCTCATCATTGTACCTATGGTCTGGCTTACTGGCCCGCAAAGGAGCCACAGTAGAGAAATGTTACACTGCTTATTGCTAGTAACTTGTAACGCATACAAGCGGATAACCGCAACAGTAAGAATCGAACGTGCACCTACATTGGTAAAGATACAGTTTGGAGATACAACAACCTGAAACACCAATGACCGATCCAACCCTGCGACTCGCCGCGTACACCGAGATCGCGCCCGAGATTTTCCACCGCCCTCCTGCTCACAACCCGCATTTACCTATCATAGCTGATGCCATCGCCCACGCTCAGCCCGAGCAGCTTACCCGGTGTGAGCGCCTGATGGTGCGGCTCGCGGAGCGCGGACGGGCGATCCTCCCGCCGCGCCAGGAGCTTTTTGAGCGTCGGCGGGGACGACGAGGTGCTCATCCGCAGCAGCTGCGATGCGGCGGTCTCGTCGTCCGGCGTGCGGACGGGCGAGAGCGAGGGCGAGGCCGATGAGCCCTTGTTCTCTTTTTCTCTGTGCTGGCTAGTACCCGAGTGGGCGCTGGAAGAGGGGGTGGCGCTCGGTGGGTAGGCCGATAAGCCCGAGTGCGGTGCTGTGGGCTGCGCTAGCGACGAACTGAAGCGAGCACCGCTGGTCGCAGTCGTGGAGAGGAAGGCAGCACGCGGGGATGGGAGAGTTAGAGCAGGTGGAGCGGGGAATCCTGAGGAAGTGCCCTTGAAGGTGCCGGAAACGGGTGGAGATGGGAGCTGCGCGTACTGTTCTCGGGGTGATGGTCGACGGTGGACATGCTTTTGGCCTGGCGTAATAAGGGGGCTAGGAAACGACTGAGCAGCAGAAGTGGGCTCGAGCATGGGCGAGAGCCATGAAGAGATGGAGGGAAGACGGGTCGGCGGCTCCTTGGTGGTCGAGCGGGAGACCATACGGCTCTCACCGCTCTCCCGCTCGTTGTCGGCTTCATCGTGGTCGCTCTCCTCTTCCTCTTCGCGTCTTTTCCGCTTTCCACTCCGCTTGTCGGCTTCAGCATCGACGCTGACAGCCATGGAGCCGTGGCATCGCGTGCACGTGCCCTGCTCAAGCACATTGACCCGCTCGGTGAGGTCCTGTAGATAAGCAACGGTCCGAACGAGGACCTCGAGCTTGAACTCCTTCTCCTGCTTCGGCTTGCCCTTCTTTTTCGGATTGTCATCATCGTAATCGCTCTCTTCCTCCTCGGGAGGCTCGTCTTGTCGCTTATACTTCGACGGCACGAGCTCGCGCAGCGTCTGAAGCGCGTCGTTGATTTTTGTGCGGCGGGCCTTCTCAATGAGCGAGTGATTGATCTTGCGCTGCGCCTCACGCACCGCGCGCGACTGCGTCCCGGGTTTGCGGCCGCGGCGCTTTGGCGCTGGCGGTGGAGGTGCTTCTACCTCTTCCGCTTCTTCGTCAGAGGACCCCGGGCTGTTGTCTCCCGGCGGGGGGGCATAGACATGGGCGGTCGTGGCAGAAGACGCAGCGGCAGAGGTAGCAGTAAGCGTAGAGTCGGACCGCAGACGTTTTGCCCGGCGCGGCGGGTTGCAGCTAGCTGCGTAGACATCGTTGTCGCCCATATCCAGGGTGATGTCAGCGCTCGAGTCAACAATGTTGTGGCTGGACTCCGCAAGCGAGAGCGACTGGTGCGCACCGAGGGGTGCGATGGAGCGATAGGAAGAAGACATGGAACGAGCAAAAGGAAGGCCCGAGCAGAGTCGGTTTATCTATCCACACGCCAGGGAGGAGCGGTAGGGTGCGTGCGATTGGCTGCGCTGAAACGGCGGTGTGGACTGGGTGAATTTCTGCTCGTGTGCCATGGAACGTGTCAGTATATATTGTCGGGGCGCTAGTTCGCCACTCGCACGACTTGAAAAGGGAGCAGTGATTGGCCAAGGAGCGAACGCACGTGTGTCGGCTCAACTGCCAGACCGCCGGCTTCATCAGACCGTGCAGGTCCTCACCAGCTTTGGCCATGTTTGACCCGCCCACTAGGTTTGGGTACGTCCGTCACACAAACATTCAGAGCCGATGAGTAGAGTCTATTATAGCAGCCATCACCAAACATTGTGCAAAGATCTATAGCATATGAGCCAGTTCCTTCCATTACGGCTGGCGAAGAGCGAAAGTACGTACTGAACACATCAAGGAAGGTTATAGGCACGGCAGACTGGAAGTGTACGCTCATTACATTGAAGATAGGCGTGCAGATAGTACTCCGGGAATACAGTAGGCATAAAAAACAAGAACGAAAAAGAAGAGACAGAGACAGAGAAAAGACTGTGAACTGAGTATCGTACAAACGTGTTTGGGTTTCAGGTCATGAGGGTGGTGAACGTGAATGTGGTATCCTGGGCGTGAGTATGAATCAAGCAGACCGACCGACACGAAGAGGAGAACGAAGAAGAAGAAGAAGCAAGCTAGAAACAATAAAAACGGAGCGTCCTAGATAAGAAACACCACGGCACGCGACACGGCGTCATACGCCTAATACGCGCCGTATTGCTGAGGATTCCAGTACCCATGAGCGGCGGCCTGCGGGGGATGAGGCGCGTGCGCCCATGTGGGAGTCGCCGGCACAGATTCAGGATACGCGGAACCGCGCGAGTCCTCTGGCGGCTGATGGTCGACATACGGAGTCCCCATGTCGTTCCCTCTCATCGCCATAGACGGGTCTATCCCGAGGCTCACGTGAGCCCCAGCTTCGTGCCCGTTGCGGTCCTCGTAATTGCCGCCGTACGAACCCACCATCTGCGAGCCGGGGTTTGTAGAAGGGTACGCAGAACCCCGTCGATCAACGTTGGCGTACTGCATCGGCGGCATGGGGCCAACGCCGTACGACTGGTTATTACTCTGCGAGAAGGTGTCGCCGTGCATAGGCTGATTGTAAGGCGCCGGGAGAGGAGTCTCCGAGAACTGGCCGCTTTGGTGGTGTTCGTACAGGGGCGAAGGCTGCGCCGACGTATCGGAGTAAGCCCGCATGGTCGCTGCAGCTGAATTATATGGATCGCTGTAGTCGACATGCTGAGACTCGGCCGAGCCGTGGTGCTGCGACGGCTCCGTGGGCACGGGATTGGGAGGGCCCATGGTGAACGACGCCTGATTAGGGGTTACTGACTGTACCGAGAAGCGATTGTCATCCACGGCGGGGCTTGCAGAATACGACGACGCTTGGCTAGAAGACAGCTCGGCCTGGGTTGGAATGACGGGGGTACTTCCCTTAGTCGAGGATGACGAAGGGCGAGTCCTCGTAAGAGGCGAGACCTCTTTGGTAGGTCTAGCACGAACTCCCCAGGCGGGATAAGTCACCTTCTTCGACTTATCCTTATCCTTGCCCTTCTCTTTCTCCTTCTTCTCCTTGTGCTTCTGCGGCTCTGCTGTAACAACGTTCGCTGGACGCTTGGCGGGAGGCGCCGCAAGCTCCGAAGGAGCTCGCTTGATCTCGGGAATCGGTACGGGGGGCTCGCTAACGAGTGACAAGTCGACTGCATGAACGGGTGCGGGCGTTTGGCGTTGAGAGTGACCGGGGTCGGACGCGACGGACGGACCCGCAGATACAACGCCAACGCCAACATATGGGAAATTGAAGCCCGTGAGCAGCGGGTCCGTATCGACGTCCCCGTCGTCGTGCTTCCTCTTCATACCAGTCGTGTACTCGGGGTTGCCCGACCGAGCAGCAAGCGCCTTCTGCCTCAACAGCTCCACGATCTTGACAGCCTCGTTCACGGTGTCCTCCACACCGCCTTGCATTGATCCGCGCCCGGTGGCCGCCAACGGATCACGCATGATCTCGAGCGCAACCGACACATCATCAAGCGTGACGTTCGCCCAGATCGCGGACGGCTGTGTGATGACAGCGTGGGAACAAACGACAGCAGCATCGAAGAGCGTGCGCCGGAACGCATAGAAGTCGAAGAGGGCAGGTGAGGGCCGACGACAGCGCGGATCAGAGCGCTGCTTCCATGTCGCGTAAAGTACGTGGGCAGAGTGTATGATGGCGTGGGCAGCGTTGATCGTGCCCAGTGCAGCCTGGTGGTGAGACCCAACAGAGCCGTACGGGTACGACGGCCGTAAGAACGGCAAATAGACCTTCAGTATCAACCGGTTGGCTGTGATCGCCAGCTCGCAGCGCTGTGCTACGAGCACGGGTGACAGCGTGGCCAGCTCGCTCGAAAGCGAGGAGCAGCCTGCCTTATCCCTGAGCCTCTCCATATCCAGGCGGAAAGCAGGAGGGAGATCGGCGAGCCACTGCTTGATGTCGTCTTCGCACGCCATTGCTTGATCTAGCAGGAGCTGATCCTCGCAGTCAGGGTCCCTGAACGATTGCTTCTTCACGTCTTTGACCAGCTGCGCAAGGCTAAAATGCTATTCATGAGCTCACATCAGGTGAAATAGGAACTTAGAAAACGTACCTGCACTTAAGTCGGAAATACTTGAAATCGGACGCGTTAGGCTCCAGAGCCGACTGCGATGTGCGAGGGAGGGGTAAAGCTCCACACGAGGGGTTGAACAACTCTTCGTCCACGTCCATGGGTAACCTAGTGCTACACTCATGGTCGTTGATAAGCGGAGCACGGCCCATGTAATCGGATATAAATCTGGAGAAGGTCGCTCAGGATACCACGCGCACGATCACTCATTGAATCGCACTCACAAGTCGTAGTAATAGATATCCCACCAGACGCGTCTGCGCAGTTCGGCCTCAAATAACGTGAACTTGCCTGGGAAGTCATCAGGATCTGAGTCCAGACCCATTGTTCGCGCGACGTTAACCATCTTGCCAACCTGCAGACGTAATAAGCCGAGCGTTCACTTACCTCAACGCATAGACACTTACATCTGGGAGTAGATTGTGCGCCAAGCGAGCTTTGCCCTCGTGTAAGACGTACAAGACTTGCAAGATCATAGCCACAAGATAGTCGAGGTCGTATGTATTTGAGTTCTCGAAGACCGTCAACGCTTGCTGCGAGAGCGCGAAGAGTACGGCCGGAGCACTGGCGGTGTCCTTCGAGATGATCTTGCCGTTCCTCTTGACAGTAGCAGTCGGCGCGGCTGTCTTCTTGCGCTGAGTAGGACGCCCCGTGAGCTCGTCAATCGGGTCACCGACAACAGGATCAGATCTGAGAGACTCGGCCTGTTCATCCGCCGACTTGTCGAGCAGACCACCCAAAGCAAACGCAGCCGATGCAGCGGCGAAGAATGAGATCGGGGGCCGCTGAGCTGCAGGTGCTCGCTGGGCACACGGACCAGATGAGGTGCCAAAGAAGATTGCCCTAGCAAGATCAGCCTTCGTGGTGGGAGTAGTGGCCACGCTGCCTGAGCGCCCTTCACCAAAAGAGGCGCCACCCACGTCGTCGGATTCACTCGCCCACTTGAACATGCTCTCTGAGCGGTCCTTGAAGTGCTTCCAGTTGAAGCAGGGGTGCATCTTCAGAAGTTCTTCCAGCGACTCATACATCTTCTGGCGCCGTCTAAGAGATAAGGGGATATGGGCAACGAGTGACGGTGTGACGGTAGGGTGGTCGGCGAACGAGGGGGAATGCGAGGAATAGTACACAGACATGGAAGGCAAGAGAATGGGTATAGGGACGTCTGCACCTGCAGAGTCGGGTGGCGGCAGGGATACGGGTACAGGCTCCAGTTTGATCTGGGCTGACGTCGGACTATGTGAGGAGGATTGTTGAGTGGGAATCATCTCCCTATTAATCTCTAGGTCACCAAGCCATATAGCAGCCGTGTCGTCGAGGGATATGACCAAGGAAGAACCAGATTGACTAGTGGCGAGCAAGGAACGGTCCGGGCGGGGCGCAAACCCAAAGCCGTGTTGAAAATTAGTCGGACGAGCGCCAGGTGCGCCCATCTGCGCAATCTGAGATTCGACTTGTATAAGGCGGTTATTGAGTGAATGCAAGTCGCTAATTAGGGATATGGGCTAAGAGTTCCACGGTGGACGAGTGGTGGCTACGTACACTTTTTCAGTGGCTGCAGCTGAGTAGACACATCGTGCCACAGTATCGCGCTTTGTGCACGATCCGCAAGGCGTACGGCGGTCACATTTGAGCTTGAGGCGTTTGCACTGCCAAGGCGACACGCGATACGACGCGGGGGGATGAAGTCAGTGGGAGCCGAAGGAAGGCAGGGTCGATAAAGGCGTACCTCGGCGCATACAACGGTTATACGAGAGCGGACTTGGCTTTGGTAGGAATAGAGATGTAAGTTCGCCATGCATGGTAGAAGGAACTGGGAACGTACGGTCCGCCGCTATTGTTACTCGACTGCTGGTCTCTGTGGTGCGAATGTTGGGGCTCGGCTGCTGGGGTCGCGTCCATAACCCCTGCTCCTGATCCTGACCCGTAAGCTTGCTAAAGGATATGCTGAACTATCTGCGGCCTGAAGAGCAAAGGGAGCCGGGAGGGGGAGGGCGCGGGAGGGCAGGAAGGGGATGTCGTCGAGGCTTTGGAAGGGAAGTATTAGCGGCGAGCGCGCACACTATTCAAGTAACCCGTCTGAGTCCCACGGAGACCCCCGGCCACCGCTAAATAAATTGCCCTTCTTTTAAACATTTATGTATACCTGTGCCTGACTACCGTAAATGGTTTTCTGAATTCTCGGCCCTCCTCGACTCGCTTAGCTTCTCATAGTCTTGCTCTCGTTACCAACAAGCACCTGAGCGAATCGAGTACCCGCTGGTCTGTCCCGCACAAAACCCCAGAAATTCATCCTTCCTCTTGAATGGTTTACAAAGTGCTCACTTGGTGAAATGCAGCTCCACCAGGGGCGTGCTGATCTCATGGATCGGTGTTCCACGTCCTCGACCACGCGACCTTCTCACAAAAATAATCTCGGCAAGAGCGGTGCCGGTGTTTTATCCTTGTGCCCCCCATCCCGCGAAGCTGTCGGGATCCTCGAGTCTATCTGTGATCGTTCTCCCTCGATCCAGTGTGCAACGCTATCATCCGCCACGTCGGTCTCACACAGGGGTCCTACCACTCGTCTTGGGTAGACACGGAGAGCTCGGAAGCATATTCACTAGCGTTGAGGCTGCTCGTTACCAATAAACCCAAATTGACACTCTTCGGGCCTAAAATTCACCATCAGTCCCCCTTGCGTCTCCATCTGTCTCCATCTGTCGCACTAGGACGTGCGGAGCCTTACGGAGCCCTCGCTTGAGTCGAATAATATTCTGCACCCCCCATCACCGCGGCATTCCCTGACAGTCAGCGACCCCACCCCAAGAATGACTAACAAGCGCAAAGTCTCCCTCGTCTCTTCGCCCCTACGCAGTCCACGGCTCAAATTAGCCGCTCGGGAGCCGCCCGTGGATAAAAGTCGCGGCTTTAGAACTCCGCGCATACCCCGGTGCGATAAGATGGATGCAAAGTCACAGAAGGGCGATACCTCTATGAATATACCTTGACTCACGCCCAATTACAAGCGCGGCGAATGGGTGCTACGTGTCGGGCCTCGCCGTGAAAATCCCTCCGTTACGTCGGCAGACGGAAGCAGATAGAGGCCAATACGACCCATGGCGCTGGAAGCAGTAGCCATGACCTCGCACACCCAGGTTAATAATATCCATCCACTTTGGCGTAGTCTCAACCGCGTTCATCCGAATGACCAGACACTTCTCTTTTACTACGGTGGCACCAATTCCACTCTTTCGTTCGGTGAATCGAAAGCGGCATGCTGTGTGCCACGCAAAGGCCACGTTCCTAGAGGCTTTAACGTAAAAGACAAAGCAGGGGCGCTGGGAATGCAGAGCGTTCCGTCACCCTCACGTCAAGAGTCGCCCTATGTTTAATTTACGCCCAAATGTAAGGATTAAAAAGGATAAGATTGTCACATAGCCATGCTCGATTAGTCTAGTGGATTACTCTCGTTGAATAAGTGCCAAAAGGCCAAGGACGCCCAACAAGGCATACTTGAGCTGGGGGAAGTCGTTCTGAAAGAATTTCAGCATGTGCTTGACACGTACTGTAGCACAAAAGGATAAACACTCTTACCATCGCAATCGTCACGTAACCAACGTACGGCAAGAACCTGGTCAGACAAAGAAGAAGCGAAGTCAGGAACCACTGTCACGAGAAGGGAAGGCAAAGGGGACAATGGGCATCGCGGTACGAATAACTCAGACATAAAGGCCGAGCACGCCGCGTCAAGGAATATCCTACGTGGAGAAACTCTAATCAACTCACCCTCTAACTTTGCCAACGATGTGCTTCCGCTCCAACCAGTCGAGCCCCTGATAAAGCTCGATATCGTCGACATAATTGTTGTCCCCCTTCGTCAGCAGCAGCTGGTCCGCCACCGGCGCCAGTGTCACCTCGCTTGAAACGAACAAAGCAAGCCCGTGATTAGCGCATGTGTCTCTCGGGCGGCAAAAGCGACAGCGTGCGCGCCGCAACATACCTAGAAGAATTTTTTACGATAGTATCGTGGGTCTCCAGCACGCGGTGGACGATGGGGATGTCGGCTCCGGGGATCTTGTACACAGTGATATCACCAGTGCTGTACCGCTGGTTTCCAAAGTTCGTCAGGAAGAGGAGGTCGCCGCGGTAGAACGCGGGTTCCATAGAGCCACTGGATACGGCAAGACAGGAGCGCGCAAGGGCGTGGTTGTTAAGTGAGGCCGAAGTCGCGAAGAGCTGGATGACATACCTGAGAACCACGACTATGGGGGACTCGGTGTTAAACATGAGGCCCATTCCCTTCCATATCATGAGACCGGAGGTTATGACAGATGCGAAGTTCAGGATTTGGAGAAGAACCTGTACGCGCACTAGGGATTAGCATTGTAGCATTACAGCACAACTCGCGCTACTGGGTGCACGTACATGTCGGAAGCCAAGCTTCCGCAGGGTCTTGAGCTCGTCTGAGAACATCGTAGAGGGAGCTCTAAGGCGGCGGAGAGGTTGTGGTGGACGAGAGGAAGCGCGCGTTCTGGCGCTGGTCTGGGGCAAGGATGCGTCGGTGACACGTATAACACGTGGTCCAGTCACTATCTTCGGGAGCAATAGTACCCCAAGACCGCCGCCTCTACAACAAGTACTCGGACGGACTCAGAGTCTCAGACCATATCCCTGCCAGACACCAAAGAGTCCTAGACAAGAGCAAGTACACTTGGTTTTCAAAACGCTGAAAACTGTAATTCTACGGCACATGAAAGGACGGAAATAGAGATTGCAACCCTCTACGCTAAGGAGCAGCGACCCAAGCAAAGACCTCGTCTCTTCCCTGCGCAATATCTCCTTTCTTTCCCGCACTCGAGTACGCAATCCTAAGCCGTTCCGTAGCGAGCTCGTCCAGCAGTGCAACGTTCTTCGGGGTATCTGTCTGGGACGCCGACACAGAAGCATGTTCAGGATCTCTGATGAGGCGTCGCGAGCACTACAACGAAGGCCACATTATTCTCAGATCACGGCCGGGCTGCAGCGAAGGAAAGGGTAACATACCAACTTGACGCCATACCAAGCGCGAACAGTGATTCCAAGCGGCGTTGACTCCGCCAGTGGCTCGTTGTCGTCGCCGTCCGACATGTCAACAACCATGAGGAACATCCGGATAGAGAGCGGAACGTCGCCCGCCGTGTATGCGGTTTCGGCAGCTTGCAGCAGATAAAAGGGGTTTTGGGGTGCGAGTACGATGACATGGGAGAGTGCTTGAAGGGAGTTCTCATACCTTGAACGCGTCAGCAAATCTGAGCAGAGAACATTGAGAGTGCACTCACCGGTTACACGTCGCGTAGATATCAGCCAACTCCAGCCAGCCCTCTACATCCGCGTAGAAAGTATCCAGAAACTGCGATAGCTCATTCACAGCCTTCTCAATCTTCCCCATGTGCCGAAGGACAGCTATCTGCCTCTTCCATATTGGCTACCGGAGACAACGAACGCTCAATAATCATTTTCAGTCGTAACCAACAACTACCACGTACCGCATTCGCCGAGTCCGCCTCCAACAGGTCGTTATAGTACTTGAGCGCAATCTCCGGTGACTCCGTTGCCTCCATGAGTATACCATGTAGACAATCTACGCGAGGCGACCCGGTGAACCTCTCCTCCAACACTTTCAGGCATTGCTAAGCACATACAAGTCAGTCGGACACGCAGTCGAAGAAGAGTGGGATAACACACACGTCTGCAATGTCGTACCGTCCCATGTCTATCGAGGCGAGAGCAAGCTGTTCTAGAAAGGACCATGCTATTGCGGTACGTCAGCTCAGCGCGCGTTGGCTTTCAAGTCTCTCTTGAGGTACTCTAAAGACGCACCGTCATCACCCATCTTCTTGTACGCATTCCGCTGAAAGAGCGGGAGACCCTTCTGGAAGGTCTCTTGAGATGCGCGAGAGTTGTGCGCCCGGTATGTCGCGAGTTGCTCGAGTGCGGCTGTGGTGGTCATGGCGGGCGATGGGGACAGACAAACGCACCCTCCAAGCGCCATCGGCACCAGAGCGCGGCCCGCGGTGTTCGGACACGGTTTTTCCTCCCAAAGCTACCAAATATGGATATTATAGGGAAACTATCGTACAGATTCACCCCTAAAATACCGGGGAAAGTGCTTGAACGAGTCGGCGGCGCCCTCTTGTGACATCTGTTCCTCTTGCTTTGCGATATCGACGAAGAGAAATTCAGGCAAGCCACTACAACAGTATATTCGAAAAAGAGAGACCTCCACGCGAAACGTACGAATAAAGCAGTTTCCGAGTGACGACCGACAACGGCGCGTTGCGGTATGACCCGGAACATCTTCACTCCCTCCATGTCCTTGCATTGACATCTCATCTCTATCATCTTTCTTGTGGCCGTAGCCCCACAAGCCTTTCTAACCATGTCAACTGACCACAGGTAAATCTTACTCCGGTTACTCATTGCTACTTTACCTGACGGCCCACCTCTAGCATCCCTTCTTCCACCCTTGACGCAATTCACGTCAAAGACATCCGCGTACCCGTCTACATCAGATCAGGATCCGCAAATGAGCAAGCTCCAGCAGAGGGGACTGCTCTCGTCACCATCACGCTTTTCCACGACGTCTCAATAGCAGCAGCTACCGATGAACTCTCCTACTCGATCAACTACGCCGAGATCTACGAGAGAGTACGTGCAAACTGCTCCGGAAAGCACTACGCAAACCTAGGCGAACTGGTCGCGCAGGCTCATGCGCAGGTCGCAGACTCTCTGGTTCAGCCTACCCACGTCAAAATCAGAGCAAAGCAAACGAAGATATCTGAGGCATCCTCTTTTACGTTCGAGCTGGAACGGGACTCATCGACGACCTTGACGGCCAAACATACGTTCAGGTTGGAAGGCATTACCTGCTCTACGATCATAGGGGTAAACGAGAGCGAGCGTCACACGAATCAACCAGTGACGTTCGACATCACAGTACGACGTCGACTGGCTGAATCCCCAATCGACTTTATAGACTTGAGCGTATTGACTCGTACCATCAAAGAGGTGAGCACTCTCCCATGACTAGAGGCACGCGTCGATTACTCATCCTGATCATCAGCATGCTCGTGGGACGTCGTTCTTGACGCTGGAAGCACTGGCATCGTCAGTCGCTTCACGCGCTTTACAAACCCTTCATGCCGACGACGAGATCACCGTCAAGGCATCAAAACCAGAAGCACTCAGCGAAGCTGAAGCACCTCAAGTCGAGATTTCACGCCGTCACCAAGATTTCCCAGCCATGTTCCCTCGGGGTCCTGAACCCACACCTGGGTTCGGCAAAATGACTACCCTTCTAGCATCCGTGTCCCCTATATCGAGCGCGAAGAAGAAGCTAGCCACCTCTGGGATCGCGCTAGGCTCAAATATAGGCGACCGGTTCGCGAACATCGAGACCGCGCTTCGGCTGCTCGAACGCCCGGCATCATTGCTCGACGATCTGAAATTAGAAGGAGAAGGAGAAGCCGAAGTCGCCATCGTGAACACGAGCTTTATGTATGAAACGATGCCGATGTATGTCACTGATCAACCTCGCTTCGCCAACTGTGCTTGCGTGGTGCGTAGAACCTCCCCGATGTTTGGTCATGTGGGGCATAACAATACTTATCGCGGTATAACTAGGTCGAGACCAACCTCCCACCGACAGAGCTTCTCAGGCTTCTCAAGAAGATAGAGGTTACCGTGGGCCGTGTCCCCTCCATCCGCAACGGACCGCGAGCAGTGGATCTTGATGTTATACTGTACAACTCGGATATCATCGATACGCGGCCATCAGACGCGAGACGCAATCTGGACAACCTCGAAGGACACCTCGTCGTCCCGCACCCACGGATTGCCGAGCGATGCTTCGTTCTCCAGCCCCTGGCCGAGTGAGTACAGCAACTCGCCATCTAAACTGTAACCTTAGCTACTTCCCCCGAGTTAACCGTACGACCTCCCTCCAGTATGATTCCCGACTTCGTGCACCCGGTGCTTCGCAAGCCTATCGGAACGTTGTTACGAACTCTCGAGTCGGCCCACCCCGAGGATGTCTCCGCAATGATCAAGGTCATGCCCTTCCCGCAATACCCACTCGCGGAAAACGGGTCCCCGTTGAATAGGGACTTGCCAGTTATCCCACCCACGGCGAGATACTGGACCTTCGGACACCCTTCCAGCAGGACGTACGTCATGGCCACGCTGAACGCTACCCCCGACTCCTTCTCCGATGGATCGGTGAACAATACGCTTGATGCGGCCATGGCATACGCCACGAAGGCGATTGCCTCGGGGGCGGATATTATCGACATTGGAGGGTACTCCACGCGGCCTGATGCAGCGTTTGTCTCGGACGAGGAGGAGATCAACCGTGTCGTGCCCATCGTCAAGGCCATTCGTGCTCAGAAAGACACGCCAGACGTAGCCAATGCTCTCATCAGCATTGATACCTTCCGCTACACCGTCGCTGAGGCTGCCGTGCTCGCTGGCGTTAACTGTATCAATGATGTGTACGCCTTTGGTGGTCCAGATTACCCCTTGAACCAGGCTTCTGTACGACACTTTGCTCAGTTTCGTCGGGTATCTCGTGATCTTGGTGTTCCAGTCATTCTTATGCACTCACGGGGCGATGCCGGTTCCAACAAAGACTACAGCACCTTCTCTGAAGGTGTTCTGGAGGGTGTTCGGCGCGAGCTAGGCGATAGGGTAGACGCCGCTGTGACAGGGCGAGGAGGCATCCGCCGCTGGCTCATAATGCTCGACCCTGGCATCGGGTTCAGCAAGACTATCGAGGGAAATTTAGCTCTGCTTAGGCATGCTTCATCTCTCACTTCGTCTGTGGAAGGCAGCACCCTATTGGGCTATCCCCAACTAATAGGCACGTCGAAGAAGTCATTCCTAGGCAAGATCTTGGAGCGCAAGGACGATGATGGCCCATACGCTGGGCGGGTGACGGAGGCCAGAGAGCGAGGGTGGGCTACTGCTGCTGCAGTGACGTGTGCCGTACAGCAAGGTGCTGCTGCCATACGTGTACACGACGTGCAGGAGATGAAGGATGTCGTCGTAGTCGCATCTGCAATATGGAGCTAAGTGCGCCGTATGGGCCGTCTTCATATCTGCCGTGGACTCCGCAATGCTCAGTTCAGCCTTTCTCAAAGTAGGAGAATGTCAATCATAAGTGGATTGGCATGAGTGCGAGTGCATATCGTAATGACATGTGGGTGGAGAGATAATATAGCGTGCAAAGAAACAATGCGGAATGATATGAATACACTCTGCCCGCAACCCCTGTGTAGCTGCTTGGTGCAGAAACCTCCCGCGACGGGACGCGGGGGTAACCCGTTCAAGCTTTTGTAGCTCTGCTTTACTTCTCCGGGTTGGGGTTCCTGAAAAGTATGAGTCAGTAAAGGGATCCGACGAGGATGGAGGGGACAGGTGGAGAGTAGAATGTCAGATAGGAGCGAAAGACAAAGATGTATGGTTGTCAACACTTTAGTTTCAGTGTGAACTATGCATGATTTCAAGTATCATCGTAGGAGAGAAGGGGCAGATTGATAGGGTAGGGGCGAAAGATTAGATGGGAAAACTCACATTCTCCGCTTGCCGCCAGGAAGGGTGGTGACATTGACGAATCTATAGGTTGGATGAGAAACGAGCTGAGCCTACACCGCCGACGACTACGCACCTGCGGTTGTAGAGAATCCGCTTCTTGGCACGACCCTTGGGGGTTTTCTTCTTCTCCTGCTTCTCAACCTTGGGGGTTTGCGATTTGACCTTGCCGGCACGGGCGAGAGAGCCGTGAACTAGGGAAATACGCAGCAATGTATTAGATCATTGCCTGCTCTATGGACGAGCAGAGATTCCTCACCTTTTCCCATATTGGCTTGACGTGGGGGGAGACGACGACGGGAACGGTGACTAAGGCGCTACGGTGCTG
The DNA here is from genome assembly GCF_000271625.1 of Coniophora puteana RWD-64-598 SS2. Classification (NCBI taxonomy): domain Eukaryota; kingdom Fungi; phylum Basidiomycota; class Agaricomycetes; order Boletales; family Coniophoraceae; genus Coniophora; species Coniophora puteana. Next base: position 873,932 of record NW_006913060.1, read on the forward strand.
TATAGCTCCCCCAGTTTTAGGTTTCGGACATTCCCGGAATATCAATCTCTTCAACTCCGACTATGACCTGTTTGTCCGCCGCTTCTTTGGCGTCAGCCTTGGTGGGCACTGGCCCACAATCATAACCATAATGGCGTTTTTATCTATGTGGTTGATTGAAAGCCAACATCTGCGTTGTTAGCGAAGGTAACATGCTTCTTGCTGAAGTGCCTCAGACGTTCGGACACGACAGTTACGCATCTGGACAAATATTCGTGTCACACCATCCCACTCCGTGCTTTGGAAAACCCATTTGGTATAACGGAACAGCAGGCCTGGCACAGCTGATCAGACTGACCATCGGCATATTGGTAACGATTAGTGGGACCTCACCCCATTTCACCTTGTCTTCACCTCTTTCATCCTCTCCGCATGACCATCACTCATGACGAGCGAAGACCGTTCCGAGTGGCTATCTGGTACGTCGTAACCTTTTCTCGAAGTATCTTCACCGAAGGCCTGACTTGTCGCCAGCGGTGCAGGTCCCGGAGGATTACTGTTAGCTGTGACCATTGGAAAGTACTGTGAAGACACCCCGATCGACCTGTACGAGGCCCAGCCAGAGATATCAGTCGTTGGAGCGGGCATTACACTTCGAAAGCGGACGTTGGGCATAATCGAGGACTTAGGGTTGCTGGAGGAGCTTAACAAGTTCGTGACGAACATTAACAAGACTGACCGTGGTATGTTTCTGGCGCCCTCACACTCTAATGGGCCGGATCTTGCCTGACCACAGCAGGTCTCCGCCATCGCATTGCAGACAACAGAGACGGAGGGGAAGAATGGTTCCGTCTAACATATCGTAGTGAGTACTTCAGTGGTTATTAACGCGCCACCACGGGTGACGTAGCGATAAGATGGCGCACCTTCGTCCATGCATAGACGCGCGCTAGTCGACATCCTCAAAGCCAGCCTCCCGCCCACGTGTACCGTCCACACGTCTAAACGGCTTAAATCCTACCAAGAAGACTCGACGGGCACCCTCACCCTCGAGTTCACTGATGGAATCACCGCACTCGCTGACGTTCTCATTGGAGCAGACGGCATCCGTTCACCTACCCGCAGGTCTCTGTTTGAGACTGCCGCTCAGCACACGCCTCCACTATTCAACACTGCACATCTGTCTAACTATGTCAATCCTCTATTCTCCGGTATCATGGTTTACCGTAGCCTGTTCCCGATAAAAGATCTTCTTGAGAAGTATCCAGATCACCCTCTGACCAATGACCTTGTTCTCGTAAGTCTCGGCTCCTCGTGAACCATACTATGACTAATTCGCCAATGTAGTGGTTCGGTCAGGATAAGGTTTGGCTACCAATCGCTGTCCCTCGCACTATCTTAATCTACAATTAGCATCTTGTCGCGTATGGCGTCAATAACGGAAAGACTGTCAACGTCATTGCCTACACTACGAATTCCATCACTCAAACCAAAGCCAGCCCAGATAAATGGGTCGAAAATGTTCCAAGGAACGAGGTTGCAGATACATTTAGCAACTTTGAGCCCATGGCCCGAGCGGTCGCCGAGGTGAGAGGTCTACCATCATCAAGTGTTTGACTCTGCTAACCTATATTTCAGTGCTGCGAGGACATCAGTCTCTGGGCCTTACACATTACCAGTGAGCTTCCTATATCGACCTATGGTCATGTTGCGCTGCTTGGGGATGCGGTATGCTTCATCCGATCACCAACGTTCATCTACCCTGACGAACTGGCTAGTGTCACGCCATGACCCCGCACTTGGGTGCCGGTGCTGGCCAGGCCATGGAGGACGCATACGTTCTAGGCCGCTTACTCTCCCATGCAGCCGTGAACACGCAGAACATACCCAGAGCCCTTCGGATCTACCAAGACGTCAGACTGCACTACGCCCAGCACATCGCGGCGGACAGCTTGGCCAACGGCTTCTCGTATAGTTTCCAGGGACCCGAACAAATCAACGCTCCGCGTACAAAGGAGAATCTCGAGGCTTGGAGTAATATCATGAAGAAGCGGGGGCTCGAGTACATGGATGCGCCGGGCTCTGCTGTGGAGGACTGGCTCGAAGCAAAGCGGAGGCTAGACCAGACACTTGAGACAGGGCAGTAAGACTTTCGTAAGATGCAACATTTCAGGTCGCATTATCTTCATCGAGTAAATCTGCAGAACGCCAGTAGTCAACGAGCTTATCAAGTAAGTAGCTATTACGCTAGTGCTTTCTCTCCTTATCACAGCTCATTGACGCTTATCACAGATGATACATAGTGCATAATGAGGGAAATTATCGGCGTGCTAGCTCAGGACGCAGCTTAGTAAGGGGAAATGCGGGGCCACTTGAGAAGCGAGATAGCTTGTTTGGATGAAGGCATGCATCAAGATTTGTGCGCTCGATTTCTGATAACACTGCAAACAATTCATGATAGTTAGCCCGAAATACTTAAAAAATACGGTAAACATTAAGTTGAACCATTCTTGGTAATTAATCCTTTATTATTGTAAAAACTACTTTGAACAGAAACTCTGGCAATCATAATAAGGAGTAAGCAAATACTTGAAATGTTATTGAGAACATTATCATAAACCGCTTTTAAAGTAATGTTTATGATAATATGCTGAGGCTTACTTGAAATTTACTAAAGACAATGGTATTGATAACATACAAAGTAAGTTTATGATAATCCAGCTTGCATTATCATGACTCAAACCTACAATAAACGGAAGAAAATTACCTTAAAAAACCAATAAATGTTGTTGTGAATGGGAATTGGTTATATTGGGATTAATTAGCCCAAAATGGTAGCCGACAACAGCCGACAACAAGCCGACGACGGCGGACGACAACGGACAACCTTGCGGACAACAAATTTGACAGCATAAATACATTAATGACAATCAATAAATATTTGCCCGTTACCTTTAAGGTAACAGGGTCTTGGGGGGGAAGCTCGTCGCTTTCGTTATGCTATTGTCATGCACCGTTGTCTGCCATTGTCGTCCATTGTCGTCTGCAAGGTCGTCCGTTGTCGTCCGTCGTCGTCGGCTTGTTGTCGGCTGTTGTCGGCTACCATTTTGGGCTAATTAATCCCAATATAACCAATTCCCATTCACAACAACATTTATTGGTTTTTTAAGGTAATTTTCTTCCGTTTATTGTAGTTTTGAGTCATGATAATGCAAGCTGGATTATCATAAACTTACTTTGTATGTTATCAATACCATTGTCTTTAGTAAATTTCAAGTAAGCCTCAGCATATTATCATAAACATTACTTTAAAAGCGGTTTATGATAATGTTCTCAATAACATTTCAAGTATTTGCTTACTCCTTATTATGATTGCCAGAGTTTCTGTTCAAAGTAGTTTTTACAATAATAAAGGATTAATTACCAAGAATGGTTCAACTTAATGTTTACCGTATTTTTCAAGTATTTCGGGCTAACTATCATGAATTGTTTGCAGTGTAAGAGCGGAGATATGCGGATAGATGAATCACCTAGGTGAGATCGTTGTGTTCGCCTCTGGAGTAACTTTCGCTAGACTGAGCTTCTTTGGGGCGAAAAGAGCGCATCAAGATTTCAAAGCGAGAAAGAGCATCCATTCCGAGCATAAGTTCTCTGCGCAAGATGTACGTATCGGCAACTACATCGCGTGAAAGTCGACATTCAAGCCAGAACAAGTACTGAGTGCATAAATAGTACGAATCACTGACTGCTCCCCCGGCCCATAGCTGACTGACATCTACACAGATAAACGATGTATGATCCTGAAGTAAAACAATCAGAGCAGTGTACGAGAGCGCGACCCGAGTTTCACTTACGCTCACTCCTTCTGGCATCCACAACCCTTGGACTTGCAGGTGTCGGTGTCCGCCTTCGCGGAGCAGCCGTACACACCGATGCCGCTGCACTTGCAGCCCTGGGTGCCACCGCCGTTGCAGTAGCTAGGCAGCTGACTGCCGGACGAGCCGCAGCCGGCGATCTTGTAGGCGAGTGAGGCATCCTCGAGAGGAGTGGCAGCGGCGCCGCTGAATGCGGTGGCGGCAAGAGTGAGTGCGATGGCAGAGGTGAGTGATTTGAACTGCATGTTGGTGGTAGTGGTGATTGATCTGGTTGTTTTGTAGGAGGCTTGTGTTTTGAGCGAATGAACCACCGACAGCATTGTTTTTATACATGAACGCCGAATTAGGCGCCCTCAGAGTCAATTTGACCTTAGCACTTTCAACGACGAGACGACCAGCCAAGAATCGCTCCGTACTCGCCAAGTTTGTTTCACAGTCTAGCGACGGTAGGCTGTCCTATCGTGACTCTCCACCACGAACAATCAGTGGTGGATCCCATTGTTTCAGGAATGCTCACCACGGATTGAGGTTCTGTTCAGTCTCATGGTAAGCACCACGTCCCCAAATCTCTGATTATCTCAGTTGAGAATCCTGTTTCTGAAAGATGCGCTTCAATACCAAATGTGATTGAGCGTTTTCTCCTTATGACAATCGCCGACGTGAGACCGCGCAGTCAAATTTCTTGTCCAGGTGTTTCGTGTGCGTCCTCAGCGGTCCGGGAGATGAGAAGACGGTCTTATGTCAAGACATCATTGATCTTCTCGTGGATCTGGGGTAGATGTAAGCATATGATCTGCTCGCCAGAGCACTAGCAAATGTTTACCACGGATCGAAGGAACCGAGGCACAGGCTCACGGACGAAGCTCCAAACTCAAACCTTTGTGTCGGATGTACTGGTTTCATCTTCAGCTGCTGTGACGTAAATCCTTTCTACCTCCGTCGACTCCGTTGACGCTGCTCTGCCTTCGTAGCTCAGCGCTTGCGCATCCACTACTCCACACCTCCACAGTCATTGTGATTTACCTCGTCGCAATGTTTCACCTTTTCTCAGGTGGGCCGCGCGAGTGCAGACTTCGACGAGAAGATGCATATTTGCCCCCGGATAACAGCGCTGCGACCAAAGACAGCATAGTTGAGCCCAAATCCATACATACACCCTAAATTACTGACTTGTTTTCTATCGGTATTGTCTCAGCTGCTGTCGTGGGTCAATTCTTGATAGTGTTAATTGACTTGAATGGTTTTTGACAGGCAAGCGATCCACACACAACGAATGTGATGTAGACCGGTAATCGGAGACAAGTGACGTTGGACGATCTCGGCGCTACCGGGATACCAAGACGTCGTCATCCAATGACATTCCCTTGACCATTGAACGATTTGACCATGTCACTGGGATGCTAAGCTAAATTTGATGTTTCGCCATCACATCACGAAGAACTCGTTACGACAATACCAAATGATACTCCACCGAGAAATGATGGCCTCTTGCTTATGTTTCTTCCGCTCGCGCCGACTACTCCGGTTTCATGTAAAACGTCGGTGAGATCGGGTTACTCTTGGTTGTCTTCACTTCTTCCATCGCTCATCGCCCTGCGTATGTGCACGACATGTACGCAGAAGCCCATCTAATCGTTCTTTCTCATGCGCGACAGGTCACCATCTCGTCGCTCCGCACCTCGGATTCTCAATGCAATGAGGCGCTGCGAGTTCTGTGGTTTACGGTTGTATGCGGTTTGACTGTGAGCCGCCATCTCTCCGTCGCTGACCGTTCGTCAACGACAGGTCAACGATCTAGCACGGCAACCTTATGTCATTGGAGATCCACCAGCAACGGTGATGATCACTGAATACAAATTATGTAGATCGCAGACGATCTTCTCTTCTGCCCACATCGGACGCGAATACTTTACTTTCTAATCTAGTGGCATGGATCTCTCCGCTAAGTCCGGATCTGACAGCGACGTCATCTCGGTGACTTGCTCTCTTGCTTGGTTGGAAAGGTCTGTTTCAGCTACTCTACTCAATGATACTGATCCTCCTTCAAGTTCGACTCACGGATCATGTGCGACGCTTTGATTTATGTTTACTCCAACAAATGGTGATAAAACTAAATCATTTCTCTGTGAAGTGGTACCTCCGGTTACATTTTCGATGCTACAGCGCTGATGATGCACTTGGCAGTGTCCGTGTCTCTGTATCTCTCGGGTTTCCGTCAAAGAGGAACTGGGATCACGATTTACCCCACACCGCTGATCGGCCTCGTTGTGTTGTTTCAGGTTCATTCAGTCACTCACTCGGGGGGCGATGTTCAGGCCGCCAACGCGCGACTTTGTGTGAGGAAAGAGTCTTCGCTCTGCCGTTGCAAGATACGAACACAAGACGTTCTAGGGTAGGACACAGCCCTCGCGCTCGACATATAAAAGTGGTAAGCTTTCAGCCCAGATTCACCATCACCAAAGAACTCAACCAACCAACTCATCTACTACACCAATCTAAACTCCACCCATTGTCACTAAAATGCGCGCCTTCACTCCCGCTCTCGCCCTCGCCTTCGTCGCTACCGTCTTCAGCGGCATGGCGATCGCCACTCCTCTCGAGGACGCCGCCCTCGCGTACAAAATCGACGGATGCGGCACCGAAGGTGGCCAACTCCCCGCAGGCTGTAATGGCGGCGGCACCAAGGGCTGCAAGTGCAGCGGCATCGGTGTATACGGCTGCACCGAGGCCGAAGACACCAAGACTTGCAAGTCGAAGGGCTGCGGCTGCTCCAAAGAGTAAATGTGAGTGCTTGAGGTTTGACTTGCGCGGTATTCATTTGTTCTGATTATCTATCCATTGATCGTAGGCTCTCTGAACATCTTCCTGAACTGAAGACGCCATGTCATACTACTGCGATATTTCCTGTTCGATCAGCCACCAGTCTATCATAAATCATAGTTTAGTTTCGTAGTTGTATCACCCAAGTATCACCATTTACGTTAGTGTACCCAAAGTTATGGTAGCTATCTATATGGCGGTCTTGTCAATCCGTATTTATTTGCGTCCCATCTACAGAGTTCGAAAAAATGAGCTTCAGAACCTCGCATCTTGAGAACCAGGAATCGAATTCCAATGCGATACACTGTATGACCCGTTTAAGACATTAAGGCCAAAGCCCTATCACAATGCCCACTCTTACATGAAATCATCACGGGCCTTGATCTCATCGAAAGCTATGCGCACACCAATATTCTGTTCATTGTGACTTATGAAGCGCAGACAGCGTGCATCCCCATTTCCTTGCCCAATATCATACAAGTTAAAGGCGACTTGCTACCTTTCTACTAAACGTGTCCATCGACATAGTACACTGTGTCACGTAACACGAATTTACGAGCGGCCATTAACATCGTACCATCTCTCCTTTGCTTCTCGATACATACGACTTTCCCCCAGACTCAGGCTGTACTCCACTGACGGAATGGAACACTCCTCCCCTAACCTCTCGGCAGCCTGGTAAATTGGATTATTTGTACCGTCTTCAAATGTTTTCGTTTCTTCCGAATAGTTGACAAAAGTGAGGCTGGATAAGTGGCAACCAGACTCCTTCAGAAAACGACGAAGAAAGTCAAGTTCCCCTGAAGGCGGCGCGGTAAGAACGAGGTCGACAAGCGCAGGAAGGGTTAGGATATCTAGGAGTTTGAATGGTCCAACTTCCAAGTCAAAGTCTTCTGAATCTTCCGGATCATCGCTACCCGGTACGGCGACGAGGGCGAATGATCGCAGTTTGGGCGAAGTGACCATTGTATCCAGGCGTCCAAAGCGCTTATGCAGTGTTTGGATGAAGAGTTCAATTAAGTTCGGAAAGTTGTGAAAGAGGGGTATCACGTAGTCCTTATCTAAGCCATTTGATTTTTCCATGTCCAGCGTGAGAAAAGTGAGGTTCTCCCATGTGCGATACTCTAAAAATGCCGACATATCGGCGTTGTACACCGTGCATATGTGGAGATGCGTTAGGTGATCAAAGTAGCTGGCAATCGCGTTGTCTTCTTCCGGGTTATCTTCAAGAAGGTATGCGAGCTGTTCAAGGTCGACATTATCGAGTGTAAGATGTGTGACGCGTTGAAATTGAGACATCCACTGAAAAAGTGGCATGACACAAGCATGACATCCCCTTGCCGCGATAAGACGTCTAACCCCTTGACAGTATTGTACGCCGGGATGTTCTGCTGAGATCCATCAAAATCAGCTGCCCGCCTGACGGCTGTTTCTGATACATCAAGGGTGACAAATGTGGGGAGTAATCTAACCCTAGTCAGTGGCTTGAGAGGGGCAGGAATCATATCAGAAGTGATGCGCTCGCTTGTGGGTCGGATGCCAACCATGTTCCATAGCTTGGGAATGTTGAGCGTAACATCTCTCCACTTTCGGCATACCTGAGCGACATTGAGAGAGCCACTGGGTAATGCGTTGACGGTAAGAGAAGAGGAGAGTAGGGGTAGACGGTCTATCCGTCGATTCGACAAGACGGATGTCCGGGAGAGGATGAAGATGGTTGACAATAGCTCGACGGGGATCCGAAGCGAAGAAGATACCAAGCGAGTGTGATCAACCAAAGCTTCCTCTAATACCGTAACAGCGCGCGATAGCTCTGAGAAAATTCCCTTTGCAATATTGATTGTGGACGAGAGATCGGTCAGGATAGTTTGAACCTGACATGCCTCCTGCGCTGTAGCGACGCTATGATTCATCTTAGCATATGGAGTGAAAGGGGTGTTCGTAGCAGCCTATAATGTTACTTGAGTACTTGAAAGCGGTTAATCGAAAGATGAACACACGGAGATTTCGAGAGCAAGCTTTGGGAGCTAATTCGTTGGAACATAAGTATTGGCGGCGCGAATTGCAAGTGAGTTGATTACTCACGAGATTGGCAATCGAGGACAAGGCGGTGGGTCCATTGTTAGTTGACATTGTCGCGGTTTGTCAAGTGAATGTGGGTGTGTTTAGCCTATCCAGTCGGAAAGAGGAGGCAATCTATGCAGCTAACGGGAAGGACGAGCGTCACCCCATCACAGGTTGCCTATGGTGTACGCAGCGCGTACTGTACACCTACTTTCACACGGTACCACAAGTGTCCGAGTCAACAGTTGCCGCGCTGAGCTCTGCCTGACTTCCTCCTGACACAATAACAGGTCTCTGACGGACAAAGAGTCAAATTTGTCGAAATGATGCAGCACGCTCGTCTCTGGCTGGAGACAATGTTTAACCTCCCCCCCACCTCCCCCCCCCAAAAAAAGAAGAAGTTCATCTACTACGCTTGCAGTGCTCGAGGCGTAGGCTCAATGAGGTGACGTCACTGGGGTAAAGACATTTGTCAGGTCATGGCTCCCCAAAGTACTTAGCGGTAAGCGATCTAGAGCCTTCTTCGTTGCAGCTTGTGTTTGAACTGTGTATCTTCACCAGCATCTGATCATGGATATGGTCCATCTCCGCCTGGAAGAAGGGTTTCTTTTGATTCACATTCACTGGAGAAATCGGAAATGAGGTTCCCCGAAATTCGCCTCAGGGTCTATACCGAAGTGTGTGGTCTTATCGTCTCTACGCATCCAACAGCGTTACTCGGGTCCGTTATCAAGGAGGACGGGACGACGAGCTTTTTCTGGCAACTCATGTAACAAAATTGATTACCAGACATTCAAATTCGCTCCGAACCATGAGCGCTCGAGCTCTACGCGCGGCATTCATTAAAAGGGCAGTACCCTGGCATTGATGGAGACAAATTTCGTGCAGTCCCCCACAATGCGGAACACCATTCCGATCCCAGAGACTCCTCATCCATGGCGGACTGTGAGCCCGAGACGCACAATGGCACCTCTGGTGCCTCCCCCCATATCTACTAGCGACTACCCGCCATTGCCTCTGCTCGGTGCTCCGTCGAGTTCATTCTCCCCCCCTCCACTTCCTGGATATATCGTGTCAACACACGTTCTCCCCGCTGCATATCCTCGCACGGCGTCTTCAAAATGGGCCCCGCCGCCTGTAAACCAGACAAAGACCGAGCAACATGCCCGCGCAGAGTCAGATCTGCAACGCCTGATCACGCTCAAGGAATCCCAGGAACACGGAACGCTTTCAGTCCCACCTCGTGGAGAAGTCCTGTTCAACACTGTGAACTGTTACAGGCCGACTCGTCAACGGTCTTCTAGCCGGCCTATCACGTTGTTACTGTTACATGGGATTGGCTTACACAAAGAGGTGAGTAGCGCATAACTAAAAATTGAGCGCGTTTAACGGTAATGCTAGTCTTGGGAACCTTTCCTATCTGACCTATCCAAGTCTCTTGAGTGTGGATCATCCATTTTCATTGACGAGATATGGGCGCTGGAGTTAGTTCAGCACGGTGACGCTGGGCTTATCAATGAACGAGATCTCGGAGACATTTGTACGTCCTGCGTCGACGTTAGGACCATGAATTGACGAGTGCATTCTAGTTGATTCTTCCGACTACGGGCGTGATATAGCAAACTTTCTTCTGAGCTACCTACCTGACGAGCCTTCGCGAAAGCCAGTCGGAGTGAACCTATCACGGGTATCGGAAGAGGAAGCGGCACGTAGGCGAAAGTTCGGCTTCCGCAACCGAACCCTTGCCTGTGTCGCCCATTCCCTTGGTGCATGCTGCGTGTAGGGTGCTTTCGTTCTCAGCACAGCGATCCCATCTGATCACGGTTGCTCTCCCAAGTGTGTACCCCGCAGTCGAGATGCCAAAGTTGTTCTCCTCTCTCATTCTTGTTGAATCCGTATCTATTCCCGAGTACATGCCAGAAGCGTTGGGTAATCGCCGAGCCGAGGCACTTTGCCTCAAGCGTCAGAGTCAATGGAACTCATGGTAGGAAATACGACTTACCTTATGGCGCTCAGCACTCACAATCAAATTTTGACAGGGAAGAAGCATAGTCTTCGATAAGGTCCAATAAGTACTATCGGAAATGGAGTCCGCAAGCAATGGGAGTATACCTCAAGTACGCACTCAGTGCGACCGCTCACGGAACTATTTGTCTCAAAGCACATCCTTATCAAGTACGTTGTCGTTAATTACTCTGCAATCTGTCTCTGACTTAATTTATACTCGGACAACTAGGAAGCGATCATCATGGTGGAACGTAGAATGCCGTTTGAGACGTGGGAGCTCATTGCCTCTATATCGCCGTCTGTAAGGCTTCACTGGATCATGAGCGCAAACAGTGTACGTACAGGAGGTCGCAGAGTTGCGGCAGAAATGGTTTGGCGGAGGCCTGTCAACGCTTCAAATGTTCTACTTGAAGGCATTGGCCATATGGTTTGCCTTTTTGTATTATTCATCGCATGGCTCGGCTGGCTAATGGCAGCTTCGCCCAGGTTCCTCAAGAAGCCCCGACTGTGTTAGGTGCGCCGTTTCTTACCTCTGACAATCTTGGGTGCTTACTGTCCATATAATCAGCAAACTTGGTCGCAGACTTCCTTCGGCACGAATACAGACAATCTTCTGCAATGGGCCCTGTGGCGGGAACAAGCGCCTATGCGCAGTGGCAGGCTTCAAAGTTATAGAATATATTGCTCATGGGACGGCGAGCAGTACATGTTACCGTAGCCACACAACTCCTGTTTCTCACATTAACCTAATGTCTTTAGTCATATGTTATACTTCATTTTAGATTATGTATCCAAAATTTATCAAAACGCCTCGCGCAGGACGAGCTCAAAGAGTGGATACAGGTCTAGGAAAGTTATGTCCTATCCAGTGAACTGTCGTTGCCTTTTGTGGTGCTCGATGGGGTGTCAAAGGTTGAACTGGAGTTCGGGCGGCGACGGAACGGAAACGTCATAGCGGCCATTCACGCTCGGGTACTGAACTTAATACCACCCACGAGATTCAAAGCACCATTGCCGATGGAGAGCGCCTGCGTGCACAACTGAGAGAAGGGTAGCAGTCGGGGTGAAACAGCGGTGCATGAGGAGGAATACCACCCGTCTCGAGTGTAGGAATAGCTAGGACATATTGCGATCATAGGCCGTGGCCACATCGATATAATTTATAACGCGATGGAGCGGAAGATCACTGGCGAAGTCTAGTAATGAGGATCCAGTTGACATTGGCGAAGGCAGAGGAAATGCGTGACGGCAGGCTAGCGAGCAAGTCCCTTCCGCCGCATATAGGCCTGAACCACAAGCTGCTCGATTCTGTGCTCGCGACATGGTCAGCCCGCGACATCTGAAATGACAAATAGATCCAGCTGCTAACCGTTGCTTAACCATCAGTGCGACTCCCTGTGTGATGATCCCCTTCATGATCTGCGACTGCAGCCCTCGATACAGCGCCGCCACCCCACCCTCCTGATACGTCTTCACGAGAACGCCCCGGACCGTCGCCGATCGCTTCGCCTCTGCAGGGGACATGGTCCTGCCTTCGGAAGCCTCTGCTGCGCGTGCAGCCTGGATGAGCGTCTTGGTGAGAATGAGTGGGTAGAGGATGGACACGGCTGTGGTGACGTCATGCGATTAGCTCCGGCGTTAGTGCGACTGGGCAAGCAAGGATGCGGAGCCGCACCTATCGAGCTGGCGATGGCTCCTCCGACGAATGATTGCCCTGGGGTGGGCATGTCGCGGTCTCTACCCCGCAGTAAGACACGTCGGAATGTTTGAAATAGGAGAAGGGAGATCGCGGGGTTGAGAGAGAGGAGGAACGTCGTCTGGAAACCTAAAAGGCGGAGCTCTCAGGTGAACGAACGCCCACTAGCGTCGCAACGAGCGATGCGCACCTCTCTAGAAGCCAGAAAAACCACTCTCCTCATACATCTGCTTCACAGTGTCGGTAAACCCGCTCGTGCTCGAACCCTCATCCTTATCGCCGTCTCGCGCGGTTTGAAGTCGGACGGTGACGCAATTCAAAGGAGTCGTGATCGCCCTGCTGGCTATGCCAGCGAGGTATCCAATTGCCAGTTCTTGCGGGACAGACAACATTGCTCCTCTGGGTTTCCGGCGGGTATAAAGAGAGCGTAGGTACGAGTACGCATAGTAGTAGAGCCCACTGCCAGTGCAGCTACTGTCAGCAGCCTGCCCACCTCGTTGACCACGGTCGATGAGATGTACCTCGAGAGTAAAGTTGCCCATGAATCAGACCCTATTCCGTCATACAGCGATGCAAAGCCGTGCTTCGCCAGTACTTGCTGTAGTGACTTATATTGTCCAGTCTGAACGCGGGTCGTGATGACGTCGAGCGGATAAGAGAGGGTGTTGGCAGACGCCGCACCAAGCGCACCAGAGGAGGCTTGCACGAAAGGTGGGAGGGTGCTCGTCATTGAGACCTTGAGAGTCAAGGATGGGGGTCGTGTTGTTGGAGACGAGCGTGCAGCAGCGTAAAGAGGTCCATCATTCCAGACTTTCAAGGGGCAACGCGGGGCCGGCAAATTCGGGTGCAGTTCTGGGCCGAAGGGCGTGCGCATCTGTTTGTTTGCAGGCGCCACTCCGCTAACGCGCCACTCCGATTCACCCAAGTCCAAAATTGCCCTCGCGTCGCATCCGATACACAAGTTTGAATGTTCCTTGTTTCTTTGTGACTCAATGTCTGAATGAAAGGTCGTAGTGACCCAAATGTGCTGATGAACATCCTGTATATGTCTAGTGGGAAGAACAAGGTAACCATCCTATACAAGGGACGTATTCTCGCTTTTACGCTAATCTTCCTTGAGTAAAGATATCAAAAAGGCGGCATACACGCTGCCAAATTAAGTAACCGGAATTGGTAGCCCCTATTCTGTCCCATCGGCCAACAAAACATACATACAACTAGTTACAGAGCACCAGTGCTCACGAAACTTTATAGTGGCAGTCTTATAGATGTTAATGGCTCCCAAATAGAATTTTAGGAAAAAATATCAAGTAGAAATACATCAATTGCTGCGACAATTTCAAAGTATGCAGATATGGGTTGTATAACTTGCATCTGAGCTGTGGAATATTTGTGAGGATAAACTGTATTATTCAAGTGCACAAATTAGTTTAACTGATCATGTATAGTACATCTGTAAACTATCAGTCCATCAGAATATGTTCTTACAGTATTGATAGCATTGGAATTTTGCAGCATGTTCTTCAGCTACACTATGAGGATAAACATAAAGTGTCCACACATTTTATCGGGGTTAAGTAAGGCATCTTGGGAGTTCAGCTGAAGGGATTTATCATCTATACCATTGCTAGATGTATTAAGATGTGATTGAGACTGACACAAAAGTGAAAACAGGCTAATGTGTCATATAATGCATGCTATGATATTACTTGTCAAGTTTTCCATGCTAATCATTCCGTAAGAGCATATTCTGGTGGACTGATAGTTTACAGATGTACTATACATGATCAGTTAAACTAATTTGTGCACTTGAATAATACAGTTTATCCTCACAAATATTCCACAGCTCAGATGCAAGTTATACAACCCATATCTGCATACTTTGAAATTGTCGCAGCAATTGATGTATTTCTACTTGATATTTTTTCCTAAAATTCTATTTGGGAGCCATTAACATCTATAAGACTGCCACTATAAAGTTTCGTGAGCACTGGTGCTCTGTAACTAGTTGTATGTATGTTTTGTTGGCCGATGGGACAGAATAGGGGCTACCAATTCCGGTTACTTAATTTGGCAGCGTGTACTTGCTGTGAGTGGCTTATGTCGGTTCTCAATTTGCATTCCCAGTTCTCAAAACGGAGCCTGCCGATGGAGCCCAAGTATTATCAAAGGTTGCCCTGAACGTCATCTCCTTGTCTATACCGATCAAGAAAAATTCGATGCCAGCCGAGCAATACACAGCATTGAGGCTGAGCGCTGCCATATTGGATGTCCATCTCTGCCGCTTTATAAAGCTGTCTCAACTCGATTCTGAATGTCAGACCACGACCCTCCATAATGGCTTCGCCCCGCATTGCCACCGCTCCCTTCGACGCCTCTGACGCTGACATCGTCTTTCGCACTTCTGATGATGTCGACTTCAGACTCCACCGCATCATCCTCGCCTTGGCTTCCCCTATCTTTAAGGACATGCTAGGTCTTCCCCAGCCCCCTTCAGACGACGACGGCAAATCACTCCCCATCGTCCCAGTATCTGAGAGCAGCAGGGTTCTAGAGCCGTTGCTCCTGTTCTGCTACCCTGCACCACCACCGGTCATTGATACGCTAAACGACGCTTGCCTTATCCTTGATGCCGCCGCCAAGTACGACATAATCTGCGTGCAGAAAGCAATGGCCATCCATGTCAGCTCCCAGCGCTTTATGGATGAAAACACCGTGGGAGTGTATTGTCTAGCCTGTCGGTACGGGTGGGAGCAGGTGGCTAAGTCAGCTGCACTCTGCTGTCTCAAAATTCGCTCTTTAGGACGACCCAGCATGCTCGCCGAAGAGATGAGGCTTACCACGGCGATCGCTTACCACAGGCTCCTTGTCTACCACGCTGAATGCGGAAAAGTGGCCTGCGCTTTAGGGCGCGAGAATTTTCAGTGGCTTGCATATGACAGCCGTCAGCGTGGAGATAACTGTCATCGTTGTAACCAAGCCGCATACCCAGGGAGCACGGACATAATTTCGCTCCAAGCTTGGCTTAAAGACGCCCTACACGCCGTGGGCGGTGAACTCCTGGAAAGACCCGATAGCACTACAGTTATAACTTCCAGCCAGTTCGACGTCCAGACAAAAAACTATCATCAATGCAACGATTGCATACAATTGGCTTCAAGAGGCAGGTTTTCTGCTATGAAAGAAGTTTTCGCCCAACAAGTCAGGGAGGAAATTGGTAAGGTGGGTTCCATCCGGTGACTCTTATGACCTTTCATTATACTCAAGGGTCTATCAAAGGTCGAATTGGAGTTCGAGTAGTCTTTTAAAGGGAATATGGTAGTAGTCGTTCGGAAACAAGGACTGGCATTTAAAGTGGTTGTAACGTTCACTTACTTAGCAAAATGTAGTGCAAATGGAAGCGTGGCCGTGGTTCGATGCCAGGGCAAAGCTAAAACGCGATCGACTACCGCATGTTTCTGCATGACGCGTGTACATTCAAACCATACGTAGGCACGATGGAAGATGATGCCAATAGCGGTGAGAGTCAGTAAAGGCTAAAGGTGAACGTGCTGGCCGTCGTAAGAGTCAAAGTCCGAGAGAGTTGAGCGGAATAAAGCGCAACCACAGCACGATCAAGCCAAACAGTCAAGTGGAGCTGGAATATAAGTAGTGACATGTGATTCGTGATAACTTCCGGGCGGAGGAGAGAAGGTGTTGGCGGATGCCTCCGAGTCTCCCATCACTGCGCCAGAGGAAGCTTGGTTGAAAGGTGAGACTCGGAGGGTGTTCGTTGTGATGCTGAGACAGTGGTATATAGATTGTGGGTATGAGCGCGCAAACCTAGGTCATCTTCAAGCTTCAAGTTGGGGGCGTCCCAGGTTAAAAGTTTTTCGTGGACGACGCGAGGCCAGTAACCTCGGGTGCGATGGACGTCAAACCAAGGCGCGTATGCATGTGTTTGTTCGGAGGACGAAAGTTGGCCGCCCGCTGCAAGTCGTTCTTCGACCACCGACATTTCTGATATGGGTTTGTGACCTTTTTCTAGCTTCTAGCCGTTCATGATTGGGTATTAATAACTGCATATTCAGAATGCGTTATATCATTTTGATACTGCTTCTGTGACTCGGGTTTCCGTGCACAGAAGTAAGCAGTCAGCGGTTCAGCACTCAACGATCGCCATATGGTATCTCGTCTAGTATGAATTTATACACTTTCCAGACATTCTATTCATTCCGCTTCTTCGTGCAGCATTCCGCAGTCTCACACGTTCAGCTTCTTACCCGAAGTTAAACTTAACCCTATGTCCTCATCTCGCCGCCTGCCGTATCGTTTATCTCTACCGATCAACAGGGTTGTTCTGCCCATTATAGAAACGAACACTGTTATATTACTACGCCTTCAGCATTCATCTTGCTCAGATCCCGTATCCGCCAGAGATTGCTTATACAACACATCCATGTCTCCCACTCGCACCGCTAACGCCCCCTTCGACGCCTCTGATGCCGACGTTGTCTTTCGCACATCGGACGACGTCGACTTCAAATTATATCGCGTCATCTTGGCAATGGCATCTCCCGTGTTCAAAGATATGCTCGGTCTCCCGCAACCGCCTTCCTCCGATGTCGATGAATCTCTCCCTGTTATCCCAATCTCTGAAAGTGGCGCCGCCCTCGAGCCAGTCCTACTTTTCTGTTATCCAGCGACAACCCCAGTCATCAAAAACCTTAGTGAAGCGCGCCTTGCTCTTGACGTAGCCACCAAATACGACATCGCTTGTGTCGTTAACTCCGTGTCTCTCCAGATCAATTCCCCTCGCTTCATGGAGAGTCCCGTTGGGACGTACTTCCTAGCATGTCGCTATGGATGGAAAGAGGTCGCAAAGTCAGCAGCAAGGGCTTGCCTGACGATTCGTTCCTTGGGGCGTCCCAGCGTGTTTTCTCCAGAACTGGAGTTGGCAACCGCTGCCTCGTACCATAGGCTTTTGGTTTATCACCTGGCATGCGGCACAGCAGCTAGAGCTTTGGGACTTTCGATGGGCTGCCGTGGATCACAGATATCCTAGGGCCTTGTAGTCAATGCGGCGTGATGCCAGTCGCGAGAGCGGGCAGGAATATAAACGTGCCTCTGTGGTTTTTTAACAGTCTAACAAGCATTAGCGCGGAATTGGCCCAAAGGCCTGATCACAAAGCGGTTCTCACACCCAATCAGTTCGAGTTGCTCGTAGGGAAGAGCAACGACTGCAGTTGTCAAACCTATATTTCTCAAGGCAGGCTTACGAGCGTTAAGCTCGCCTTTGCCAAGAAAGTCAAAGACGAAATCGAAAGGGCGAGTACAATCTCAGTTCACAGCCAGGGTCCATTCTAGAATCTTACTCGTTCTTCCTCAGGTGGAGCTAGAATTCAAGTAGCGGCTGGATTTGCATTGAGTACGAGCACCTGAATCAGAAATTCGGCACAATCATGTAGCTTCAACAACGATAGCAATGATTAAGCAGCTTGGGTATCATGAGAACATGGAGGATAGTAACTAGAACAGCGTTCCACATTGGAATGGTGGTACTGTAAAATATGCATCGCGATGAAATCGAGTGGATATGTGAGGGTATTGACGGATGCCACTCTAAGTGCGTCAGACTAAGCTTGCACATATGACAGGAGGGCACTAGTAATTGATACCGTGGGTGAGGAATGTATGGCGTTGGATACCAACGCACGGAGGATGAAGAGGTTGTCCGGAATTTCAGAACTTCAGAGCTTCAGGGTAGAACATGGGGCGGGCAACCTCGGGTACAGGCGGCCGGCCCGGAAGGCGCGTGTGCATGTTCGGAGGTTGCCTGCCCGCTCCGCTGCAGATGTTACTACATATTCGACCGACCATCTTCGCTTGCCATCCCATCCACAAAGCTTGAAGATTCCAGCTTCTCTTGCGACGTAATACACATTCAACATCTTTGAAGGCTATATTCTGCCGAAAAGACATCGAGCTATCTGTATCCATCAAGGCAGGTTACACTGCATCAGAGGCATCGATCGGCGGCTTGCTTACCCAGAGCTCAAGCTCAAGCTTCAGCTTCATAAAGCTGCCTCGATCCAGTACTGAGAGTCAGAACACAACCCGCATGGATCTTCCTTGCATTGCTAATGCACCCTTTGATGCCTCTGACGCAGACATTGTCTTTCGTACATCTGACAATGTCGACTTCAAACTATACCGCGTCATCCTAGCAATGGCGTCCCCCGTGTTCAAGGACATGCTACTAGGTCTCCCGCAGCCGGCTTCCGAGAACGAGTCCCCTCCCGTCGTCTCGGTCTCTGAAACTAGCGCAGTATTAGAGCCAGTCCTCCTCTTCTGTTACCCAGCAGTAAACCCCGTTGTTAAGAATTTCGACGACGCACAGCACATTCTTGACGCTGCTACCAAATACGACATAGCTTGTGTTGTCGACTCCGTGTCTCTCCAGCTCACTTCCCCTCGCTTCATGGAGAACCCCATAGCGGTATATTTCCTAGCATGCCACTATGGACGGAAGGACGTCGCAAAGTCGGCAGCGAAGGCCTGCCTGAAAATCCGCGCTTTGGGGCACCCGAGCTTATTCACTCCGGAGCTGGAGCTGGCAACCGCTGCCTCCTACCACAGGCTTCTGGTTTATCACCAAGCATGCGGCAAAGCAGTCGGCTCTTTAGGGCTTGCCAGCAAAGGTTTGCAGTGGATCCCACATGTTCCCTTGAGCTGCGTCTACTGCAATAGAGACTTCATCAGGGAAGGGCTCTACAAAATAG
The DNA here is from genome assembly GCF_000271625.1 of Coniophora puteana RWD-64-598 SS2. NCBI lineage: Eukaryota > Fungi > Basidiomycota > Agaricomycetes > Boletales > Coniophoraceae > Coniophora > Coniophora puteana. The sequence continues at coordinate 893,134 of NW_006913060.1, forward strand.
GTGTGCCCAAGGTGGCTTCTTGATATCCTGGCTACGATCAGCGCAGAGTTGGTCGAGAGGCCTGATAGCACGACCATCCTTCAGTCCAGCCAGTTCGAGTTGCTCACTGGCAAGAACCCCAGCTGCAATCTTTGCAGCGAGTTCGTATCCCAAGGCAAACTTGGCAACGTGAAACTCGCTTTCGCTAACAAAGTCAAGGAGGAAATTGAGAAAGTAAGCTCAATCCTAACTCACACTCCGTCGGTCTTTGCTAACCCTTGTTCCCCCAGGTGGAGCTCGAATTCAAGTAGTGATGGTTGCATGTTGCATTGAGCACCTAAATCAATAATCGGCACAAAGCAAACAGTAGCAACGGCGGCTCCGATGAGGCAGCGATGAGTAAACAGAGAGTCATGACAGTATGGTAACTAGCACAAGGTATATGACAATAATATCACAGTAAATATGCAGGAGCGGGGAGATGCGAGGTGATAGATGACAGAACGAACAAAACAAAACAAAGGAGTGTGACACTGGTCTAGCCAGAAAAACGTGCAGGGACAGACAAAAGAACAAATATGAAGCGGAGTAGCGATAATAAATATGTATACCGTAAAATGATCCAGCCTTGACGCAGGTGCTGTATGGTAGAGTGTAACAAGAAATTCTACAAATGATTAATCCCGGTCAAGAAGGCCCAGCGTCGCCAGCAGGGCTTGTCGCTGTTAAACATACAGAGGTCAGCCTGCAACTCAAACAAGACAGAAAATACAGGAGACACGCACCTCTTCCTCATGTACACTACTATACGCGCTCCTACTGAGCCCCACCGAGCTCCTCGGCCGGTGCGCCGCCCAGCCCGTGCTGATTTCCGACAGCGGCCGCGTACCATGCACAGACGCCCCCCTGCTGCTCGTCGCCACGAAACCCGACGCACTCCGCGGGCGACCAGGCGAATCCTGCCCGGGGAAGAAGTCGGGGCTGGACAGGCCGAGCATATCGTACAGCTCGCGCTGCGCCTGCATGAGCGCGCGCGCGCCGGAGGCCGACGCCTGCGCGGACGACATGCCCGACGCGCGCGTCGCAGGGCCACCGTTCGTCCCACCGCCCATGCCCATACCGGACGCGCCAAAGGGGAGTGGGAGTGGCGGCACGGGCGGGATGTCCTCGATCGAGAAGTTGGACCGGATCCCGGACGAGGGCGCGACGAGGCTGTTGCGCGTGCCGACGCTGCTCACCGACGTGCGTTTCGAGCGCAAGCCGGCTTTGGACGCGCGCACGCTCGACTTGCGCACCGCCGAGATGCGCAGCGAGCGCCGATTCGACACCCGCGGCTTCACATCGGGCAACGCACCGGCGTCCCCGTTGTCATTGTTGCTGCTTCTGTTGCCACCGTTGTTGCTGCTGCCGGCGCCACCGTCCTCCGCCTTGACCCGCTCCTCGAGCGCGTCCAGATCCTGCGCCGCGTCCTCCGCATGCTTCCACGCCTCATCGCGCTCCGCCTCGAGCGTGCCGATACGCTCGTGCAGCCCCTGCGCCTCCGACACCTGCTTCAAGAAGCTCGCGTTCAGCTTGCGCAGCGCCATCGCGAGCGCGCTCGCCGCATGCACGTCCCTCAGGCTTTTCAGCTGCGCAAGTTGCTCCGACACGCGATGCAGCTCCTCCGCGAGATGATCTAACGCAGACGCCACCTCCGCGAGCTCCTCGAGCGCCCGCGCAGCCGTGACCGCATCGCACGTCTCCGCCCCGCCTTCAATGTGCGTCGCAAGCGTGCCCATCAGACTCCACCGCTTGCGCATCATCATCTTATACCGCGCCTTCACATCCGTGCGCTGCAGCTCAAGCCTATGCACGTCCTCCGGAATATCCACATCCAGATTCTCCAGCCTCAGCACGCGCACCGACGTCGCCTCCGCCGTCTGCTTGATCGCGCGCGACACGATCTCCTGCAGCTGCGCAGACGACAGCGTCCACTGCGCCGCCTCGTGCGTCAGCGTGCGGTACTTGAGCGGCGGCGCCTGGAACTTCGGCGGCGGCGCCGACGCGGACGCGTACAGCTTGCGCCACGACGTGCCCCCCGCCACGCCCGGGCCCGCGCGGCCGGGGCCCAGCGACGACACCGAGCCGGTGCGGTCGCGAGTGAGGGGCCCGAGGGGTTGAACGGGGCCGCTGGGCTTGCGAGGGCCGGCGGGCATGGCGGGTCGCGAGCGTATCCGCGCACGCGGACTGTTGTTCGAGTGCTCCGAGTGGTTCGAATGCGCCGATAGCGGGTGGAGATGGTCTGGCGCGTGCTCGTGGGGCGCCACGCCCTCGTGCTCGTTGATACGATCGTGTTGGTCCACATGCGCAGGCGGACTATCCGTGAAGAACTGCGGATGGTGATGCTGGTTGTGGTGATGATGTCCCTGCCCATCCTCCTCCGCCTCCAACGAAAGCCTCGGTGGACGATCCCGGTCATTCACAACATCGTGATATGCAGGCGGCGCAATAAACGACGGCGTGAACGACGGCGACGACGATGCGCCCGAGTGCCGCGAGACGCTGCTGCCCCGCCGCGAATCAACTTCCACGACTTGCGTGTGATCGTGGCTCGGGGATGGGGAGTGCATCGACGCTGGCTCTGACGGTGGCGGGGGAAGGTCCATATACTCGATCGGCGAGCTCTCGACCGACGACACGCCGAGGTTTGGCACAAAGCTCTCCGGCTGCGACTGGGAGGACAGAGCAGAATGGAGCGACGGGGATGCGGAGTAAGGAAGGGACGGAGTCGGCAGCGGCGACACGCTGCCCGTGCTTCTAATTGAGGGGGGAGGCAGGGGACTGGGGGTGGCGGAGTCGGGTAAAGGAATGGCAGCGGGAGATAGCTCCGAGTTCGAATGCGAAGAAGAGAGGACAAAGTTTCCGTTCGAGTTTTCCGCTACATAGTCGTCGTCGTCGTCGTCAGGGTCATGATGCGTGGTAATAATTGAGGGCGCAGAAGCAGGTGGCGTCGTTTCCTCTGCTGCGAGTTGTTGTTTAGCCGAGCTCTCCCCATCATACGTCGTCACATGCGACAACGGCGAAGGGCGAATCGACGTGGTCGGAGACGTCGCAGCCGACATTGCCCTCCTATGAACCCCAGGTGGCGACCTCGGAAACCCACCACCAGACGAGTCAGGCGACCCATTCTCGTTCTTGACCTCGTACGTCGACCGCCTCCGCGGGGACGTCGATGACCGCGTCGACGAGCCCACCAGAGGCGCCGCCGGCGAGCCAGGCTCGAAATTCAGCGTGATTGAGCGCGTAAGCCCATTTTCGCTGCTAGCACCGCCAGAACCAGGACCCGACAGCTCCTTCCCCTCATCCACAACAGGCGACAGCGTCGCCCCCCGCCCTCCCTTGCGCCGCATGGACACAGCAGGACCATGGCTGTGGCTGTGCGGCGCAAAATAATACTCGTCGGACGAATACAACGGCGTGAACACCTGCGGGGTTTCCGGGAACGTCGGATAATACTCGTGCCCGTGCTCGTGCCCGTGCTCATGCTCGTGCTGCGCCGAGCTCTGGTACCGCAACGACGACTCGGGCGACATCGTCAGATAGTCCGACAGATCGTCGTCCTCCCGCCCGACATGGATACGGCTCGGCACCGGTTTCCGCTGCCACTGCGACTGCGGCGCCGCCAGCGAGGCAGAAGGCGCGACGGGGATAGAGAACATGCTACTATCCAGCGTCGAGCTCCGCGACGCCGTCAGCGGCATCTCGAGCGTACCCGCCGGCACAGCGGATGTGGGCACCTGTTGGGTGAGCAGCATCGACGAACGCGATTGCGGGTGTAGCTGTTGACCGAGACCCGGCATGTTCAAGTTAAGCGACGCGACGCCGGGCGTGATGGGCGTCTGCGGCACGTGCATCAGCGAGCTGTGGCGGTCGCCGATGGGGAGCAGCGTGACTTGTTTCTTGTTGCGCGGGTGCACCTTCAGGTTCAGCCGCGGGTCGGATCCCATGCGCTCGACTGCCAAAAGGGAAGGGAAGGAGAGTGACGAGGTGGGACGCATTAATCAGCGATTCAATAGGACAGAATAAAGCAAAAACAGATCAGATCAGAATAGAACAAACGAGACAAAAATATAAACCACGCACTTCTCCCCCTATTCGTAGGCACCGACATCCCCACCGACCCCACAAACCTCGGCCTCGTCGTGCTCTCCGAGCGCCACGGGCGATGCGACATCGCATACGACGACGACGACATCTCCGACGCACCTGACGCCGACGACGCCGACATCATCATCTCCGACGCACTCGGCGGCACGAACTGATAATCGTCCAAACTATGGTCCGTCGGACTAGGCGACAGCATAGGGTCCGAGTGCGTTCGCCGGTGCGCCTCATCCTTTTTCGTCGAGAACTCCAATTCCAGACTCGGAGCCCCGGATGTAGGCGCTTCTGACGCGTCCGAAGACGGAAGCGGAACACGCGAAGCAGACGCGGGCGCAGATGACGTCTCCTCAGCGGACGGGGTATCAGCAGGCGCGGACTGAGCCTGGCGGAGCGGACTCGGCGGGGAAAAGGAGGAAGGGGACGAGGAGGAGGCGTCGTTGGCGGTCCTGGGCGGCTCGAGGTTCGCCATCGTCGGTACGGGCGAGGGCAGCTCCGGGATCTGCGCGAGATTCGTCGTCTCTACATACGTCGACGTCTCGCGCGTGCTGACAAACGCAAGATCGTGGCCATTCGACGGCGGCGGCGGCGTAAGCACCAACCTCTGCGCCTTCACCTGCGAATCCGAGTGCCGCTTGTCCGCCACGGATGCGCCGCGCTTCTGGTCCAGGAAGATCGCGCCTGCGCCTGGCGGAACAGGGGGAACGGGTGGGACGATGGGGCCCGTCTGCGACTCGTAGTCCAACACAATCTCCCCGCCACTGATCCGTCGATCTCTCCAGTATGGCGAGTTCGCCGTGGGCTGTTCGCCCCGAGGCAGTGTTGCAGAGTCCTGTCGCGTCATCGTCGCCTTGTAGCGCGAAGACCGCGTGTCGCCGGATGACAGCGTGAACGCGTTCGCGATGAGAGCTCGTGCGAGAGTCGTTCCTGACACAGCAGAGGCATCATCGCTGGAGGAAATGGGCGAGGGCTGGCGGGATGGGAGGGTGTTCCTTCGTGCGACGCCTTCTCGGGGTGGGTGTTCGGGGATAGTACTATTGCTGCGGGCAACGGGCAAGGCGGGAACGAGGCGATCCCTCTCTGGGATCTTGATTGGCGCTGGGATAGACTTCTTCCAAGTGGAACCAGCCTGGAAAACGATTGTCAGAAAAGGGCCACCCCAGCAACGGGGTGACGGCATCGCTTTACGGCACAATCTGGTTACAGTACTCACCGGTACAGACGAGACATCAGTACTGGTCATCCCAGCAGACGGCAGGTCCGGCGTACCATCAACAATGGGCTTTGAAACATGAGCACGGTTAACGCGGCGGTAAGAGGCAAGAACGCACCTCTGGCTCGATAACCTTGGGTGCCCTCGGGCCTCTCCTCAGACTCTCGCTAGACGCCACCTTCTCCACGCATCGTTCTGAACCTGATGCCGCACTGTCCGGTTTCGGTGATGGCGATCCACCATTCTGCCGCCGAAAGATGGCCTGGGACCAGTCGCTGCTGAGAGTTGGGGTGCCCCTGCCGCACTGAAGCAGCTCCTGGGTCCAGTCGGACTCATTTTCGGGGAGGTCAAGCTGGACCTGGGGCGAGTTGTCGAAACTGCGGCTGTGCAAGGAGTCGACGGTGGAGTTGCCGAGAGAGCCTTGTACGGAATAGGGATTGGCGTCGTGGTGGTAGTCATGAGCTTTCTCGTGAATGTCAAACACGTCTGGCGAGGCGAAGGAGTCGATGGATGACGGGGAGGGTTGCGGGTGCGCTTGGTGGGCCGAGGTCTTGCCGCCCTTGGCAGCTTTGTTTCGCTTACCGCCCTTGACGGTGTTGCGAACGAACGAGGAGAGCATGGCTTTCCTCTCTCCGAGCTCGCCGGTGAGAGACTTGCCAACAGCGTTGATTCTGGACGCCAGCGGTGGTACAAGAAAGGACAGGGATGGGGGAGTGGTGGGACAGGGAAAGGGACGCAGTGTAGTGGAACTAGCGAAATGGCAACGAGGTGTTGTTACGCATCAATGAATTATTTGCATATATTTTTATTTGAACAGCCATCTGCCTCCGGTGTTCTGGCGTCCGTCGTCGTGCCTGGCTCTCGCGCCCACCCATCCACCCCTGGACACCGACGCACCCTTCGAGGACCCTCGGAGTCGTTGTGGGGCCTGTCTATGACGAAAACATATCCCACTCCGACACCAGCCTCCTTGCTCACTTCTCACTGTATCATGATCAAACTCCCATGGTTGTAGAGTGGGTGTATGCGCACAACTCACCATCGTTTCAGGCGCTTGACGGGGCAAACCCTGACACTCTCCAAAAATTGAATCTGTCAATTCTGTCAAACAGCAGGCAGATCGCTCAAGAAAGGCCAAACCGTCTTTCCGTGCACCAAACCTGTGGTAAATCAACCGCATCTTTCTCCTCCGTTCAATGAGACCTAACGAGGCTGTACAACAACACGAACTGTGCATCTGGGATGGCGGGCGTTTCACGCACATAGCCTCCCCACCCCTAGCGCCATCTCTTATCACCTCCTTGACAGCTCCCCCGCCACAGAGCTCTGCAGATCATCCAGCCACCGCCTCAGCCACTTTCTGCAATCGCCACGCAAACCTTCGTTCAGACGCGCGGCATGTTTTCCCGGTGCCCCCAGCCTCCGGATCATCAGGAACCAGCTCCCGTGCTCTGATATGTCGAGCCTCGGAGCCTATGATCTACGCCCACTTACCTGATAAGTACGAATGAATAAGGCGCAGCCAGCTCAATCTCCGTCCACCGAACGTTAACCTTGCCCGCCACTGCGCGGCCACTTACATACTCTCCCTGATTAGCGCTCGTTGATGCAAGGCAAGGCGAGAATACGTCAAAACACCGGAATATGCAATCGCGCACAGATCACTAGAATATGCAATGAAGACGTACTGGGTTTCAGATGTTCACATTTGGAGACGGCGAATCTGGCAAAGAACGTGTGATTATGCGAAGAAGTACGACAAATGTGCGGTGAAAGAGTACAAAATGGGGTAACGAGTGAGGGTTCATGCATTCATGCGAGAAACACCAGAATAATAAGCCGAAAAGCGGGCATACGATAGATTAGGGAGAGATGAGGGCGGGCGCGCGAACTTGAATGAACAGGCGCCCTAAGGATGAGAAAACGGGAATAGTATACGGAAGGGAAAGGAAATTTGAAGGAATGTATGATCTGGTCTGTGCGGCGCGAGGGGTTCCAGTTATGCAAGAAGTCATATGCCCAGACGATCCTAGTGCAGACGCGGTGCACAGGTCGTGGTCAGGAGAGATAGGACAGGATGAGAGGCGCGTAAACAAGAAAGAGAGCTGTCCGGGGTATGGACAATATTAGCGAATCAATCGAGATTGTGTCACGAACCGAAAGAGAACGTCCGATGATAATAAATCAAGAATTGGTCATATGTGGGAAGAGAAGACTCTGGATTTAATGATCGTGAGGGTGGTGGGAGAAGGAGTGGCAGACGGGATGATGAACAGATAGACCTGTAGGGAATGATATCAGAACCGCTGCAACAACACACTTGACAAACCCAATCTCACCTCAACAGAAGAAAAACACAAGCAGCAACATCATCCGCCGACATGACGTTATACGTCGAACATTAGCGCCCTAGCAAAAGAACGGTCCAGGCCCGGGCAGACTACCCAAACAACCGCAGCTTCTGCAACGCGTCGTCCACGCTCTTACGCTTCATCTCCATGCGCTCATACGACGGCCGCTCCGGCTCCTCGTCCCCCTCCTCGCCCTGCAGCGACGCAGCAACCAGCGACTCACACCTCGCGCGCGACTCGCGCCTCTCCTCCTTCGCCCGCGCACGCTCCGCCCTCGTAATCTTCGACGACGACGACGGCGATGGCACCACCTCCGGAATCGAATCCAGGAGAGAAGACGTCGTCGTCGGCGTGAGCGTGAGCGCCGCCGTGCTCGATATCGGCGAGCGTGACGACGCGGACGCGCCGGACGACGGCGCAGCGTCCCGGTCCTGTGTGTAGTAGTGCGGCTGCAAGAGCGCAGGCTCCGTCTTGGCCAGGTACTCCATGTCCAGCCGGAGCCGCTCTGCGCTCACGCCCGTGTTCAGGTCCACGCGCTGGGGACTGCTGCCCCTGCTCCGCGTCCCGGGCTGCAGCCGCGTGGGTGAGGACGCCCTCCTCGTGCCCGCGACATAGTCAAACCTCGGGCCCCAAGTCGGCGAAGCCTCCCCCTCCATTCCTCTCTCCTTCTCATGCTGAGACTGACTGGACCGCACATGGGCATCAACCCCATCCGTCTCCTCCTCCTCCATACCACGGTCAGACCTGTCTCTGCCCTGACTCTGGTTCTGGTTAAACACAATCTCCCTCAACCCCTCGATCTCATGCGCCTGCCTCCTCAAGTCCTTCTGCAGCTCGTCGATCGTCTTCATCATCGCCCCCTTCTCGTCCGCGTGCCGCCGCGTGATGCGCACGATCGAGTCCTGCAGCTCATTGTGCCGCAGCCGCTGCCGATGGATCAGGTGCCGCATCTCGTCCACCGTCAGGCACGAGAGCGGGTCGAAGTCGACCGCGGGGCGGCCGGCGGGAGTGGTGCCAGCGCCATTGCCATTGTCTGGACGGCTGGATGCGCTCGGAGGGGAGGATGGGGAGGGGCCTGCAGACGTCGAGGCGTCTTTCGTGTTCTCCTTAACCGCATCGACCGGTGTTGAAATAGTGCTCGCCCGCGGACGAGCCCGTACCGCCGCACCCCGCGACGCACTCGGCCCTACCGACCCTCCAAGCGTCGACGCAGCCTGAGAAGCACCCGCGCTCCCCAGCGTCGGCGTCGGCGTCGGTGTCGCAGTACCGCCCACGGGCGGAGGCGACGGAAGCGGTCGAGACGGCGGCTTGGACGGCGCCACAGCGCTGTTCTGGAACGACGACGGCCGTCTGGAGATGAAAGGCTTCTTCAAGCTTGCCTTCGAAGAAGCAGACGCAGAATTCGACGGCGAAGCTCCGCCCACCGCCGCTGGGCTCGGACTGGGCGCTTTCTTGGCGGCGCCAGTGCGCTGCGCCTCCGGGCGATCGGTGTGCTGCGGCGGCGACCTGCTTCGATCGCGCGCACTCATACCATCATGGGATGATGATGGGCCGGCGCTGGGAGCGCCGGCAGTAGCAGTACCATGGGGGGTGGTGGGTATTGTGGGCGAAGGGAGAGCTCTGGGTATGCGCATGCTCCCGCTGGTGCGCTTCGAGAGCGACGCAGCGGTCTCCCCTCTGAACGCGGGCTCGCGCGATATGCGCGTGCTGCTCCTCTCCGCGGAGGACTGCGAGGTGCGGACGACCTGGGGTATGCCCGTCGGCGGCTTCGAAGCCGAGGCCGACGAGGGCCCCGCTGCGGCGGAGGGTATCGTCGGGGAAGGGGGTATCTGCGCAACCTTGGATGGTGGCTTGGTGGCTTGTGGTGGCTTGCCATGCAGCTCAGAAAACGGGACGACGAAGAGGTCCGTGTATTCCTCCATGGGGAACTCGCGCTGAACCACGGGGACGTTGCGTATGGGGTGGAGAGCGGAAGGACGCTCTTTGCTCGCGCGGCGAGACTCAAAAGACAGATTAGCTATGTGAGTGCTGGACGTGTTGTTCGTAGGGGGTGGGGTGCTCTGGCTGTTCTCGGCCGCGACGGTCGAGCGCAACCGTGACCTACGGGACTTTGTGTGGGTGAAGTGCGCCGCGAACTTGGACCCAAAAAATGCGGATGGCATCTGGGGTGACGGAGGTGGTGGCGACGAGGGGGTAGACAGAGCGGATGCGAGGGTGGGGGAGGGGGAAGAGGTGGACGCAGAAGACTTGCGGGCTGAGTCTTTCGAGCGAGGTGCCGCCTTTAGCAGGCCGTTTCTGTTGAACGAAGTGGATCAGCACGACCTGCGTTCCAGCATCCCAACGTGTCTAAAACCGACGCGAACGACGCGCACCGGACACGTGAAGAACGCGTCGATGTCACTCTGGGCAACTGAGACACTCACCCAACGCTCGCGGACCGCGAAATCGAGTCCGACGCGGTGGCTGGTATGGAAGACGCCTGCGGTGGCATCTTCGCGGAGAGCTGCGTCTGCGACGAAGCGGCCGAAGGAAGCCCCCCTATCTTCTTTCGTCCGATAAATGGCAGCATCGAGCGTCTGGTCTTGGGCAACGCGCTAGCTTTCGGCTTCTCGTGATGGTCAGTCGCGCCAGAAGAGGTGGCGTTGGGCGCGAGTTTCGTGTTCGGTGAGCGTGCTTCGTGAGGTCGAGGGGGTTCAGACGCGTCGGGTGTCTTGAGGCCGGACCGAGCCCGCATCTGAGGGATGCCCGTCATCGTACCCGAAACTAGGTCCTGTGGACAGGATCAAATCGACTCGGAGGGGAGAGGGGGGAAAGCAGAAACGGGGACGTGCAGGCTCCAACGATAAAACCTTTTCCGACCCTCTCTTCGTCACGTCGAGCCACGCTGAAGAGACGCTGGAGACGGAGCGCGCAAGGAAGGCAAGGAAGAGGAATAACCTCGTCTAAGGTAGAGCGGCGAATCGATCGACGAAAGAAGCTGCGGTGGAGGTTGGTGGGTTCTCGGGGCCCATTGAAAACTTGAAACCAGGAAGCAGACGCGGCCGTGGTTTTACGAGGGTTGGAGACGCCGACTGGATTTGTCTGGGACCATTTTTTCTTCTGTCAGGGCGAGGGTATGAATGACGATTCCGAGAGGCCGGCCCTTGTGTGCTGAGGCGGTTAGCTCTTATTCGCTTCATTCAGTTCTGACAGCTCCCCGGGTATCCAGATTTGTCCCCCAAAAAGGTATGGACAATAAGTGACCGCATGTCCCTGGGTAGATCAGCTGCGGATAGCGGGAAAGTGTAGCAGGGCGCTGAGGTCCGGTCTGGTCCGGAGAGCATATAAGTATAGTGAACGTCTGTGAAAGGAGTGAAGGAGAGAACTTATCGCAGTTTGCGCCTCTTGCAATGTCAAGTGGCCACATGCCCAACCCACAGCGGAGGGTCCCGGTCACCGTGATGAACGGCGGAAATTCAAGCGAATGCACATAAGAGGCAATACATAATAGACCGTGTGCCGTTAGATCTGCTCGCCGTCGAGGCTGATAAAAATGAATTCCGGCAATCCGGCGCCTTCATATGGTGCCCGGTTCAATCGTGTTCCCATAACATGTTGTGAAGTTCAGCGATTGGTGCAAAGGCGTATCCCCTTGTGATCTCCTCGGATCAATGCTCACTCATAACGAGAACTTACGGAATCGACTTTGCGGAGGTATCTTGAACCTTCAGCTACTGGCGATCGCATATAACTTGCCTCCGAAATGGTTCGTGGTTCAACGCATTGTTAGGCACATCTTTGGTCGAGAAACATCGGAGGCTTGAAGACGCTTTCTTGCAGGCGTGTTGCACGGCGCAAGTCAGGGAAGCGCGTACCCCGCAACTTCCCTGACAGCTTAGTATTGTCGATATGTTGTCAAGCAGGTTGGCGACAGCCGTCGACAAGGACAATCAATATACAGTCGACTCTCCAATAACCCATACACGTCGGGAGAAGCCCCAGAGCATGGGTTATTAGAGAGTATGGGATAATAGAATATCTCATAAAATAGGGGCTATAAAGTTAGCAATTTTTTATAGATCGTTTTAGTGTATACTACCACAGCACAAGTGTTTCCAATCCGCTGAGATTGATCAGAAGTGATTTAATTAATGGCAGTGTAAACATTAAGCTCAGCATGTGCAGTATGGCATTCTTCCCGAGGGTCACAGATCTTTCTGGAGTGAATCAGTCGTTGATCAGGAATATGCAGAAAATGGTTGGTAGCATTGCAAGCGGAGAACAAGGGATAACTTCAGCACCAGCCCTGGGTTATTGGAGGTGCAATGTCGGCCATGGCACTGGAGCCTGGAGGTGATTAATTGATTTTCGAACTTTGGGCCGAGAACGTGTTGCAAACATGCTATGAACATGTCAAAGTATTTGCCGCATTGGGCATGTAATACCATATATAGGATATTACCTCCGTTAGAATGACCAAAACCCAGCCAACTTACCCCTTATGGCTTACAAATATGATCTAAAAGCTCCGAAAGTATGGGTTTTGCCCCTCAAAAACGCATGGGGTATGGGATATCGGAAAAATATGGGTTTGAGTGACGATTTTGGTGGGGACCAACTCGGGAGATACCAAAACGCATGGGTTATTGGAGAGTATGGGTTTATAGAACCATGGGTTATTAGAGAGTCGACTGTACGTTGTCGATCGGTTAAATTGCTTCAGGCCGACACAGGCCGACGCCCACGTCCCCGCGTCGACGCGCCGCGACCACTGCTCGCTGCCCCAGTCGATCAACTTTGAGTGTCCGTTGTATCCAGGAGTCATTAGCCCAGCTTCAGCAGACGCACCCTCATGCTCGACGACCCATCGTTGTCCCCGTCAAATCCGACTCTAACTGTCCTGCATCATTGCGTAGCCTCTGAATTGCGTTTGGGGTAAAAGGGCGTCGCAGTAGGCTTTGGCGATGTCGAGGTGCTGCAGGCAACGCCAAGACCGCTTTCCGAGCCTTTGCCGGCGGCGATTCAAATATTCAGGGCCGGGCGCTGCGCGTGCAAAGGTATTGTTAGTCTCCCTTGGCAGACCCAATACCGCAATTTATGACTGTATTTTTCTGGATTCATCTCTCTCGACTGTACTCAAGGACGTTTTTTTTTTAAAAAAAATCAAAGGTTTATATGTCTTTCAGGGCCTCGCCCTATGGTAGACATGTGGAGTACTACTGACTAGGTGTTAGACTAGGGTTCCGGGCCTAGGAGGAGAAACGTGAAAACAATGGCCCTTTGGGGCATAAGCGGGAGTGTGTATGTATAGGAGGATCAAGGACGTTACTTGATGTTATCACTCATGTTCAATAATTGACCCTTCGATCCAGACGTTCAGTCTTCAAAAAACACAGTACCTAGACATGTTGCTAATGTCAAGCATATGAGTTCGTCGCCTTCATAGCTTAGACTACGCCTTTTCCTACCAATAACCTCTTCTTTTATGCCCCAAGTATTACGACAGCAAGCTAGGGAAAATTAAAAGCTGCACGGGTATATAGGGACACCGTAAAAATAAGTATTGAGTTTTGAAGTTGACGTTCTTCACAAAATCAAAATATGCTCAAAGTAATCCCGATCTTATCGGGCATATGGTGTAGCTGGTTATCACATCCGCTTAGCATGGTGTTGAATGCGGGGGGTCTCCGGTTCGAGTCCGGATTTGTCCACATTTTTGCAGTGTTACAGCTCACTTGCTCAGTAATGTTGAAAATATGGACGTTAGTGCTTGCTACCGTAGAATATGCAGCGCACAATCTACAGAGTTAGTGATCCAACCAGTGTGTGGTATTTTTATTGATTTCAAATCTCGCCCCAGCAACGCCGTGCAATTGTTTTCAAGCAGTGAGCCACATCAATGTGCCGTAAAGGGCCATGATTACGATAGATTGATAGGAATGATGAGCGCGCTGAAGATGCGCTGATCAGTGTGGCAATGCGTTCCCCCATATACAGTAGAGGGGAACTAGTTTCACAAGATTTGTCACGGCTAGACCTTGGCGGCGGCTTATAACTTTCGAGCTTATAATTATGTTTGTTTCGTAAGGAAGAGGCGCAAAAATGTGGACAAATCCGGACTCGAACCGGAGACCCCCCGCATTCAACACCATGCTAAGCGGATGTGATAACCAGCTACACCATATGCCCTATGAAAGTCTATAAATTCGGGCCCAATATGACGCCGCACGGGCCATGGGCGTCTATCGCTCCCAAGATCTTATATTTTCCTGTCTCTCTCTCCTGAATCTCACCGTACATGTTTCTTGGCGCCCCTCCCATCGTCACAAACCCATCAGCATGACCACATCAACGATCTCTATCAACGTCGAATTCAGCGGCGGCCTCGAGCTCCTCTTCTCCAACGTCCGCAAACACAAGGTCGCCGTCCCCGCAACCGTGCCGAAAGACAACTCGACCTCGGACGAATCGCTGTCATTGCTATCGGGCGCGTCGACGGAGAGCAAGCCGGCGGACGTCGCGTTCCTGATGCATTATCTGCGCGACAAGCTGCTCAAGGAGCGAGCGGATCTGTTCATGGAGAACGGGACTGTGTGCGTTTTTAGTTGTTTTAATGGCTCTTGATGATGCCCCTTCGCCGCGATCTAACTGTTTTGGTGCTTTTTAAATATGTAGGCGTCCAGGGATCTTGGTCCTTGTGAACGATACGGACTGGGAGCTCGAGGGAGAGGCGGAGTACGAGCTGAAGGACTCTGACGAGATCGTCTTTATCTCGACTTTGCACGGAGGTTGATGCATCGATGACGGGGCATGGGACGATGAAGACAAACCTGCGAACGCCAGGTGTTTGATAGCTCGTAGATGGGACACGCCGGACGTTCGACCTCTAGGAGAAGTTGACCGACATACACAGGTGGGATGATGCAGACGGCACTGGCGGTCTATGATGTCTTATGACGAGACTCTCAGGCATAACGCTATCCTCAATGATCTCCCCTTCTACCGAGCTCGACGATATGAGGTCAGAAAGAGTTCACTATGCTAGTACGCCTAGAGCGTGTTACTGTTACGCTGCTGGTATATTTCGTATAGTGGGTTTGTGCTACACCAAAAGAATACAAATCTCAAAGTCTTCTCCAGCGCGAGGACATGTCATTCGCGTATCTCCTCCATTGCCGTTTCTAGACCCGAGACGGGTTCACAGCCAGGTAACCTCCGTCAATGATCAGCTCCTGGCCATTCATGTATCCGGCAGCGGAGCTGGCGAGGTATACTGCTGTACCTGCCATCTCCTCGCCACTGCGATTTGTCGCCGTTGAGTAAGTAAACCTCCGGAACAATGAAAGGGTGACACATACGTTCCAGGGCGGCCCTCTGGGATGCTCTCAATACCCATACCGACAGCATCGGTGGCTGCGCGGCCAGCGATCGTGTCGTGTGTCATGCGAGACTCGTATACGCCAGGAGAGATAGCATTCACGCGCACGCGGATGCCCTTCACTGCGAATTCAGTTGAGAGCATCTTTGTGAGATGCGACGCGGCAGCTTTTGAAGAGTTGTAACCAAACTATGTTAAAGGGTCGAGGCACAAGGGTAAGCCATGGAATCCAACAATTCTGCCAGGACGTACGTGACGCTGAGCCAGCTTGATCTGCCCACTGATGCTGGTGATGTTGATCACGCTCGCGCTGTGCAGCTGGCCACGGGCCTCCAGGTCCTTCGTACCTTTATCCAATAGGTCTAGGAAGGCGACAGTGACGAAGTATAGGGAGAAAGTGTTGATCGAGTAAACATAGGACCATTCCTCGAAACTCTCAGCAGCAAACAGAGCGGGCCCCAGAAAAGAAGCAGAGTGCTGAGCGCGAGGTGTTGGCTGGTTGAGGAAGTCCGACTGAGGTCCCGACGCGCCGGCGCTATGAGTCGGGAGTTGGAACATCATACAGAGAACGAGAGGAATGAGACACGTACTTGTTGACGAGAATGTGTAGCTTCCCCTCGCGTCTCTCGAGCTCGTGCTTCACTTTCGTGATGCTATCTTTGTCGGTGACATCCATGCTTATACTGCGAGAACGATCAGCGGGCGCATACAGTAGAACAATCTCCAAGTACTCACGGAATGATCTGCCCTTTCCCCTTGTACTCATTCGTGGTTTCCTCCAGACGACCATCGGTATTCCGGCTAGTGATATACACGCGCGCACCAGCATCAGCAAGCCCGGTCGCGATCATCTTGCCAATGCCGCTACCGCCGCCCGTGACGAGTGCGACGTTATTGGAGAGGTCGAATGATGCTAGCGTGGTCATGGCTGAAGATAAACGAGACAAACGAACAATAGGAGAAAGGTGAGATAGGAGGAAGAGCGAAAGGGCGAGAAGGTGGGACGCTTACCTGGTTTTATGGCCTGGCCCATGATAGGACTCCGGGCCTATCCATGGGTCTGATGATGCCTCTGCACGTCGGACCGCACGGCCTCCTACGGTCATGGCCGGCGGTCCTGGCTCGTCTATCGATTTCCTCATCGCAGTCGACGGACGCCGTGGGGGAGCCGGAGCCGGGCCGATGTTAAGCGCTGGAACACGTGCACACGGATCGGGACAACGTCGGCGCGGCACTGCAGCAATAATGACTGTCCTATGTAGCAGTTTGAGTGCTTTGAAGAAATTGTCCACATCATCATAGAAGCTGTGAATGACTACGCGGATGTCGCCGCTTTTGCCCGAACATGACGTGTCATCTCCTATCCCACTGCCCTAGACTCGCTTTGGTCGGTGATCCCGAGCAATGTACCACTTCTCATACTAGCTCTTTCGGATGGTCTTGGAGTAAAGCTGCCCTCCCGAGACTCCGGATCCAAGGACCCTCCGTGAGTAAGTGCGAGGTTTCACACAATCTTGCCGTCGCGCTCATAAATACGAGTTGTCGCACGAATGGCCCTTCGAGCCGTATAACAACGTTTGTGGCTGGTTCTTCGCATCAGAGAACGTGTTAAATGAGCTAGCACTGGCACATCCACCCACCTCCGAAACAATCTTCCCTAGTCTCAACGTTCTCGAGTGGCCAAGCCCCGAGGCGTCCAGTTTTCCGATCTTGCGTGTTATCTTGTCCTTGGACACTAACAAACCTCATCAGCTCTCTCGAAAGTGTTATCGAAAGCTGACCCATCGAAGATATGTCCAAATTTGAAAGTTGTATACAGCCCTGGAATTTACTGATACTTCTAGGCACTTTTTGTCGAGCCTCGTGCAAGCCTCGTGGAGACTGTCATCAAGAACAATAAGTCCGATTAGCTTAGGGGTGTCCAGTCGGTCTGGGTGGCACCAGAGGATCGTGAGACGAAATTCCAAGCGTCGCTAAAATGAGCATTGTTCTGTCTAGGCTATAATCGCTTTTAGGCTTGAGCTGGCGCCTCGACCTTGTGCCACTCGTCCTCGTAGCCCACCCGCGGCCATGCACCGAGCCCTGCGCATCCAGGAAATTGCCAGTCTCATAGCGAACGAAGTGGAGGCGTACCCAGACCTTGCTTCTCTTGCCAGGACGTGTCGTATTCTCTCCGAGCCTGCGCTGGATGCGCTTTGGTCGATACTTCCAAGCTTGGTGCCGTTACTGACAGTCTTCCCCGCCGATCTCGTCAAACGCAAGTCCTACAGAGACTGCCAGCATCCGACATATGTACGTGCCACTGACTTTTATCTGCGAGTGGCATATGTCCCAAACATCTACTGACATAATGCACTCGATTAATTAGATATACGACTTCCGTCGGCCGCTGACCCTCGCTGACTGGACGATGCTGAAGAAATTCTCGCGCCGTGTAGTGGCCATTCAGCCAGATCTTTCGGCAGAGGAGCTACACTACGACGACGGAAATCGCACATGGCTCATTGTCTCTGAGAAAGCGCTGCGAGCACTGTCCAGCCCTCTCACCCCCGATCCAGTCTTCCCAAAGCTGCAGCACCTCGAGTGGCAGAGCCCAGAACCGCGCTCGTTCTCAATCCTTCGCACTCTGGCCGGACCGTCTCTGAAGGTCCTTGACTTGGGCTCCATGGAGAACGGATTTAATAACTTCGACGGCGTGTGGCCTCGTGCGCGAGTATGGAACGACCTGACATTACAAGAACGAGTCAAGTCCATCGAGGTCATCGGCGAGCTCGGCGAGCGCTCGCCGCTGATGAATGTCTTCAAATGGATGCACGACTGCGACCCTAACGAGCTGCGACCTTTGGTGTCCCGCTCGATCAAAGCTTGGAACTACCTCACACTTCTTGACGTCCCGCCACTCGATGCCGACGCTCTGGCTCATATTGCGCTAACACCCCATCTGGAAGAAATATGGTTGAACTTGCCGATTGGAAGCGCAGTGACTCCGGATATTGGTCTCCAGGGCGCTATCTTCCCAAATCTGTGGAACTTCTCCTTGAACGGCGTGTTCTCCGAAAGCGCGGACTTTCTCGATGCACTCGGCGGGACCATGTCTTCGACAAACATATACTTCTGCACGTACGAAGTGGGCGGAGCATCGGACCTCAGCAAACTGTTCGCAAGCGTATCCCGCCACTTCAGCCCGGACAAAGCCGACAGCCTCACCGTCGTAGAGGACTTCGGAGGCAGTCAAGTCAAAATGGACGCGCAGAGCGGCCCCGGCTTCGAGATGACCATCAGCAGCCTGCGCCCCGCACTCCGCTTACACCGCATCGAGAAGGTGTACATCGATCTGAACCGTACAGTGGTTCTTGGCGACAACGACATCATCGAGCTGGCAAACGCGTGGCCGAAGTTAGAGGAGCTGGTCTTCAACGTCAACCGAGGCTTCGTGGTGCCTTCCCAGATCACACTGAAAGGATTGTTTGAGTTGCTCAAGCGTCTGCCCGGGCTCAAAACGCTCGGACTCGAGATTGACGCGCGCAGTGGCACCGGGAGTGGCACCATCCCTGCTGAACCCCTTCGGCACTCTCTTAGGTCTTGGAACATGCTTGATTCGATCGTGGGAGATAATGTCGCCGAGGTGGCTGAACACGTTCGGAGACTTGTCTGGTACGGCGGGTTCCGCGTCAAGGCTAGAAAGTTTGGGAAGCAGTGGGGTCAGGTTTTCGGTATCTTGGGATACCAGCTCTCTGAAGGGCTGTTCTAGTTTGGCGAGTCCGCGGCTTGTTTACCATGACAAGATGCTTGTTGTTCCTGAGCATTGCGACTGCAGAGCAAACTCAGAGGTGTTCACCCTGACCGAAACTTATGCTCGCGTAGTGAAAAGCAGTGTTGTGACTCCTTGATTTGATGCTTACTGACGGAACCCAAACTTTTCAAGATGAATGAGACTCCGCCGCTAAGAACCATCGTGTTTCTATCTGATGATCCACTCTAGCAAGAAAAGATATCATTCAATCGCATTTCAAGTCATAACATCTAGTTGAGTTAGGCAATCCGACGCAGATTGTAAGAGCCATAAGCATGGCCTTGAACCTCAAAGTCTCGCATGATCCACCGCCGCAGGTGGAATCCCGCTCTGGTTGTACCTTAGCGCGCTGCGGTCGAGATCCTTGGCGGACTGGTACCCAGCCACGGTCATCGTGATGTCCAAATCCTGCCACATCATCAGCTTGACGGCTATATTGTGAATGAAAAGAATGCTCACCGCGAGCAACGACTTCATGACATGTCTGCACCCAGCCTCGCCCTCGTGGGCCATGCCCCAGACGAACAGCCGCCCGACCTCGACAACGTGCGCGCCGAGCGCGAGCGCCTTGAACACGTCCGAGCCCGTGCGAATGCCCGAGTCGAAGATGATGGTCATCTCTGGTTGCATTGCAACATCAGCATTAGCATTGGCGTCAAAAGAAAGTGAGCGGAAGGAAGCACTCACTATCCCCAACAGCGTCCGCGATCTCGGGCAGCATCTCAAGACTGCCTACAGCACCATCGACCTGGCGGCCCGCGTGGTTCGTCACCACGATGCCCTCGCAGCCGACCTCATAAGCCTTCAGCGCATCCTGGGCGTTCTGGATACCCTTGATGACGAACGGGCGGCCGCCCGAGATACGCTTCCACTGAACCACGCCAGACAACTGTGAGCATAGCGAATGACAAGAAAGGGAGAAAGGGGAACATACGGTCTGGATGAGCCATGGCATTTTCTCCCATGTATGCGCCTTGCCGTGCCAGACCGAGGAGTCAATCCACTTGCCAGAGTCTTGCTTGAGCTCTTCGCCGTGCTTCTTCATGAAGACGGGGTCGCTCGTGCCGAGCTCGTTTCCGACCTGACCCGGGTAGTAGAACCTGCAAATTTCACGGTCTGATGAGTGATACTGAGATCACAAGGAAGAAGGCCAACTTACGCGTAGTTGGCAATGTTGATGTCCGTCGGCCTCCATCCGAGCTGCCACGTGTCCACGGTGAGCATGCAGACGTCGAATCCGCTCTTCCAAGCGCGCTCAAGTAGGCTGATAGTCTGGGGTTGCGCTGGTTAATGATTGTATGAAGCAGAGACATCACGATTACGCACAATCTCATCATCGTGACCCATGTACAACTGGAAGAAGCGGGGCGACTGGGCGTTTCCCCCGTTCGGTCCGTCATAGGAGTGAACGGAGTTGCTCTCGTTCTTGACGGCAGCCCCTGCGTCGTTCGCCTCAGCGACAGCCTCGATGGGTTGAGAGGACGCTGTAGATAGGCAGTACTATTGAAAGTGTGAGCCACGTAAGGGAAGGTCAGAGACCGGCATGCTCACGGGCAGACCAAGTTCACCAGCAATCTTCGCGGGCACGAGTTCGCCGGTGGGGTAGTACAATTTGTTGATGCCGATAGGGGCAAACATGATGGGAGCCGGAATCTTATGGCCGAAGATGGAGGCTAGGTTTGATAAGGTTAGCTTACGTCCTTGGACGTCGCAAGGCAAAATAGCCTCAGAACGCACTGGTCAAGTCCCTGGTGTTCGTATCGACGAGCATGCGGGGGATGATTCTCCACCTATAAAACGCTTCCCTAAGGAGACATAAAGCCGCCTCAGTGCTTGGCTCAAAGGTTCAGATGTAAGTCGTACCTGTTTGCTCTGTCCGTCCATCCTAGCCCAGCATTCGAGTTCGCGTAGAAGTAGGAGCGGTCGTTCAACTTCTTCTTGGTCGACTCGGCCAGTTCCTCTGGGTGTACAGAGAAGTGTGGAACTAACGAAAGGAGAGAAGGGAATATCGTTGGAGATGTGAAACACGCGACTCATTGGTAGAACATACGTTTGCCATGCTCGCCACCCTCACGAAAGACCTCACGCTGGTAGAGCGAGTAGTGGGGAGAAAGTCCCTGGGGTTTGTTGGTGGGATCCATGCGTTCTCGTTAAGATCAGAGTGTGTTATCTAGCAGTGTAGCTGGTGCTGGTATGTTGCCTCTTCGCCAAATTTTCTGTCCTGCATAAATAGGTTCGTCGACCACTACGTCATGGAGTGTTCATGTTGGAATCATGGTCCCAAAAGTGGTGCACGGGACACCGTACAAGCAGAAAATCCAAAGAAATTTGTCGAAATTCATGTTGCGGTGACCCGCGTATAGGAGGTGTGCTGGTCCGTCGCGTAGTGTATCCCGTCTTGCCATATACTATTTCGTCCGACGGGGTCGCTGAAGGAGTGAGGGGAGTGGGGAACTCCGTCTGCTCGACGGCGAGCCGGCCGACACGGCGGGGTTGACTAAGCCATGGCAGGCTTTCCATATGGAGGACGCTTACATAAGCGGAAGCTTCGGCCGTGCCGTCTCCGCCGCGTCACCGAAACCTCCGTGTGTTCCTTGTGTGTTCCGTCCACCAACTCCATCCCCTCTTTGTCGACTACTCTCACAACAATGGCCACAGCACCAACTAAGCAGGCCATCAGACACCTCTACTCGAACACTCTCGCTGCCGCCAAGTCGTTCTCATCATACAACTTCCGCAATTACTTTGTGCAGAGAACAGAGGACACTTTCCGTACCCTCGAGGTGCGCACTCTACACCACACTGCTCAGCGGTCTACGAAGGCTTACGACGGACATATCTTAGCATGAACACGATTTTCTCAAACAGACATCACTCTTTACGCAAGCAGAGAAGGACCTTGCGGTCCTCAAACGCTGCGCTATCGTGAACCAGATTTACGGCGGTGGGAAGCTTGCGGTGGAAACTCAGAGCGAAGTGCGGGAGCGGGGAGATACTTAATGGATTGGCAGTTCGCCCCCTTCCTTCTTTCCTTTTAACATGACGGTAACTGGGAAAGTAGGGATGCCTTAATGATGGTTTCGGATCTGATACGCATGTCATACCATGCCTGAGATGTGCATATGTCATTTGTCGTAGATTGTGAACAGTCAATGTGCAATTTAGCATGAGTATGTTTCAATGGATGCCTGCAATACGTTGCTATAATGCGAAGCGTGTGAGGGGTGCTTTCGTCTTGTCCGCAAATACATATATGAGAAGAGTGCTTGAAACAAACGGGACGAACAGCAATGTCTACAATACCTTCAGACCGACAGCTAAACGCTCTACTTGCCCCATGACCACCAACTCGAGTTTGGCTTCCGCCCTTCCGTCCCAGCCGATGACGCATTGGGGTGCCCAACAGCAGGCGCGCTCGCGCGCTCGCTCTCGTACGCCTGCGTAGCCTCCTTTAGCCGCCCCTCGAACTCCGATCGCTCCCGCGCTATCCTCTCCTCCCGGTGTACAGCAATCTCATCCAGCTGGCGCGTCTTGGACGATTCCGGGTCACGCTCTTTCGAGAGCGACCACGCGCCGGCGCAGACGAAGGCGACGGTGAGGGCCTGTGCGGCGACACGAGCGCGCAGCCAGTGGTTGAACGAGCGTGAGTCACCCTTGCGCATCTTGACTGTGGCCATGATAAGTGCCCCGCATGTCGCTAATGCTCCTGTAGAGGGGGAAGGGTAGGAGAGGGTCAACGGTCAGCATGACGTAGTTGCAAATAGTGAAGGCGGACGACGGACCAACGGGCACGAGCGGGTTCTCCTTGAACTTGCGGTATGCCTTGTCTGAGTATGTTTCGCCGGTGTGCAAGTTAGGTTGGCTCATTTTGACGACGTCAGTGAATTTGGAAGGCGGAAGGGAAGTGTTGGTGTTGGTGCGTACTGGCACAAGATTTGAGGGAAGACTTCACAGATTGTCGGCCCGCGTCGCGTCGCTGAGTTTCAATCGCCTCTCCTCTCTCGCGCTCAAATCACCTTTCGCGTTTGCTCGCTCTGACAGTAATCTTATTCACAATACGCCCTGCTGCATGCATCGCCCCCAGCCAGTTTTGAAGCCGCGAATCGCAGGATTGAATGGTTGACGATTTGGGATGCGCGCTCATATGCACCAGAGCATGAAGCAGCCATGAGGTGTGGGCCGTAGCTTGAACGTTCTCCCGAGCCAAGTTAAGATGGTCAAGATGCCTTCACCTTCTGGTCCTGCGGTCATCTGGCCGATGCGTTTGGAGCCTTTTTATTGACGAACCCACGGACACTCGGACTTACGCGTTATTTGCGCGACATGAAGCATCCTCGACTCCAAATCTGCCCTGACCCTCGAGTAAGTCCTATTGATCTCTTGCCCTCCTGACCTTCCTCGCTCATCTGTGGGATGGCAGAGCTGTTTGTATCCAATCTGATATCACAAGTTGCATGCACGTGTTGAGCAGCTACTTCCACGACACGGTCCGCCATAGCCGCTCATCGATCGCTTCTCCTACAAGAGTGGAGACGCTCGACTCGCTCAGGCTCATAATTCCCGGCATCTGCACCTGCGGAAGATGCTGTCGGTTTTGGCAGCCCTGCTCACCTTGGCCACTGCGATCAGCGCGTGGCCGAGCACGTCCTCCAACTCTACTGGTATCAAACTGCAGAATGGCTTCGAGCGCGTCTACATCCAAGTAAGTACTGCATGTCTTTGCGAGGTTTGATCGACCGCCCTCACACGACAGTGGTAAGCCCTTCGGAAACAATGGCATCCGAGTACGCGCAAGTCTCATGCGCGACCCCTCGGGGAACGAACTTTCCGCCCTCCTCGACCCGCCGCTCGAAGGCCCCGGCGGGAACCAGGGGCTCGCGTACGACCAGCTCATTGGGTACCAGGGCAACGCCTCGTTCCAGAACGGCAACCTCATCGTGCAGGTCAACCTCGGCGTCATCTCGTTCTACCGCGCCGAGACGAACGGCTCGCTCTCGCTCCTGACGCAGGAGTTCACGGACGACAAGGCGCTGTACTCGCGGTACTACGTCCAGGAATACAAGTCGCCGAGCTTCCAGGCGCAGTTCTCCTTCACGAGCGATGCGGACGAGCAGTTTTATGGGATGGGGCAGCAGGCATGTTGCAAGGATACGTCTGTCAATAAGAAGGGGCAGAGTATTGACCTCATCAACTTTAACTCGTTTGTGCCTATTCCGGTGTACATGTCGAACAAGGCAGGTCCATCAAACAGTTGACCCAGTTTATCGCTAATGACTGTGTCGTGCAGGGGTATTTGCAGTTTTTCAATATGCCCAGTCAGGGTAGAATGGGTATGCGCATATATTCAGCTACTCTATCCTTGTTGGTTTGCTGACGTGACGCAGAATTCAGTCCCATTCGGACACGTTTCATCAGCAGCGAGGCGACAGCTGTCGACTACTGGATGTGGGTTGATTCGTTACAAACTGAACTCGACTGCATCATTGACGTTCGCAGTACGACGGCAGAGCCTGGCGACTATGACACCCTTCAGGAGCAGTATACTGCTGTCACGGGCGAGTCTGCGTTGTGCTCTTTGGATCACAACCTTTCTTACTCATTCTTCAGGACGTCAACCCACCCCACCGGACTTCATCCTTGGCTATCAGCAGTCAAAGCTCCGATACTGGAATCAGACTCAAGTCATGGACCTCGCCCAAGAGTTCCACGACAGGCAGGTGAACGTGTCCATGATCGTCGTCGGTCCGTCACGTGGTTTATTCGATGGTGACAACGCATGTCTGACGTTACTCCAGACTTTTTCAACTGGAAGTACCAGGGCGACTGGGCGTTCGACCCGGAGTACTGGTCCGATCCCGCAGAGATGGCCTCATTCGTGAAGAACATGACCGGAGCGGAGATGATGGTGTCACTATGGCCCAGCGTCGAAGATCTGTCTGACAACTACATCGCTCTCCAGGAGCAAGGCTTGCTGGCCACCACCCGCGATGGAACGGGTGTCACGGATTCGTTCGCGGGGGTCTACACGCGCCTTATTGACTCTACGAACCCGGCCTCTCGAGAGTTCCTCTGTGCGTTCGCGTGTTTCTTCGGTTTCATGAGTCCTGACGTTCCCTAGGGAAACAGCTGAACGAGAGCTATTTCTCGAAGGGCATCCATAACTTCTGGATTGATCAGGCTGATGGTAACGAGCGTTCATCGAGAATTTACGGCTCATTCTGATATGTCGACTTTCCAGGTGGTACTCTCGGTGAAGCCTGGGAAAACAGTACGCATATGCAAAAAAACTTCTTGTCCCCCGCGGGCTGCTTACGAGCATCTCCACTCCAGATGGTCAGACCATCAACCTCATTCCCTATGAAAGGGCCTCCGCCCAGTATTTCATCGGGACCCAAGAAGGCGCCGGGAAGATGTACCCCTGGCTCCACCAGGCGGCCATCAACGAGGGCTTGCACAATCTGACCGGCCAGCCCATTACGTCGGCGTCATGCGACTACATGTCGCTCACCAGGAGCACGTTCGCCGGCGGGCAGAGATACTGCTCGTACCTGTGGAGCGGCGATACGCTATCCGAGTTCCCTGTTCTCCTCCAGCAGATCACTAGCTCGGTATCGGTTGCCGCGTCTGGGATATCGTCGTGGACGCTTGATATTGGTGGGTTTACGGGGTTGGATATCGATACCGACTACGTAAGCTACTGATCCTACATGAAGTTAGTTCATTTGGCTGATTCTTTTTCCACAGGGTAAGGAATTATTCGTGAGATGGTTTGGCATGGGCGTTTTCCTTCCATATGTGAGTAAAGCGTGCTTTTAGGACATCTTATCACTGATATGTACATTCCGAGATAGACTCGAGTCCATGGGTAGGTCGTACATCAGAATCATTGGCGCCGACTTTGCTCATGGATGCCCATAGATCCCGTGTGTGTAACATTACGTCGCCTTCAACTCCATTCAGTGCCAACAACTGTCCGAATGAGGTATGCTCTATGTAATATTATGTGTCTCCTTTCTTCATCACGGTTCAGCCCTGGTCCTACGGCGAGGAAAACTTCGTCATTATCAAGAAGGTAAGCTGACTCCTGCATCGTGGCAAATCTACCCTTCTCACGATGACTGCAACAGTATATCGACCTGCGCTACCAGCTTGTCCCCTATGTGAGGGCGCTGTTCCAGCAGCTGCAGTACTCTGGAAGAACCATTATGCGCGCTCTCTATTATGACTTCTCTTTATCGGACCCCTTCGTTGTGCAAGCAACCTCTGTCAACAACCCACTCGTCACTCAGCAGTACATGTTTGGTGAGCTCCGCATTCGACCCATATTGGATATGACAACAGAACTAACGCTTGATAGGCCCGCGTCTATTGGTGTCGCCTGTCGGCATTCAGAACGCTACTACAAAGGAGGTATATCTACCTCGACTCACTGAGTCGATGATCTCTCAGAACTTCTCGTGGGTCCACTGGTGGGCTGACCTTACTCATTCGCATAATCGAGATGCTGACTCGGAATAGGTGGACCGACACGGACTATGGCCAGGGTGGTAACACAGTCACTGTCAACGCTCCGCTGGACGAAATACCAGTGTTCTATTTGGGTAGCAAATCCGATATCTTCTCAGGCAGCGTGTTTTAGTGCGTATCAATGACATCCATGGCAAAATGTATCCGTCCGGTATGTATAGACTTTGTATGCACCGATAAATAAAATATGTACAACGGCAGTGGAACTGATCACATCGTGAGTTTACTTCATGGAAAAGTCTGCGTGGGCACCAAGATATTCAGCAAACCAGCATCGGGGTTCCATTCGAAAATCTCTCACTTACCTTCACGCTTTCTCGCAGTGACAGCCCAGAGACTCACAGAACTGAATCTCTCCAATGTTGTTGCACGTGTAGGTACCCTCGTTGCTGCAGCTGCACCCTGCAATAGGACCGTCGGTGCAGTAGTCGGGAACCTTGATGTTGGAGTTGCTAGCACAGCCGGTCACTTTGTATGCAAGAGCCGCGTCCTCGAGGGGAGTAGGTGTTGCAGCAGCGAGGCCGCTGAACACAATGGAAGCGACTGCAATGGCGAGTGCGGGAGTAAACGTGCGCATAGTTATAGAAGGTATTTGTTGGCGATGTTGAGCAGGTTGTCTGGAGTTGCTAAGTTACATGCTACTCAGCGTGATGTTGTCTCTTTATAATCGAATGGGGAGGCTGTGTACACTGATGTCAGGGTGAGATTGGGGTGAGACGTCGCCTACCTCCGAGCTACAAAACCGAGGAGACTACCGTTCACCTTGCCGCATTGAGGAATTCGTCTCCACCCGCCGGTGTAATCATTCAATGGTGGTTTGTGGAAACCAAACCACCGCCTTGAGCCATCATTTCCGGAGGTAGTATGAAGACGGCGTGATTCTTACGCCTTGCAAGGTAGTGTAATATCGAAAAGATGACATGGTCTCGATACTAGATAGAATTTTCGATCCTAAACTTCTTGGATGAGCTGAGACTTTGTAAATTTCCTATGGGCGTAAAAAATAGAAGCAGGTGAGAAGGTGGAAGTGTTGAATACAAGCGTCGAAAGCCTTCCTGAACTTTAGAATGATTTTCGGAGATCTCGGTCACCCGTGGAAGACTCAACTCAAATTTGAGTTCGGTGGAGCGATTTGTCTGACCACCATAATTATTACGAGTGCGATGATGAGGGCTCGAGCATGAGTGGCTTTGACAGCTTCTGGAAAAGTGGGTGTCTCATCGTCCACCGTCGCGTTGGTCGTTCATTCAGCTGAGGGCACTTGACCGACTTAGGTTTCCAGACGACATCCATCCTCTCGTCCAGCTCCGTCATTTTTTCTCCCCTTCCAAATCTTCCGCTGTGTGGTGCCCCAAGGCAGAGCTGCGACATGCCCACCCCAGGACAGTGTCATTCATACGATGAGCATCGTATCCTGTCGAAAATATTGTGCTTTGGCATACGAAATTGTTACGAGAGAGCTTGGGAGGCAGTGTAGCGAGGGGACGATGGAGGAAATCTCGGGCCATGGTGCGTTTAACGCAGGCTCTGACAGAGTACGGCAAGTGCCCGCGAGAGTGGTGACCGATGAACAAACAAAGCGCGTCGCTGTGCAGTTGTGAATCCGGAGATAGCCGGGAGGTTCGTGACGCGTCCTTGCCTGCCCTTAATCTAAGCCCCTTGCTCGTTTTCCACGCTTTTATTGCTTTGTAAGTTGTGCCTTGCTTCATCGACACCCCCTCCTTGGCTAAGTCGCTGCAGCGATATCGATATATATCTTATCAGATTGTCTTCGTCAAGAACACATACAGGCTCTAGGCGCAAATTCCATAACCCCTCAAGAAAACGGCTCAGAAATACATCACGTCTACCATGACCTCCTGCTCCTTCGCCGTCGATCCTGATTTGTCGACCTTGTCGAGAAGCGGAACTTTCCGCGTTTTTTGAATCTCGACTCCTCTCGATCCAAAGTACCTCTGTCCCTCGTAGCTCCAAGCATGGTTGCCCCGCACCCAATACGCCATACCTTCTACATACTGTTTCACCTCATCATCCATCCGAGGCCCCCATGATGGTAAGCTCCCCATGCGAGAGTGAAAACGCTCCTGTATCTCAGCGTGATATCTTGCTGCCCAGACAAATGCGTCGTCTAGGCTACATCCGAGCTCGCGACGGACCACGGTGATGAGGTTGTGGTTCTCATCGCCAGTCGTCTGCTCACGGTTGTATGATACTATATCCTGTAAGTTCCCTAGATATCAGTCGCGATAACGAACGAAAGTGGATGGTCTTACATTGTCGATGATGACAAGCTCTATAACGCAATCTGACAACGCCTGAAGGGAAGGATGGAAGAATATGTCGTCGGGTATGCTCAATGGCGCCTCAGCTGGTGTGAAAGCTACGCGGACGCCAACAGTTTCCCGCCGTACAAGCAGGTACTCGTGAATATTTCTGCAGACATTGGCGTCTCTGTCTGCAGCCTGCGTGACAACGCTCTTGAGGTACTGCGTAACACTGTCCATGAAGTGGCGCTGCGCTTCAGGTGTTATAATCTTTATCGCTCGCGCCCAGAACCTACAATGAAATCATAGTCAGTCAGACCTTTTCTATATTTTCACGCGAAACACCGTGCTCACTGCCGCGACAGCTCTCCCAGAATAGACTCTCCCTCTGGCCTTGGCTCATGCGGATGTTCAAAAGCGTTCATCATAACATTCACAAGTTCTTGCACAACCGGTGCGCTTCCGACGTCTGTGTATTCGTCCACAACGAAGAAGAAAAAGATGAGATCGCATGCCGTCCGGAAATGAGATTCATCAAGCTGCGGGTACGATAGCGCCGCCAGAAGACCTATGAACTCGCCTGTGAGTTGAAGCAGAACATCTTATTACAATCGAGAGACGTACAAAAGTTGCACTTGTTGAATGCAGCCAGCGACTTGGGGTTAAAAGGCGCGAGGCTGTGGAGCCACTCTGTTGCTTCTTTTCCGACTTTCTCGAGATGCGGGCTGACCCGTCTAGGCCAAGGCCAGGCGGTCATAGTGTTGGGTATTGTAATTATCATCCCGGGTCGAGTCCGATGCTTCCGATAAACGGGATATGCTGCTTGAAGGGGATTTTGGGTGATGCATTTATAATCTCGCGCCCTTGCACACCTTTATACTATTCCGCCTTCCATTTCAGATGCGACTCCATCGTGGTCGACAATTGGGCTTGCTACTATTACGGTAGTCCCAACTCCTCAAAAATTCGGCAGCTAATTTGCTGTCCGCTCTTGCTGGAGAGCTGCATTTTCCGTGAGGTAATGTGAGCACGCAGGTTACACAACGTGAGTAGCCGATGCGTGAACATCCCCTCCTCGTCCCTCGTCCCTCTTTCTCATATATGACACATAATACACGTACGTGTCAACAGTCGATTTAACCTAGTGGGATTGTAGTACGTGTCTGTGAGATGCAGCATCCGAAACAAATTCTTCACAAACTAGGATGGCGCCAATCACCAACGTGATTGACGATACGCCGTGATGAGCGCACCATCATCCCTTCCAGTTCTTTGTGATACATTTGTTACAGTGGCTTTATCGCAAAGCCGCTTTAAATCGTCAATGATAACTGTTTCCGATCCGGTCTCTCTATTACTGTAGTAAATGACATAGCAGGAGTTACTTCGGGCCCTGGTAGTGAACGTTTGAACAAGCGAGGTAGAAGGTCCAGAGTATGATTTTTGCATTTAACCTCCTATGATATAATCAAGAGACTTTAAGCACATCTCATGATATTCCCAAACCAGTCTCCATACTGGGGTTCTATAGCCGATGTCGAATGAATGTTTCTTGTGAGACTGGTTAGGATGGAGTTTATCCCATCCTAGCTTCCTCCCCCGCCCAGTACAGATTAAAAGGAAAAGTCACCGTAGATTTGGGTACATCCTAGTAAGTACATCGGTTGATACTTGATCCTGAACGTTTGAACTCTCTGACCCTCAAAATATAAATTTGATACATCAGTGGCATGGATCCGGCCGATGCTTGCCACCCACTAGGGGAAGAACCCTTCTAATTGGGGAGGTGAGCCCTTGGTAATTACTTGGTAATGACCATTTCTTCCATAACGTCTTGCGCTCCGGCCCCATCATGCCGCAGCCTGCGGCCACATGAGTAATTGTTGTAAGGGGTACGAGAACCTACGACGGCTCACAGGGTCCCATCATCAAAAGTCGTGCAATATTTGACACGCGAGTACCAGACCCATCACCACCACGCACCAGGTGAAGATGAGCACACTCATGTATCTGAGGATGCACATTTTAGACCCATTTTAAGGATATTTCTCGGTCATAGCACTCACGGAGTGCGAAAAGCGTCCCACCTCTATGCTATTGCAACACCAACAGACTGGATCGGATGATATACCGCATCGACTGTCAGCAGTGTATACAAGATGACAAGCAAACTCGAGATTTACGGAACCCGTGAATATGCCTATCTTGTGTGCATAGTTACTCATTATGCCGATGTGCCACATAACGAATGTCTACCACATCGTGCCAAGCAGCCCATAGAATACCATTAGCCAGACGTGCGCCGGTTATTCATGGTCGTAGGTGACCATCTTCTGCGCATTGGCGCCAACGGACTCTCGGGTATATTTTCTGTAGTTCCTATAGTTATGGCGAGATAAGCCCATCGCTGAAAGTGGGGATTACGTCTGATGGAAATATGCCCAAGTATGCACCGCAAATGGCAATAACAGGATTACTCCCCAGCTCTGCAGATGCGCGAACACGCTTTCGCAGACGATGTCGGTCGAGCACGAAATAGCCGATGAGTAGGGACTCGATAATCTGCGAAAGTCAGTGCGCGCACGGGTGTTGAACGTTGAACAGGGCTGCATTGTAGTCGTTAAATTCTGCGAACGGTCGCGGTGGGAAACGGAGTGTCAGTACTAGTGCCGCACGCCGCCGTGCCAATAGAAGAGGACGAGAACGCACGCCACGTGTGAAAATAATTATTAGCAAATAATATCATGGGAAAGAGCAGCATGATCAACGGATCCGAGCGCAATAACGACCAGAGATTATAGAACTCAGTAGACCAACCTAGGGTCGCCTGTCTACAACGGCGCACGCGCCATCCGTACTGCACATGGACGCAGGTGATGCCATCATCAAGGGCACAAACACTCCAATGAGCGTCAGGATCATGAAGCCGATATATTCGAGTAGAACAAAGCTCAGCACTACCACTCTCTTACCGAGACAGATGTTAATTCATACGCACGTAGGTCCCATTCTCAACTATCAACGAGGGCAAGCATATCTCAGGAGATAGTGGTGCGAGCGATAACTAAGTTTGAGCTTACCTTGATTGTTCTGTAGAAAAAGAGCATGAGATCGGAAGACAGTACTCGAGCGAGTGTAGGAATATGAACTCTGTAACGCCAATCGAATTGCAAGCCAAGCGCTCACTTGCTTCCTCTCGTGCCACAACACAGGAATCCGAGCTACGACCTTGAATACTATATACTAAAAAGCGCACGGAGAACTACATGGAATAGCTAGAGATCATAACTGCCTATGACAGAAATAGGGATGGCCTCTAGATGCATCAACAGTATAAATCAAAACTTGAACTCGAGCGTAACCTTTCGAAAGAGAGAAAACAGTCACTGTGAGTCAACAGCAGAAGGAGACTCTAGGACCTACCGCGGATGTAACCCTCTTCACTTCTTCGGCAAAGACGGCAACTGTTTTCTGGAGCTCACCTCCTTTGATATGACCTTCGCACTCCAGGCAGCTGTACTGTCTGCGCAAAATAGCGAGGGAAAAATCATTGCTTGTTGTGACTGTAGTGAGAACCGGCCTCTGGGAGAGCTCCTTTCCAACAGAATTTATCGCGTCACTCCACCATATGCTAACTGAACCCAGGATTGGGGAACCATCGGTTGAATTCTTTATGACACGCCGGGTGGTCGATCCACAGCAGACTAGTGGAATCCAACATTTGGCCTCCGAAGCCCAGGTTAGGTGCCCCAATCCCACGTTTTTGGCCACTTCCCTGCACTTTGCATGATACACCAGGAGCCTCTGATACGCTGCTGCTGTTATGAGTTCCAGATCAGCCGGGTTATGCAAGACTGTAGGATCGCCAAACGAGGGGATGTTCAGGGTGCGAAGCGCAGCGATTTGTGCCAAGGACTCCCATCCGTTATGGCAGGCAAGACAATACAGTTTGAAATCCTCTTCTCCCGATAAGGGTGATGAAGTGATATGCGCCTCCACCGCCTCGGATACAAACGCGATGTCATACTTGTTGGCAGCTTTCATGAGGAGACATGCCTCCTCTACATGAGAGATAGGGGGATTCGGGCCGGGATAACAGAAAAGCAGCAGCTTCCTTGTGATGATGCTGTTCTCGGAGATGGAAACAACGTCAGATGAAGAGGGGGGTTGAGGGATGGTGAACATGTCTTTGAACACGGGAGAAGCCAGCGACAGAATTGCTTTGAACACATGGAAATCTACATTATCAGAGGTGCGAAGAACGATGTCAGCATCGGTTGCATCAAAGGGTGCGTTGTCGATATGCGGAGAGCTCATGATGGGAGGATTGAGCAGACAGTATAGGGGTAACTTGACCGAGTATGACGCTCTAGCATTTATTTCCAGCTCAAGATATCCGTGATTGGCCATACACCCCTCTCAGAGGAGGGTAGATGAATGGAATTGATGTAGGAACCCCTACTACTAGGTCGTAACGTTTCCTATCGAGACAAGTGATACACCAGTGCTGCAATAAGTAAAATGTACATTGCACACCACTCGCAGAATAAGCAGTAACCCGACCGTGAATGCGTTAAGTGGACGTGAACTCAAGCTTAACCTTCAAAAATACTTAGATTAGTCCATGCCGATCATACGTTTAACGAGAAAATATCACACCTTTTTCACCTCATCCTCGACTTTCTGACGAAACATGTCTTTGAGCTTGGCGATTTTACCTCCAGTAAAAAATGCGAGGCAGTATTGACAATTTGCCGTCGCTACCTGTTTCAACGCAACGTCGAACTGTCTCGAGTCGGTGATAGTCGACGTGGCGGGAGTTTCCTTCAGCTCGCCGGCGATCCTCTCCATCATGCTGAGAAGCCATGCATCAAACGCCTTATCCACCCCGCTTGCTTGTGTCCGATAGGCTCTCCCACAACAATGTCTTTGACAGTTATCAAACCCCTTCAGCCACCTCAAGTCTCCGTTCGCGACAGATGCAGCTGCTATCCCGCACGTGAGATGATAGCGCAGCAGGCTATCATATTCGCTCCCCCTGATTAAGCGCAACTCCCTGACTTCGAGGCTGGGACGCCCCAGTGAGATGATGCGAAGGCTGGAAGAAGCTGCTCCCCTAGCCAGTTCCTCGAGCCCGAAGTGGCACGCGAGGCAGTATAGCGCCACGGGTTCGTCGACCAGAAAGGGTCCGTCCAAGAGGCTGTGCATGACAAAGTGAGTGACACATGTCATGTCGTACTTCGTAGCTGCCTCCAGGATAAGATGGGCGTCGTTGAGAGTGTCAATGGAAGGTGAAGGAAGAGGGTAGCAGATGAGGAGCAAGGGCTTTAGAATGGCGCTACTCTCAGAAATAGTGACACTGGGAACGCCGTCCGGGGAACAGGGGGGCGAAGAAGGCTGCGGGAGTCCAAACGTGTCTTTGAAGACGGGAGAGGCGAGCGACATGATGTTCTTGTAAACAAAGAAGTCCACATCGTCGGAGGTGTGAATGACTACGTCTGCTTTGGTCGCATCGTTGAATGGAACGTTGGAAGTAAACGTTGTCGACATGACTGGGACGATTAGAGGGTCATGCATTCGTTTCGGAAACGTGCAGGAGAGGGGGGTGTAGATAGGGTTTCAAGTTGGCTCAGCAGAGGGGGATCACACTGCTCGACATGGTAGTCTGAAGATACGCAGAGCGATGAAGTCGAATGCCTTCTTATGGCTTTCAGAGCGAGTGTAGAGAGCGTCGGGATTGCTTGCCAGGGCGAGAGTAAAATACATGCGAGACCATGGTTGAAATTTGGGGAAGTGTCCGGAGAGCGCTAGAGTGCTTAGAGACTGTCACAAAAAGTACGAGGGAGGCAAGCTGGATCAAATCATCTCAGTGCAAAGGGGAAGTGGCGGGTGCTGCTTGGCATGATTCGGCGCTTGCCGACCCGTCTGTCTTCGGCCCGTCGCGCTCCACAACGCTTGCTCCGCGTTAGTGACGTTGCCTGTGCCCCATGTCTTCTGCTCACATAGCTAACACTCCCTTTGACGATCCTGGCGCTGATTTCATCCTCAGAACATCCGATGGCGTTGACTTCCGCGTCTTCAGGGCGGTCCTTTCACTTGCGTCCCCTGTGTTCAAGGACATGCTGAGTTTACCTCAACCTACCCTCCCTTCCACTCCCGAGACGCCTGTGGTAACGATTTCAGAAAACAGCGCGGTGCTTGAGCCGTTGCTCCTTTTCTTCTACCCTGCTGTTCCGCCCACCATCGAGAGTTTGGAAGACGTCCGCATTATGCTCCTAACGGCGACCAAATACGACTTTGAGGCTGCAATTCAAGAGGTCTCAACTCAGCTCGTCTCACCTCGCTTTTTGGAGACGAACCCCATTGGGGTTTATTGTGTGGCATGTCACTGCGGTTTGGAGGCAGAAGCTAAAGCTGCTGCCCTTCAAGCGCTAAACATCCCCTCTCTCGGGCGCCCTGTAGTTGAAGTTGACGAACTCGCGTTGATCAACATCCCAACGTACCATCGTCTGTTGAGGTACCACTTCAAATGTGGCGAGGTCGCCGCTGGTGTTTCCAACAAAGACAACTGGAGCCTAGTCGGAATGGCTGTCTGTCGGTTGCCGTTTTGTGACTGCGCCGATGTCATTGATGATGAAGGTGTTCCTTCACGTCTGTTACCGATATTCGATGTCCTTCCCAACATCGCGGATGAACTTAGGCGCAGACCGTCACCTGCAACAGCGGCGCAATCTGTTCATCTCAAAGATGCGGTTGAAAAGCTGCGCGGTTGCAATACATGCAGTCGCGAGATTGAGAACGGAACAACGCTGCGAGAGCTGGTGGACGGAATCGGTAGTCTGGTGCGGGATGAAGTTGAAAAGGTACGTTTTAGAACATGTCCTCTGTTCACTTTGGATGACTCAATATCGGGCTATCTTGCAAGGTTCCGCTTGAATTCAAAGATTGACTCTCACCGCGTTCGTGTTTGAACGAACGTGTAAAATGAGGCGACATGTTAGCATTTTCATAATCGTTTACATCCAGGCCTACTGTTAACCTGGTGATGCGCTGTCGCTGTTTTGATATGTACATTCTTAGCTATAAAACCTACTCGTTTGTAATGTCCGGTGTCATAACTCTGCATTCTGCTATATTGCAGTAAATGGTAGGGTCTCGCGTTCGGTGCGAGACATTTACAACTGTCACATTCGGGATTAATTATATGTAGACTTGACTGAAACTATCACCCACTGAGAATACACGTCCCACACACGCCTCTCCATACATAGAAAATAACCCAAAAGACGTGAGCATCCACCACTTTCGACAACGATCCGCTTCAGGAATGGAGATCGAGCTTCACCTGCCGGATTTAATTGAGTCCTGAACACGCTTTAAAGGAGTTATTGATCAAGTGTGCGTACCTGGCTAGTAACGTGTTTGACCTGTTTGGCAAAAGCGCATATGAACTCGGAAAGACCTCCATTCTTGACATAATCGTGGCATTTTTGACAAGGCGGGTGTCTGTCCTTGACATTCCACATGGAGAGTGCCGTATGTTTGCTACGAAGGACTGTGTTATCGGTGGGCACCATCCTCAGCTCTTCTCCGATTTCCCCGAATAGGGTGATCCACCAGTCAGGTGCCTCATCCTTCAAGGAATAGAAATAGAAATCAGCGCATGCGCCCGTACTCCTAGCTTGCCTCGGTTTCATACATGAACAGAAGGTGGGCGGACGATAGCCAAGTTTTTCGCACCAATCTAGTTGTTTGCCTAGATTTGCAGCTTCTTTTCCGCACCTGTCATGATAAACGAGCAATCTGTGATAGTCTGCCGTTGTCATCATGTTGAGGTCTTCAGCGCTGAGAGAAACGCCAGTATGGCCGGGAGTGATCAACTGAAGTGTACGGAAGGCCGCAGCCTGGGCTTCGGCTTGCCAATTGTGCTGACAAGCGAAGCCGTAGACACTGACAGCGTTGTTGTCGTCGAGCATGGAAATGATGTTGGTTTTCACTGAGGAAGATACAGCGGCGATGTCATACTTTCTCGCAGCCTCTAGGAGGTGACCGGCCTCCTCCAAGTCTTTGATTAAGGGGTTCACTACCGGATAGCAGAAAAGCAGTAGTATCTCGATGGTGGAGCTATCCTCTGAGATATGGACGACGTCAGAGTGAGACGATGGTTGAGGAATGGTAAACATGTCTTTGAACACGGGAGAAGCTAGAGACAGAATGATTTTGAAGACGTGGAAGTCGACATTGTCGGAAGTACGAAGAACAATATCGGTGTCGGTAGCATCAAAGGGTGCGTTGGCTGTGCGGGGGGAGTCCATGGTGGGCATAACAGAGGACGGAGTGTTGAGGCAGCCGTGACTTCAAGTCTTCACCTTCAACCCCTATGAACGTCAGCAGACCGATAACAGTATGATTGGGTGCACAGTGTGAGCGTCTAGGCTTACGTTCATCTTCACGATCCATTACACGAACTGTAGCTGATAAGAAGAGTGATCGAAAACGTGATACTTTGAAAGAGCAAAATTTCACATCACCGCATTCAAAGATGAACGTTGAGCCTCGCCACATTAAACGGCTGACCTGCTTTCCAGTCTAAGGGGAAGCCACCTCGTCGCAAAACGTGTTCTTGAACAATGTAATGAGCGCGACTAGGGTAATGCTCTCGCCTTGTTTGAATTTATGTGGCTCGGCCTTGCTGATATTCTTGACATTGCCTCTTTGAGGATCTATCGTGAAAAGTGTACAACGTACCGTAATAAATCCATTGCAGAGCCCATGTAGTATCGACGTGATGTCCACTCGGCGTAATAATGACTTAGTCACTCATGACGTGTTTGGTATCAGTACATACCCACGCCACCTTGCTCGCGCGGAAATTTCCCTCACCAGGTTGCTCTCCCCCCACTCACGCGCACGAGCGATGGCTTACCCACAAGTGGCCAACGCGCCCTTTGATGACCACGACGCCGATGTCATTTTTAGAACTTTCGACAACGTAGACTTCCGCGTCTTCAAAGCGGTCCTCTCCCTCGCGTCGCCTGTGTTCAAAGCTATGTTCACGCTGCCGCAACCTGTCTCAGCCGAACCACCCGCTGAGGCACCTGTTGTACCCATATCCGAGATGGCAGAGGCATTCGAGCCGTTGCTTCTCATTTGCTACCCTGCGACACCGCCGGTCGTCGAGGCCTTGCGGGACGTACGCGTGCTGCTGGAGGTGGCCCGCAAGTATGATATCGCGTGCGCCGTGCAGTTCGCTGCTAACCAGCTCATTTCCCCGCGTTTTTTGGAGACGAATCCTGTGGGGGTGTATTGCATCGCCGCTTGCTACGGATTGGAGTCGGTGGCCAGAGCAGCGGCGCTGCAGACTCTCAACATTCCCTCCTTTGGTCGTCCCAGTGCATACGTCGAGGAGATGGAACTCGTGCCCATGTCTACATATCATCGCTTGTTGGATTATCACTACCGATGCGGCCAGGCCGCCGCACGTGTGGCGGATGTAGAATATAAAGAATGGGTGTGGGAGCTGGACGGTATTTTCCCTTCTTGTCATTGCGCTATATATGATGAAGAAGGAGGCACACCGATACGGCTCTGGGGGTTCTTTGGGAAACTAGGTGGTGTTGCAGACAATTTGAAGGGGAAACCGTTGGGAATCACAGTTATACATTCAACGGGCTTTAGAGCTGCTACGAAGCAAATTATTGTATCGTGCGAAGAATGTATGCCGGAGTGGTCGGACAATGAGCGAAGGTGGCAGGCTGTGTCGCAGGCATTTGCGCGCAGGATCGAGGAGGAGGTTACTAAGGTATGTTTGACTTGAATTAGATTTTCGTGTTACCTGGTTCTCACGAGGGTTCCAGATCCAACTTGAATTCATGGCTTACTAGTCGCTTGATTGTCTTGATGCTTTGGTGTAACTGGGTTTGGTTAATGTCGTGTCCGTGGTGCTGTGCGGCAGGGTTTGACTGGTTCTCATGTAGGATAGGAAATGGCATGGCGGATAACTAAGAACTGTATTTTTATGTGGTATGCATCAATACAGATAATGGTGTAGCTCAGCAATGAAAGCAAACGAATGAAAGATGCAATGTGATCAATATGCTGAAGGTCTCCACCACAACCGGAGGATATGGCCAACGCGCCGCGTGAAACAAATCGGTGTTTGCCGTAGAGGCCATTGTCCATCGAAGCTTTTGTCTTCCTAAACCTTTCTAACAGCCACACGAACACAAATCTGTTTCTCATGTCTTCCCCTCGCATAGCCAACGCGCCCTTCGACGATCCTGATGCCGACTTCATCCTCAGGACATCCGATGGTGTAGACTTCCGCGTCTTCAGAGCCGTCCTCTCGCTTGCGTCCCCTGTGTTCAAGGACATGCTCAGTCTGCCCCAGCCTGCATCCACACCTCCCTCCTCTGAACCACCCACTATTACGCTCTCGGAGTCTAGCACGGTGCTTTCTCCGTTGCTCCTCTTCTGTTATCCCGCTGTTCCTCCTACTCTCAGCAGCCTAGGCGATGTTCGTGTTTTGCTTGAAGCGGCGAGCAAGTATGACCTTACATCTGTCGTGCAAGAGGTGGCAGCTCAGCTTGTTTCACCTCGTTTCTTGGAAACAAACCCCATTGGCGTGTACTGCGTTGCGTGCCACTGTGGCTTGGAGGCAGAAGCAAATATTGCGGCTCTCCAGGCCCTGAACATCCCTTCCCTCGGGCGCCCCGTGGTCGACGTCGACGAACTCAACCTTATCTCTATTCCGGCCTATCACCGCCTATTGAAGTACCATGTTCGCTGTGGAGAGATCGCCGCCAGCTTATTCACAACACGCAGCTGGTGTTTCTGGAATGAACTGGCGAGACACCTGCCGGAGTGCGAAGGCTGCGACGAGCCGCTTGACGGCGAATCGGCGCCGTCGAGTCGTCTATATCCTTTTGTGGACAAGGTGGACGGTATCGCGGAGGAGTTCAGGAGCAGGCCCTCGCCGACTACTGCGGCCATGTCTTCGGATCTCAAAGAGGCTGGCATGCAGCTACGCAAGTGCGCTGAATGTGACCCTGAGATTGAGAGTGGACGTCCATACGAAAATTTGGTGGAAGGGATGAGTCGTTTGGTTAGAGACGAAGTTGTAAAGGTGCGCGGTTTTTTTAGCCTGTTGAATTGGATGGCTGAGCATGAAGCCCGAGTTCCAAGGTTCCCCTTGAATTCAAGTCCTAACCCTCTTAAATCCCACGTTTGCGAGTGAATGATGGTTGAAATGAAGGTGGAACCTTGAAAATTTGTAATGTATCAGCGCACTTGAGAGGACTGACGCGATTGAGAAACAGATACTTAGGTTCTAAGGTACTCTTGTATGTAATTTGAATTTTGGCTTATGATACACCTGAGTTCGGCGTTCTCCGATGTACTGGCGACTGTCGCGACCATCCCAAAGACACCATCACTATCTAGGCTGCTCAAGCCACCACCCACTCACACTCCATGGACTCTCCACGCGTGGCCAATGCCCCTTTCGACGCCCCCGATGCTGATTTCATCCTCCGGACATCGGATGACGTCGACTTTCGTGTCTTTAAGGCAGTTTTATCGCTCGCGTCCCCGGTGTTCAAGGACATGCTAAGCCTTCCGCAGCCAACCTTGGCCTCTTCCCCCACCGAAACCCCCGTCGTACCCATATCAGAGACAAGCACTGTGCTGGAACCCCTCCTCCTCATTTGTTATCCGTCAATGCCGCCGGTCCTCGAGACGTTGCAGGGCGTACGCGCCCTACTGGAGATCGCCAGCAAGTACGACATCGCGTGCGCCGTGCAGTACGCTACTACGCACCTCACTCTGCCGCATTTTCTGGAGGCGAACCCTGTCAGCGTGTACTGCATCGCGGCCTGCTACGGCATAGAGTCGGTGGCCAGAGCCGCGGCGCGCCAAACCCTCAACATCGCGTCCCTCGGAAGACCCAGTGCATACGTCGAGGAGATGGAGCTGGTGCCGGCACCCACATACCACCGCCTCCTCGACTACCACTACCGGTGCGGCCAGGCTGCCGCGCGCGTCACGGACGATACGTGGCTGGACTGGGTGTGGGAGTTCAGCGATTACTACCCTCTTTGTTCGTGTGGCCAAAACGACGAAACCGGCATGCCGAGGAGGCTGAATTGGTTCTTTGCAAAGCTGCGCGGCGTCGCGGGCGAGCTGAGGGATAAGCCACTGGGCGTGACAATTGTGCAGTCGTCGGTTTTTAGAGAAGCAGAAAGGGAGATTACGTTTCAGTGCGTCGAGTGCATGCCAGAGTGGAATAGCAAGAGCAGCGAGCAGCGGTGGCAGGTTGCGTCCGAGGCGTTTGTGCGCAAGGTCGGCGAGGAGGTTGCAAGGGTATGTGTTTCGTGTCGCATTGAGACTGGTCTGTTATTCCATTTTGACGTTGGTGCCCCTTTTGAACAGGTTGAGCTTGAGTTCAGACTTTGATGTTTTTGTTGCTGCGGGGATGTTGTGGCCACACTGGTGTGGCTGCACCGGGGTGGATAGGTCGTATGGTGGGATTGCTTAGAAACTATATGTAATCTGTAATTTGAAGGCGTGTTGCGTGATAGAATTTGGCGTATATAAGACACTGAACAGGGCCGACTGAAAGTTGTTGGAAAGTTGAGTGAAAGAAGGCGGAGGTCTGGTTTCCGCTATTACCGGAGGCAACTATACTCCGCGGCCCGCTGCTCCTCCGACCGTGACCTTCACATCGGTCGACTCATTATTCTTGTTTTTTCTTTCTTTGTTTCTGGTGCCATCTCTCAGTTTACGACACAACGATCCCAAGTTCATGTCAAAATGCCTTGACCTCTCCAGACTCCCCAAGCTCCCCAGCACGAACCGCGTCAATCTCAAGGTCTGCCCACCTCATTCTCTAGCTTCGCCAACTCACCCACTAAACCTCCTGACCACCCATCTTCAGCGCATCCACCGCGCCCCAGGCGCGTTCGAGTCGCTCCTCTTCTCGGGCGCGCGGCACAACCGCGCGCTCACCCTCGACCCGGGGCACCCGGCGCAGGCGGTGCACCCCGGGCAGTTCAGAACGTTCCCGCGGTACGAGTGCGCGGCGTTCGCGGTGCGCGCGCTGCCGGATGCGCTGATGACGCGGCGCTCGGCGGAGCCGATGCGGGAGGAGGATAAGTTTTTGAGGGAGGTGGGTGTGCGGCGGAGGGAGAATTTCAAGAGGCAGGAGAGGGAGGCGAGGGAGGCGAGGGAGCGGAGGGCTGCTGTGTTGAAAGGGGAGGGCGAGAAAGAGGAGGGCGGGAAGGAGGG
Organism: Coniophora puteana RWD-64-598 SS2; assembly: GCF_000271625.1. Classification (NCBI taxonomy): domain Eukaryota; kingdom Fungi; phylum Basidiomycota; class Agaricomycetes; order Boletales; family Coniophoraceae; genus Coniophora; species Coniophora puteana. Next base: position 935,042 of record NW_006913060.1, read on the forward strand.
GGGGTTCAAGTTTGGGAGGGGGGTTGATGATGCTGGGAGCAGGGACGAGGGGAAGGGGAAGGGCGAGGAAGAGGGGAAGGAGCGCGCGTTCAGCATCTGCATCCAGTTCCTCACGGGCAAGAAGGCGACGCGCAAGAGTGCAGTTATTCGTGGCCGACTGCAGACCAAGTTCCGCACTGCGGTGTCGCTCGTCATCCAGCGGGGCGCGGTCGCTGTTGACGCACGCACGGGCGTCGTGCTCTCGGACGAGGCGGGGAAGGGAAAGAGGAGTGGTGGTGGAAAAGAAGAATCAGAAGGCGACGAGGCCGCCACTGTTACAACAACGAAGAAACCAGACAAACGAAAGCTCGCGCTCGCGTTTGACCCGTCGCAGGCGGGATACATGGCCCCGGACACGCCGTGGAACCTCGAAGGTGCGCCCTTCCATGTCCCCGACTCACACCTCTGGCTCACCACCCACTGTTCTCTACGCCTTGTCTATTCACATTTACATTCTCAATTTCACCTACACGACCACTACAGGCTGGACATACATCGTCTGGCCGCGCATCGAGATCTACCGCATGCCGCCCGCACAGCTCGTGCAGCACGTCCGCGTGGGCCTGCGCTCCATGCGCGCGCAGGCGTCCAAGTTCGAGCGCGCGTGGGTCGCGGGGCAGCGTCCAGAGCAGGAGCGGCTGATCAACGCGCTGCAGGAGATGGTGGAGAAACGGGCGGGCCAGGTGGGTGTTGTCTCGTTCGTTCGCGGCTTGCCTGCCCAGGGGGGTTTGCAGTCGCAGTGTCGTACTCTATGCGTGTTTGTGGGCTGTTGGCTGACTTGTTCTGTGCGTGTGCAGGAGGAGCGCGTTGCGAAAGCGGTCTCGAGGGCGCTGGGCTCGGACGGGCCGTCGAAGTACACGCCCAAGGCGCCGACCAAGCGGCTCTTTGAGAAGAAACCACTCATTCTTCGCAACGCCAACACGCCTGCATCCTCATCGTCAAAACCCAGAGAGCGATAGATATCCTCCCTCTCAGCTCTCAGCTCTCATGGTCATCAACGCATACACGCACTAAGTATATTACTACACTCGTATAATTTTTATTGTCTACACAATACCGCATAGAACCCTAATATCGCAGTTAACCCAACACAACCAATAGATGTCGCTCCTGCATGTCCACTCACCCCTACTCCTACATCGTCTGATGCGCCCGACTTCAAACGCTCCCCGTCGGCGGCTTCCCGCTCACGTCCTCCTTGACAGCGAACCGCTCTATGACAGCCTTTACGAGCTCGATCTGTGGTGCTGCGACCTCCTCGACGCGGCGCTCTTTGTCGAGAAGCCCGCGGAAGGCGGGTGGGAGGACCGCGTCGAAGTCGAATGGTTTCGTTCCGGCTGCTGCGGCGCTGCGCGAGGGGTCGTCGACGAGCGCTTGTGTGACTGCGCTAGAGAACTTGGCGGGGTGTGCGGTCGAGAGGACGATTTGGGTTGTGTTTTGGGGGCTGTGGTTTTCGATTAGCAAGTGCGATTCAGCGAGAACAAAGGCAAAGAGGATAAACAAGGAACGTACCGCTCGATCTCGGAAGCGACGTGCAGCGCGACTGCCGTGTGCGGGTCTGCGACGTAGTGCGCGGGCGGGGTGTCGTATGTGCGCTGGATCGTGCGCGTGATCTGCGCGTCGTCCGCGCGGCCCGCGACAAAGTCCGCGCGTGCGGCGTTGAGTATGGCAGTGGGCACCTCGACGCGGCCGTCGGACTTGACGCGCGCCATCCAGTCTGCGATGGTCGCGCTGGCTTTCTCTCTGCGCGCTGCGTCGTCGCTGTCGGGGGAGGCGGCGAAGGCGAGGTACCACAGGAGGCGCTCGAAGTTGGAGGAGACGAGAATGTCCATGGCTGGGCTGAGCGTCTCTTTGACGCCGCCGCCGGTGGAGGAGGCTTGTTTGCCGTCGGAGGCGCCGTCAGCGGGTGCGGTGGCGGTGCCGTTCTGAGGGGAGGAGGATGAGGAGTCGACTTTTTCGTACCGCCCTGATTTCCAGAAGCGGTAGAGGATGTCGTTTGCGTTGGTCGCGACGCCGAGCTTGGCCATGGGCAGGCCCATGCGCTGCGCGTAGAAGCCTGCGAGGACGTCGCCGAAGTTGCCCGTGGGGACGACGAACTGCACCTCGCGCTCGCCTTCGCTCGTGCCTAGCCCTTTCTTGCCTTGGGCACGCAGGGCCTCGTCGACGTGGAAGTAGGCGAGGAAGTAGTATACGGTTTGAGCGAGGATGCGCGCCCAGTTGATCGAGTTGACGGCGCCGAGGCGATGCGCGGCGTTGAAGGGGGTGTCGGCGAAGAGGGTTTTGACGAGGTCTTGGCAGTCGTCGAATGTGCCGTGGACGGCGAGGTTGTGCACGTTGGCGTCGAGGACGGTGGTCATTTGGGCTTCTTGGACGGGCGAGACGCGGCCGTGCGGGAAGAGGATGAAGATGGAGATGTCGGGTTTGTTGCGTACGCCGTAGATTGCTGCGCTGGATGTGTGCGATGTCGAGGGAGGCAGGGATCAGACGAGGTAGGAGAGAAGAAGGTGGTATTGCGTACCTGCCAGTGTCGCCGCTCGTCGCGCCGACAATCGTCAGCTTCTCGCGCGGTTCTCCAGGCTGCTTGCGCGCGTTCCGCCGGCTGAGGAAGAACTCGAAGAGGTTCCCGAGCAGCTGCAGCGCGACGTCCTTGAACGCGAACGTCGGGCCATGGAACAGCTCGAGCACGAATCGGTCGCCGCCGTCATCGAGCGGGACGATCGGCGTGACATCGGGGTGCGTGAAGGTGGCGTACGATTTTGAGACAAGGTCGTGCAGCTCTTGCGGGGAGATCTCGTCGGGCGAGATGTAGAGCGAGAGGACGGCGACGGAGAGCTGGACGAAGGAGTAGTCTTTCCAGGACTCTTTCCAGCCGTTGGGGAGCTGGGGAATGTGCTCGGGGATGTAGAGGCCGCCGTTGGGTGCGAGGCCGGTGAGGACAGCCTGACGGTGGGATGAGCGGGTGAGTCAGATGTGGGTGGAGGGGGAGATGGACCTCTTCAAAAGAAAGACGTTCAGAGCCTCCTCGTGTTGAGAAATACTTCATTTTTGTGTCCCAGATTTTAAAGAGAGTGGATTGTTTTGAAGAGACTTTTTGTTTTAAGGAGACGTGTTTTGGTCGAGTCAGTGGTCGAGGAGGGGATGGGAATTATTCCCACGGTCAGGCGGCGCGCGCTGTACCGCGACGCGTCCCAAAGCCTTTGCCCGTTGACGTCCACCACACAACAGGCCATGTCCGACGACGAGCCACCCCGCCGCTCACAGCGAGACAGGAAACAGGTAGACAGATACGTCGGCGGTGAGATCTTCTTCTCTCTCGCCATGCACACGCTCGCTGACCGCCACCGACACAGACGGGCCCTCCAAGAAACGGAAGCGCACGCAGGTAGACTCGGGCTCAGAGCTCACAGACCTTCCCTCGGAGCCAGAAGACGTTCCAGCCGGAGAAGAGGCTGATGACGCTGGCAGCGACAACGACCAGGAAGACGCGGATGACGAGGGCGACTTCGCCAACACTCCCAAGGCAAAGGGAAAGGCCCCAGCTGGCCCACGCAAGAGCAAGGCCGCTACCACCACCAAGGCGGCCAAAGGGCCCTCGGCCGTCAAGCGCCCGCGCACGGGAAAGGCTACTGGGGCACCCAAGGCCGTCAAGTTGCCCAAGGTCAAGGGGCGGAGGGTCAACAAGAATGCCGACGGCGAGTTCAACCTCGACAAGTTGACCAATGAGACCAAGATACGGGGAGATAACCCTCTCTTTAGTGCGTTTTGTCTTTGCTCGTGATGTGGACGCAGGCTAATGGCAGTGTGAAAGACGCGGTTTTGAACCCTTCCGCCGCGCTTCAGTCCACCGCCGAGGAATTCCTCGACTCCCTGAACGAGAATCCGGGACTCGCCCAGGCGGAACTAATAAATTGCGTCCTCCGCGCCTGCGGCAGCAATGACTCTGTCGATGCGGACGAGGTGGTTGACTATGACGGCGTCGTCGACTCGCTCGACACTTTCACCGAGGGACTCAAGCAGGTACGCCGCACGTCTTAGCCTCTTTTGCATCACTCAAGCCATCCTTTTTGCTTTACACGTCCCCGACCTCTTTCTCATCCCTCGCATGTACGCTACACGCAAATACCACTACACAGGAAAACTCGCCCGTCTACCCGCTCACCTCCAAACTCGCCGTCTTCAAAAAGTTCCGCTCCTCCCTCGCCGAGCTCATCGAGCGCATCGTCATCTCCGCCGCCGACACCGGCGCGCTCTACACCTCCGATCTCATCATGACCGTCCAGACGTGGGTCGTCGCCATGTCGTCCTCGCAGATCCGCTCCTTCCGGCACACTGCCACCTTTGTCGCGCTCGAGGTCGAGAGTGCGCTGTGCACTGTCGCTGCCGCCGTTGAGAAGGAGGCGGAGATCATTGGAAGGCAGAGGGAGGGCGAGCGGAAGAGGAAGGCGAGCAATAAGACGGGTGCGGGTGGCGCGGGAGGGGTGCGGGAGAAGGATCTGGAGAATAAGGCTGCGGAGGTAAGGAAGCGGAGGGAGGTGCTCGCGGAATTTTTGAAGGAGGTTGTGGACGGGTGCGTTGTCCTCCCCTTCCGTTTCATCCTTGTTCGAATTCACGACACTTGAACTGACCGAACACTCTCCCGCTACAGCGTCTTCGTGCACCGGTACCGCGACCTCGACCCGACCATCCGCGCCGAATGCGTGCGCGCGCTCGGCGCGTGGTTCGGCGCGTACCCCGCGCACTTCCTCGACGTCTCGTACCTGCGCTACGTCGGCTGGGTGCTCTCCGACACGCACACGCTCGTGCGCACCGAGGCCGTGCGCGCGCTGCAGGTCGTCTACGCCCAGTCCGACTACGTCGGCGCGCTCGCGCACTTCACGGAGCGCTTCAAGCCGCGTCTCGCGGAGATGGCCGCGCGCGATGCGGAGCTGGGCGTGCGCTGCGCGGTGCTTGGGGTGCTCGGTGCGTTGGACGGGCACGCGCTCCTCGAGGACGCGGACCGGGAGAGACTGTGTTTGTTGGTGTTTGACGAGGAGCCGCGTGTGCGTAGGGCGGTTGCGGGGTTCGTGAGGGGCGTGTGGGAGGATGCAGTTGAGGAGCGCTTGGTTGGGCGGCGAGGGAAGACGGACGAGAAAACGCGCGGGCGTGTGGGGACGAAGGCGCTTGCGGTGTTGTTGGTGAGGTGGGGTGTCGCGTTGGAGCGCGAGCGCAGTGCGGCGGCGGGGGAGGACGATGAGGGTGGGAGCGTGTATTCGGGCGAAGGGGGCACCAGCGCGCCGCATCGCTCTGCGCATGTGCCGCCGAGCGTCGCGGCGGACCAGGCTGGACGCACAGCGCTCGCAGTTGAGGCGCTGTGGGACGAGTGCGAGGCGGTGCGGGACTGGGAGGACACGCTTGATGTCCTGCTTCTTGATCACTCTGCTGGAGGCGACGGCGACGAGATGGACGTCGAGGAGTCGTTGGCGGGTGCTGCGAAGAAGAAGGGCGGGGTGGATGAGGTGTGGCGCCTTGAGGACGCGGAGGAGAGTGTGTTGCTCGAGGTGCTCGTCGCGAGTATTCGGAGGGCAAAGACGCTGTCGGCTACGGCTACGAAGAAGGTGCGTGCGCTGACCATGGGTTGGCACTCGGTGCTGATTATATGTGCACCTGCAGGGCGAAGAAGACAAGATCAACACAGACATCACGCGTGCGCTCATCAAGGGCCTCCCGCGCCTGTTCATCAAATACCAGACGGACGAAAGCCGCATCGCGGACATTCTTCTTATCCCGCCACTCATGAACCTCGATCTATACCTCGAGATGCGCATGATGAATGTACGTCCCCCTCACGTGCTAACATACCTACTTGATCCCCTCAACTCGCATCTATACTGCAGGCCTACGCAGCGCTCTGGGACGACGTGACGAAACAGTTCCTCTCGCACGCCTCCTCCAACGTGCTCGCGAAAGCCTGCGCCGCGCTTCGCCACCTCAGCGGCGCGACGTCGCTCGCGAACACGAACGGCGCGAAGCAGCTCGAGCTCGAGGACGAGCTCGCGAGCCAGCTGCGCGACGCCGTCGCCGGGCGGGAGGAGCTCGCGGTCGCGAGCTTCGGCGAGGACGAGGTGCTTGCGCTCACGGCCGTGTGTGCGCGAGCGGCGGCGCTCGCGGGTGCGCGGGACGTGGCGGGATGGATGGAGGAGGATGAAGGCGGGAAGCAGAGCTGTGTGTGGGATATTGTGTGTGCGCTTGTGGAGAGGGGAAGGTTGGGGTATAAGGAGGAGGAGCGGGTGTGTTTTTTCTCCACTCTCTCATTTGCATGATTGTGCGGGCAAGCTGACGAGGGTTCTGGGGATAGATGATCGAACAGGGTCTGCATCTCCTCGGGCTGCATATCATCTGGAAGACGCGCAAGCTCCCTGATGCGCCTGCGGGCGAGCTGAGCGCGGACGAGCTCAAGTTCCGTGAGGGCCTGAGAGAGCAGCGCGACGCGCTCGTGGAGAAGCTCGTCGAGTATGCGGTGGGCACCCAGTCCAATACCGCTGAAGGCGTCAAGCGCGCCGCGTTCCAGAACCTTATGCATATCCACATCCTCTTCAACCCCTCCAACCAAAACGCGGCTGCTGCACCGGGTGACGCTCGGCCGCTGCCGACGGCGGCGCTGGCGCTCGAGCTGGATGACGAGGTTCAGTATCGCTGTGCGGGCTTTATTCAGGCGACGATCGAGCAATTCGAGGAGCATTTTGAGGAGAGTGCGGTGTCTGAGCGGGATGAGGATAGTGCGAGTGGGAGCGGGGATGATTCGGACGAGGACGGTGCAGCTACCGCGGGCAAGGAGAAAGAGAAGGAGAAGGAGGGGGGTAAAGCCAAGGGCAAGACGAAAGCCAAAGGGAGGGAGAGAGAAAGGCTTGCGTCAATGCGTAAGTCCCGCAAGATTCGACTACCTGTTGGATATTTATCGCCCCACAGTGCAAACGCCTTCTCGTGCGCGCCTGCAGGCCGAATATGTCTTCATGTCCGTCATTTCCACCTTCCTGCGCGCGATCCGCGCCGGCGCGGTGCACATCAAGCACAGCGCGGTTCTGCTCGCGCACCATGGCCGCGTCAGCCCTTCGTTCGACCTCTGCACACGCGTCGTGGTGGACATCCTCCGCGAGGAGGGGATGTACAACGAGGGTGGGGACGTCGTCGTGCAGGTCATCGAGCAGGCGCTCAAGGAGGTGCGTTTTCTGTTGTGTCATGAAGGCCACGGGCGGGTTTTTGACACGCCAATGCAGAGCTTCAGCTTCGTCGCCGATAACATCGTCAGTACCGAAGAGTACACCGTCGGCCTCGCGAAGCAGCTCGCGGGCGCGTTCCTTATCCGCGGTGCGCAGCTCTCTGTCGTACGGCGGCTCGACGCGCGGTATGTCGTCCGCGTGCACACGGACCTGCTCACGTGGGCCATCAAGCGCATCGCGGCGCTCGAGGGCAGCGGCAACAAGAACAAGCGCGCGAAGGGCGTGGCGGTTTCGTTCTTTAGGGTGCTCGTGCCGCTGTTAAATTCGGTGGAGAGCCGGGATGCTCTGAAGATGTGCGTTTTGTGTTTTGTCTTCTGTTACGTATTTCATGGGAACTGACGTTTGTTTGAATTTTTCGTGTTTAGAAAAGCGCACATGGACCAGCTGCTCGCACAGAACAAGTTGGAAGTGCCTCCGTCTGCGAAGATGTGGGAACCTCAGCGAGCGTATGAGAAGCGACTGCAATCAGCCATGAACAAGGACAAAGGTATGCTTTCCGCGCTTGCCCCTCACAGACCCGTTGGCTTAAATTGGTTATTTGTTGGTGCAGCACGCAAGGGTAAGAAAGCCGGACGCGCCCAAGTCGGTGCCGGAACAACAACCGAGGAAGAGCTTACCGACGGCGAGGTCTTGTCTGCGCCTGAAGAAGCTCCAGCACGGCCCAAGCCCAAGCCCAAGCGAAGGCGCCCCCGCAGGCGGAACGACGATGACGAAGACGACGAGCCCGCAGAGGAAGAGGAGGAAGCACCTTCGAAACCTAAGTCAACACTTCGTGCACGGCGCTCCCTTCGCGGACGCGCTGCGGAAGAAGCTCAACCGGAACCGGAACTGGCTGAGCCAGCGACGCCCAGAGCGGGCAGCGCCGCCCCGTCCTCGAGGCTCTCTGAGTTGGAAGAACCCGAACCTACATCTACCATCGAGGAAGGTGTCGAGGAAGAAGAGGAGCAAGAGGAGATCGAAGACGCAGACGAATTGCCTACCACAAACGGCCATGCTACGCCCGAGTCATCGTCGCGGAAGCGTCCACGCGATGGGGAGGACGCTGATGAAGAGGAAGACATCGACGAGGACGATGCCTCGCAGACACGGACTCGCACGCCGGTACCGTTTGATCGGGAGCTCGTGATTAGGCGCAAACGCGCTAGACATTAAGACCCGTTATGATTCGTTGTTATTCTCCCGATGTTCCTCTGCTCTTTACCGCCTGTGTCTGATAATTCTTGACTGTCGTTGCTGCATGCGCTCAACTGCTGTTGTGCCTTCCTACTCTACTTCCTATTCTTTTTTACTTTCAAGTCTCTGCTTGCTCCCTTTTATTGTAGCGCCTCCGATGTTTCTTGGTGTTGTGTGTCGTATACCACATTATATGGTGACTGTCCAGGCTCCGGGCTAAGGAAACTGTCTTGACCATTACACACTTGCTGAGAGCTTCGACTGAAAGGTTCGAGAAAAACGTAGCCTAATCTGTTGGCATTGGTTTGTTTCGTCCTGCAATTCCTTCCTCGGCTTTCTTCCTGTTGGCCAATGGATTTGCGGTCACCGTCAGCTTAAAACGATGACATATGTCTCCACTGTCGCAATTTGTAGGGCGGGAATGAGGATACCAAGCCTCGTCCTAATTGAAGAAACTGTCAATACTCAAAATACTTGTTGGAGTAACAGCACCACTCATGATAACATCTCATACACTCATGTGCAGGGCGGATGGCAGCAGACACACCGTCATCGATACATAGACGACCTCCTTGGGCTTCCGAGTTCTGCGTAGTCTCCAACTGTCGCTTATCCCCCGTTACCTTTCTGGTAACTATATATACATCATGAATACTATACGTTCGAATGTCTACATATTGTCAGACTTGTCCAATAGCAGCGCAACTCTTTTTGATATTCGAACGCCCCGCTCACTAAATCTTGCTCCGCCAGCCGTTCATAATACGATAGACCGATAATCGCTCAGGTGGGACGATGGAATTTTTATTTATTGTTGTCTAGATATAGAGCGCGCCGAGGTTGACACGGACTCTTCAGATGATTTAATTTCACGAGCGCGTTCACGGTCGCGCACTTGTCGTAAGTTAGCCAGCAAGAGCCCATGGTAGCACTGATGTGTGGGATATTCCGCCTGCGCAATCCTTCTTAGTCCTTGTGTACCAGAATCTAGGGAATTTACTCTTCGACGTAGGCACCGTGGGGGGGAGAGTGTATAAGACTCCGAGTCGGAGCAGCTATTCTATCTGTTCACCGCTCATGAGAGTGCTGAAGAGGCCGGCCACTTGTGTGTATTTCGGCCTATAGTATTGTAACCAGCTGTCATGGTATTTCCGCACTGGCGCCGAATATTCAGCGATACGCTGTTGACAGCGTATCCGATTCGACAGGCACTTTCATTTAGGTGGGATCACAAAGTTTGTTTGTTTTTAGCGGGAGCGCTTCCGGAGCTACCATTGAGGCCGACCCAGGTTAATGGAGTAGCGAACCTCTGAGACGCCGACCCGGGCTAGACGAATTGCGTAAATTTGATCCCACTGGCACCTTTGAAACACCCTATCAGCCTGGGTTTTGCCCGTAAATCATTACGTTTTAGTAAATGGTGTATTTTTTTGTGAAAAAATCGAGCTACGAGTAGAGCATATGAAGATCGAAGTTAAGACATGAACATCTCAGCCCAATTGCAATACTCGAACATTTGACAACCTCCTGAATTCTCAAAACTCAAAGTATCCATTCTACATATCATTAGAGATCACTCCTAATGTTCCCACAAGACAAAACTGATATATGATTGTCTGTCCTCCCAGCCGCGTCTAGCATAGCTGGGTACAAATGACACGGGTAGCATAGTATCGGTGAATTGCGCGGTGCACAGGTGTCCTGGGGTAGGTTTTTTTTTTATTTTTAAAAAAAGTTGGTAGTTTACTGATAAGAGATGGGTAAACCCCTTCCCGTAACTCTTCGTCCCGTGGCTGCCCACGGGTCCTATACCTCTAGTGATTGCAAGAACCACATCTGAATTGGCAACCTATGCCCCAAGTGTAAGCAATGATTTCAGCTCCAAAAAGAATCGGCTTGTTAACGAGTTACCCGTTGGGAACATGTGCGCCGTAGTAGTGGAGGGGCAGCAGCATAAACGGATACTTCATACTTTACGAAGTATAAAAGGAAGAAGGGAAATATCCTGGCCTCAACGCACTACCCGCCATTTTGTGGGACAACGTGGCCAATTCCAATGCCCGAGACAACCTTCACACTTCCCGATACTATGACCTCCTGGCCATGGCCTAGGCGTGTCAACCCCCATCTCGAGAGCGTTGGCAAGGAAGCGACAGAGTGGTTCCACAGCTTCTCGCTATTCAACCCCAAGTCGTTAGCTGCATTTGATAGATGCGACCCGTGTATGTCCAGTGGTCATCAGATATCCAACCACAACTCACATGTGTCTGAGTAGGTCTGCTGGCAGCGCTCGCGGGTCCACAGCTTGACGAGGCTCACTTTCGGATGGAGTGTGATATTATGTTCTGGGCCTTCGCCGTGGACGAGTACACAGACGTCGAGAGCGCATCAATTGTCCGAGAAATGTCGTACATTATGATGGATGCCCTTGAGCATCCTCATGAGCCGAGGCCAGAGGGAGAGGTTCGTCTGGGAGAACTGACGCGACAGTGAGTTCCTACGTCTTCTCACAGCGAACAAGGCCCAAGTAAAACCGACTATCAATACAGGTTCTGGGCGCGAGCTATAAAAATCACAACACCCGAAGCGCAGCGACACTTCATTCACAATGTTGCACTGTTCTTTGAAAGCCTCGTCACGCAGGCAGCAGACAGAGACGCCGATGTCTGCAGGAGCATTTCCGATTACCTCATCGTGCGACGAAACAATGTCGGTATCCGCGGATCCTTCGCACCGGCTGAGGCATCGTTGAGCATACCCGATGACGTCTTCCTTCATCCGGCCCTTCAGACGTTGTCAGATTCCATTGTAGAGCTCGTACTCATTGACAATGTAAGAGCCCCCGTTGTCGTGCGTGAACGCGACTGATAGGTATGAAACGCACAGGATATGGTTTCGTACAACCGTGAGCAGGCGACTGGCGATGAGAACCACAACCTCATCACTGTCGTGCGTCGCGAGCTCGGATGCAGCCTTAACGACGCGTTTGCTTGGGCAGCAAGCTACCACGCTGAGGTACAGGAGCTTTTTCACGCTGGCATGGAGAGTTTACCATCATGGGGGCCTCGGATGGACAACCAGGTGAGACAGTACATAGAAGGAATGGCGTATTGGGTGCGGGGCAGCCACGCATGGAGCTACGAGAGCCCGAGATATTTTGGTTCGAGAGGACCCGAGATACAAAAGACGCGGAAGGTTCCGCTCCTCGATAAAGTCGAGAAGCCGGGAACCATGGGGAAGGAACAGGACGTCATCGTGGATGTGATAGATCTTTAAACTGCTGTATTCAAAGAAGATATGGTATAAAAGCTAGAGACTAAACTCAAAGCGCACCTCCGATATGGATTATCATTTATGACAGTTTCACTGTAACGGTGTGTCGTGATGTTTCTTAGGAAGCTGGCCCCATTCAACGGAAATATGATGAGCGACCTTTAATGGCCCCAACATCTGCAACTATGACGATCACAATGTAAAAGGTAAGACAATAGAGCTTCATAATTTACGATGGGAGGGAAACGTTTTCCGGTTTATTGAGCAAACGACCCTCCATTCCACCGTCGACGAAGAGGACCTGCCCAGACACGTGCCCAGAGACAGCAGTCGACGAAAGCACGACAACCTGTGTCGCGATGTCCGCCGGCTTCGCGATTTTCTTGAGAGGGATCCTAAGGTCCCATGGTCATCGCATGAGCATAAGAAAGGCGAATAAAGGAGGGAAAAGGGTAATGGCTTACGTGGCGAGGGCAGAGTAAACGACATCAGGGTTCTTGAGGGCTTCGGTCACCTTGGCCGCATTCGTCCATCTGGTGCGACGTAGTTGACGCGTCCGCGAGGTGCGATCTTAACGATCTCATTCTTGAGCGACATTGTCAGGCCATACATCAAGCCTAACCACACACAACATGGCAAGCAGAATCACGTTAGCGCCATTGGAACTTGACATTGACAGAGGGAAGGGGAGGATAAAGCGCACCGCTCTTCGTAACAGCATAATCCGCGTTGCCGGCCTCGCCAAATTTGCCCGCTGTACTCCCAATCAACACAATCGCTGCCTTCTCCTGCTTCTCCTCTGACAAGATCCGCAAGCCCTTCAGGTACTCGCGACAGACGAGAAAGCTCGAAGTAAGGTTCTTGTTGATGATTCTCTCCCACTGGGAAAGCTCCATGTCCGCGACGGCGATGTACTGGTTGATCCCCACGGCGTGGTTGACGACGATAATCTGCGGGAAGCCAAAAGAGGATGCCTGCATTGACGCGAAGAGGGATTGAACGGCGGTCTCGGAAGAGAGGTCGGCTTGCAGGGCTTGCAGGTGGCTTGGGGCGTCGGGGGAGTCCGCGAGCGCGGAGAGGGTGGTCGCATTGGTGTTGTAGTGCGCGGTTACGTAGGCACCGAGAGATAGATACTGATATGTGAGATACAGACCTCAAAAGCAAAGGTTTATATACAGAGGTAGGTTTTGACCGTCTCGAGACCAATTCCGCCGCTGCCACCTAGGGACGATGTCAGACTCGATGTTCTTGTATGCTCTGCATTATCACCGCTCACCTGTGATGAGAACGTGTACATCTTGAAGTTTGAGATCCATCGCGATTATGGGCTGCCTGGGTTGTTGATGCCAGAGCATTTGTTCTTGAAAATCTTTATACATCGGTGATGACATATCTTGACTCGTTAGCTTCTGACTCGACACGGATCTACGCGAGGCTGCTGTCAGCAAACGGTCGATGTCGGCTTCCCTTGTTCATATTGTGGTTCCGCTGTCATAGCCAAGATTCTGCCTCCGTGGTCTGGGTCCCTCCCGTAGTCATCTTGCCGTCCGGAGAATTAGGTCCATTTGCCTTCACCAGCATGGTCATTTGCCCCTGATTGAAAACGCAGCGGGGTAGTTTTGTCTTCGTCGTCAAGCTTCTGGTATCAGCAATCCAAACATATCCGGGTTGTGGCTTATAGGGAAGATTCATGGAATCATGAATTTGTCTGCGAAGGGGGACGCGATAGAGACGCGCTCCGGGACTTTCCAGACCGCGCTTTCCCTCGCTTAGGGCAGGTCCATTCGCGTCCCAGCTTTCCCACCGACTCATCAGTCAGACATCGCGAGGCAAGTGCAAGGGCAAAGCAACGTCCAGATGGCAGACTCGCATTTGCTCATCGACAAGCACGTACAGTACATACAGAACCTTGGAAATGTGCGTTCTCCTGAAATGAATCCACTTCACCCTCCTCCGGGCTTACACTCATTTGCAGAGCAAAGATGACCTGTCCTATCATATGACCGCCCACCTTCGTATGAACGCCATCTACTGGGGCCTCACCGCCCTCTGCATCATGGGCCACAAGGAAGCACTCGACAGAGAGGAGATGATAGAATACGTTATGAGCTGCTGGGACGACGAAGCAGGTGCGCTCTCCGTCTTCCTATGCCAGACGCGATTCGTGATCATGAACCCGTTCAGTCGATAGGGGCTTTTGGCGCGCACCCGGACCACGATGCCCACATCCTCTCGACACTTAGTGCCATCCAGATCCTGGTCACTCACGATGCGCTCGACAGAATCGACGTCGATCGAGTCACAAAGTGTAAGCTTGCATTACCCTGATTCAATGCCTGACCGACGCGTTGACCATGACGACCACACTAGTCATCCTGTCCCTGCAACAGCCTTCCGGCGTGTTCGCGGGTGACATGTGGGGCGAGATCGACACACGGTTTTCTTATATCGCCGTAAACGCACTGTCCCTCCTTGGCCGCCTCTCCGAGCTGGACGTCGAGAAGACTGTTTCCTATATCCGTCAATGTCGGAACTACGATGGCGGGTTTGGAAATACGGCTGGGGCGGAAAGTCATTCTGGACAAGGTAAATCCTCGCGCATGCATGTAAAATTTCGCTCTTTGACTCAAGGCGTATGCTCAGTCTTCGTATGCGTGGCTGCGCTCGCCATTTTGGACAGACTAGACGAGATCGACCAGCCCTCGCTTTGCTGGTGGCTGTCCGAGCGACAGCTTCCCAACGGAGGCTTGAACGGTCGCCCCGAGAAGCTTGAAGACGTAGGTTTTTCTCTCCCTCACTTCGAATCAAGCCCGTTGATAGCATCGTCTGCACCTTAGGTCTGCTATAGCTTCTGGGTGCTATCTGCGTTATCGACGTTGGGAAAGCTTTCATGGATCGATTCCGACAAGCTAACAAAGTTCATTCTCTCTGCGCAAGTGAGTGTTACATCGATAGAACTCACTTAACATCGGCAAAACATCTCCTCAGGATACGGATAGAGGTGGCATAGCCGATCGCCCTGGAGACGAGCCCGACGTATTCCACATTCATTTTGGCATCGCTGGTATGCTCCAGCGAAATTTGTATCGTAAAGTTCACATCCTAATCGACACCTTTAGGCCTGTCTCTTCTCGGCTATCCTGGCTTGGTCGACCTTGATCCCGTCTACTGCATGCCTGCTCCCATAATCGAGAAGATGGGTCTACGTAAAGGTTGGAAGGCACTTCCGCGAAGAACCCTCGGAGTGTAATAAAGGACGTCTAGTAGTATATGATAAACCTAGGATCAGTTAAGATACAACACAGACCTATGCTCGCATTTTCAATATATCGATACGTTGTGGTTTGCGATGCGCACCCGCAACCGCACAGTATTGTCCTCGCGACCATTGCCCAGAGTTACGAGCCACTGTGTGTATAACAGCATGTCCCTCGCGATGTATGCTGCGAGAGCGTGGCCTTATAATTAGGTTCGGAACAATTGTGCGTGACATGTGAGTAGCGCAGCTAACATCGGCAAAGAGAAGTTATCCACTGTTCTGATGATACATTGTGTAGTAGGGATGACTGGTATATCTCTACCATGCAATTTTCGCAATAAACGACTGTAAAGAATTTTTCCTGCGTTAGCTTTCACTCAGGTTCACAACGATGATGACGGAACACACCTTTGGATAAGTCCGTACCACGAGCTTCCTTGCCTCGTCGAAGATCACAATGCCCAGCGCGAATGCGAATGGCAGACCCCAGAATATGCCGGGGATAGGCGCGGTAGCAAAAACATGCTGAAGACCTGGCCCGTAGAAGTTGACGATGGCAATCAAGATGGTGGTGATCATGCTCGGAATAATGACGAGGTTCTTGCGAGGGCCCCATAGAGGGTTAGACGTGAGAATCGAAACGCGACGGTTCCGTGCGGCCATAAGGCCGCCCCACTGCATAATGACGAGCGTCACGTAGCTTCAAGAACCGCAGTTAGCAAGGGAGAAATAAAAGACAATATTGTTGTGGAACCAGGTCACGTACTAGCAACACTCGCCGACTGAGGCAAAGTGTGTGAGTTGGCTGGTGCTGTAGCCTTGCCATCCACTAGTCCACTTGTTGTATACGAGAAAGACATTGTAAAAGCCGAGTCCGTGCTGTGACATGTAGAGGAACCACATGGCCATCGCGCACACCCATTGCATCAAGCCGGTCACCTTTGAGCGAAAATAATTAAAGGATGATGCGAAAAGGAGGGTTGTGCTTTAACTTACAAAGTAAACCTGAAAGAAGACCTTCCAGTCCGCCAGGCGATCAGTGCGCACATTGCGGGGTTTGCGGAGCATGAGGTCTTTCATACCATCAGACAAACACTATCAGAAAGCCATCATAAATTGACCCTTACCAGCCTCGGCTTTCTCGTACATCAGGGACACCGCCATAACCACGTCGTTTGTGATACAGAAGCATACTTGGAGATACGAGCTCATGGGGATCTGCATCCCAAGAAAGACGTTCGAGAAAGTCGCCATGAACTCCCCGTAACTTCCAGCCTATGAAACGTCAGATACTTTCGCCAAGCACGAGAAACAAGTGCGAAACGCACTGTCATCAAGAACAATGTGACTTTGCGAAGATTATCAAAGACCAAGCGACCCATCTCAATTGCAACGGGGATGGAAGCAAAGTCGTTGTTGAGCAGAACAAGAGCCGCTATGAAACCGATCAGTAATGCTCATTAGATGCGTAATGTGCATGTACGCACCTGCTTCCTTTGCAACATCGCTTCCACTTCCCATCGCCACGCCGATATCAGCAGCCTTGAGCGCTGGCGCGTCGTTGACACCATCACCGGTGACAGCGACCGTATTGTCCCCGCGGGCCTTGATTTCCTCGACGATGCGCATCTTCTGGTCTGGCGTCATACGCGCAAACACAATCTCGGTGTACAAAGTTGTGATGACGTCCCAGTCCGAGGAGCTGAGACATGAGACTTCATCGCCGGTGAGAACGAGTGCACGGATAGGATCGTCGGGGTCGGGCTTGCGCAATGACTTGTTACGGGGGGCGAAGTGACCTTCTTTATGGAGTAGCTGAACGTCTGCGAGGCTGTCGATGTGCTTCTGGCTGACAATACCAACCTTTGAGCATACTAATGAGCGAACCGACGTCATTGCGAAACGTTTGGAGTTTACCTGACGTGCGATAGAAACTGCGGTAAGCTTGAAGTCACCGGTGACCATGAAGACCCTGACTCCAGCTCTGCGGATCACCTCGATAGCAGCAGGCACATCCGAGCGGGGCGGGTCGCGAATCCCAACAAGGCCAATGAGAGTGAGCTCCTGGAGTTCGGCGTACATGAGCTCTTCCATCTCGTTGGCATTGAGGCCAGGCTTGAGTCCGTCTAGGGAACGACGGCAGCTGCGAAATCCCCAATCAGAAAGGTCCAAATTACGAACAAGGCTACGGACACGTACAGAGCAAGCACACGCTGTCCCTCGCTCGACCACTCACTCTGGAGCGTCGTTAGCTCCTGCCGCGCACGAGCGTCCAGCGGTGTCTCGCTTCCATCAGCCAGCATAACCCTCGAGCACGCCCCGAAGAGCACATCCGGCCCACCCTTGACGAGCATAAACGTCTCGTCTGAGCCCTTCTTCCTGACGACCGTCATAGCCCATTTGTTCTTCGAGTTGAACGGGATCTCGAAGATCTTCTCCAATTTGCTAAGGAGCTGAGCCGAGTCGATGCCGAGGTCCGGGATAACGAGCCCGTCGGAGAAGCGGAGGAGCGCCGTGTCGGTCGGGTCTCCTTTGACGGCACGGTCTGCGATGGGAACGTCGGCTTTCGCGGATCCGTCGAACTTGGCTGCGTTACAGAGGCGGGCTACCTGGTGGAGCGCGGTCAGACCGGCTAGGGGCTTGTTGTTGGCAGCGATGGCGTTATCGAGGTCCTCATTGACGTTAACGGAGCGGTCGATGAACGCAAAGTTCTCAACAAACTAAAAGCAAAGTGAGTGGGTACATGAAGAGCAGACGAAGAGGGAGAGATCTCACCATTTTCCCGGCGGTCAGAGTACCGGTCTTGTCTGAACAGAGAACGGACATGCAACCAAGGGTTTCAATGGTGGCCAGGTTCTTGACAAGGACGTGGCGCTTGCTCATGCGACGTGCGATGACCGTGAGCGAGAGGGCAACGGAGACAGGGAGACCCTGAGAGACAGAAATCGTCAGTATTTTCAGTATATGAAGTGAAACACAAAGTATACCTGAGGGACGAAAGCAGTCAAACAGCCTATCGAGTTCACGATGGCCATGCTCGCAGTCGCGAACCCAGGATACGATGTGCGCAGCCAGACACCCCAAAGCAGAAGGGAGAGGGAGAAGAACGACAGCGCAACAACCGAGATGATCTTCGTGAAGTACCACACCTCCCGCTGGATCGTCGTCAGCTTGAACTTGGTGTCCCCCGACATGGACACGAGACGGCCCATCACCGTGCGGTCACCAGTGGCGAACGCAACGCCGGTGCAGCTGCCCTGCACGACGAACGTCGACGTCAGCGCGAGATTGCGCGTCTCGAGCGCGTTGTCTGACGTTGCGGTGAGTGAGCCGGGGATCATGTCACTGCGGTGGACACTGTTAGGCTCAAGCGGCGGCTGCAGAGATTGGTTATACACCTCTCGCCTGTCAGAAGGGACCGGTCGAAGCGCAGGTCTGAAGAGGCCTGGACGATGCGGAGGTCCGCGGGGACTCGGTCTCCGGAAGCGAGAGCGATAAGATCACCGACGACGATGTCGGCAGCGGGTATCATTTGTTGCTTGCCCTCGCGGATGACTGCAGCGTCCTCGGCGATCAGGGACTTGATAGACTTCATGATCCTCGACGCATTCCAGTCAACGAGGGCATAGAAGAGCGCGGACACGGCGATGACGATTATCTACCAGAGGCGGTGAAACCCAGAAACGTTGTTTGTGGTACCAAAACAACTTACCAAAAGCACCGCAACGCCTAGGTTGAAGGCAGCGGGTGTAGAGCCCCCGAGCGGCTCATAAGACAGCTATAAACAGTACTTCAGCCTTATCCCTGCGCATACATCGAGAGACTTACGAGAACGAGAATGAAAGCAAGCCACATCAGGAAGTTAAAGCCGCCAAAAACGTAGTTGAGACCCTTCTTCCAGTACTGGGTCGGTGGCGGGCTGATGAGGTTCTTCCCCTGAGCCGTGAGCTTGCGCTCGACAGAGGCTGGCTCGAGTCCCATATCTGGGTGGGTAGAGTATCGGGTGAAGACATCTTCGGTGCTGATGAGGTGGACGTCGATGTTTGCGATAGCGTCGACAGGATCGGCCGAAGTTGTCTTCTGTGGGAGATCACGCTCGTCCACACGAATGGAGAGTGTTCGATAACTTGATTGAGATAGATAATATTAGCGTGAAATGATAGAGAGAAAAGGAGGGAGACGTACTCTATGGGAATGCCATGACTTGAGCGGGCTCCAATCGTGCTGGTACGCTGCATAGGAAGAGGAGATCGGGATGGGAAGAACAGTCGAAGAGACATCCATAGGTAGTTGAGCAGCCGTTTTTATCTGCGCCTACCATAAGCCCAAGACGGAGCATAGCACTGAAATGAGCGTTTTCTGCCATTGCTGCGGGTGGCTCAGAGGGGTGCGCGACTTCTGCCATTCAGGACCGCCCAATCAAGACAGATGTTCCTGCGAGACGGTAACATCGGAATGTCGGGTGAGCGGGCCCGAGCTGATGGGAGTTGATGGCAACATTGCGAGGGTTCGCTTTACTTGTCGGTGGAGGTGGCGTTGAGATTAGGGCGTCACTGGCAAAATCAGCGCACTTGTCAGCGGTGAGGTGAAAAATGCAGAAAGAAAGTTGGTTTCCGAAACAGCGATGGACAGGCTGTTCAAGAATTTGAAAGTTTCTTCGAAACACACGACTAGGATTTATCGCAAAGCACGAAGGTCCAGTGGATCGAGGTTAGAACAAGTGGGTGTGCTTTCATACACCAAAGTCTTCAAAAAGCAAAGGGCAAAGCTGACGAGGTGCACAGCTTTACTCACAAGAGTCGAATGGGGAAATCCGGGCCGTTCTTGCGACCATACCCAGCTGTCGAGATGTTGTCATGACAGTGTAATGGGAACGTACGCCAGCGGTCCTTGTCTCCTTCCTTTATTGCGCTTCCTCAAGCACCTATCGCACAAGACCAACATCGCTTCGGCACTGCTTATGTTTTACAAGCTGAACGGGCTCATTCTATACAGCTCAAGGTCAGGCTACAACCGCGCTTCACTACTATCGTTTAGGCGGGGAACCATGATGCATGGCTTTTCTAGCCAAACAATCGTTAAGGTTGTGGAGAAGGTCATCGCGCTGGCGAGACTATATCTCGTTCCACGCTCTAAAGCTTAACACTTTGTCTATTTGCCTTTAGCGTGATGCTTTGACCCGACGCGATCCCAGACCAAGCAAACGCATAGGTAGCGAAAGAGACGCTTGGACTGGTGTTACCCATGAGATGCTCGGCGATCGCTTAAAAAACGCAGCACTTGGTTGTTTTGTTATTCACATTTGGAACGACTCCCCTGCTTAATCCAGCATCCGCACATCGCTTTCTTTCACATTGTACCGTACTTAAATACCCTAATCGACACCGACACTCCTGCTCTCAATTTCCCATCCCGCTGATGAGCCCCACCTTCGTTCCCATCCTGACTCTGTGCTCAGGCCCACCGGCATTCTCCAGTGCGACCTCGTTCAAAGAAGACATCTCTGTTTATCGTGCTGTACCATGTTATGATGGACCCCTTCCTCCGGAACGTACCATCGATATGCAGGCGATTTGCGACTTAGATCCTGACCATAAAAGGCTGTTCACGAGCTCCAATAACATCGAGGAAATTAGGCTCGCCCTCAAGCTTCGTACTGCTCGCAGGCAATATGACAGGTAAGTCCAACTTTGTTGTACTCCACGATTCGTTTTTCTGATTGTCGATGAAAGCTGGTTGTACAAGAGCAAGCGCTGTAATCACGCTCAACTCGAGTCCGCGGAGGTGCCACGGGAGATCTGGCTTTACCATGGCGAGCCTTTGAAGGTAATAAATGAGGCGAGTAGCTCTGTTGTCACCCCTGCTGAAACATCATCCGTTATTACTACTTCGACGTCTACTCCGAGACCACTCGAGTTCGGTGTCTCTAACCCTCAGCGGCTGAAGAGGCATAGACGCTCTCCGTCTACTGTAGCCTCGAGATTTCCTGGTATCGAGCAACTCTTATTTCCGACAAGCAAAAATCCCAGAGACCTATCACATTGCAACACATCAGATGCCCAGTCTCCCGTCTTCACGTCTCAATCGTCCACCCATTCTTTACCCCTAGAAGCACCTTTCAACCCAAGCACCTCCGAGACGACAACCTCCCGTCGCCCTATAGGGCCTACACACATTCTCGTACTCTTCGTCGCCGGCTCTCATGACTCTCGCCCTGCTCTTCTACAGCCAATAAACGACACGCTCTTCGCTCTTCACGTCCCAAATCTCACGGACCTCTCTGTCCTCCCGAAATACCGGCCTGACACGCTCCCGTTCGTTTTCATGCGCGTTTGCAAGCTCGACGGGTGGCACGACCTGCTTGTGTGGATTCACACGCGGAACCAGGCCAAGCTCATGCGCTCCGTCCTACCCGAGTGGATCCGTGACCTTCTTCATCCGCTTCCGCGTGACGCAGTTGTCGACGATGGATGCACCAAGAGGCGCAAGCGTAAACGTGCGATTCTCGATGCCGCTACTGGGTCTCTTCCGAAACTCAATATTCCACAGAGCGTCTTAAAGCTAAGCGGGACTTGTTCTCGAAGAATATTACGAAAGAAACTGATTCACGTCAACCCTTCAGGCTCCGTCAGAACCGTTGATACGATTGCTCGAGAGATTTCTGAGCTAGACGAGATGCACGAGGGGTCTACCTCCAGCCTCATTAATACTATGAAGCGCCTAAATACGCTCAAAGATAACTTAGAGGAGATAGGATATTATGGGCGAGAGCTTTGGGTCGAGGTTGGGACTGCCTGGGGAATCCTACTTAAGGCTTTGACATACCAAGCTGAGATGAAAAGCAATGGTTTATTCGAGCAATGATTCCTACATTATTTCGCATTAACCAGAATTTTTTAAATTATCAGAATGCTCCCCACTTTTGAGAAAGTAAACCGACAGTTCAACGTTCAGCTACCAGAAATGTGATCCATTTCTAAAAAAAAACAGTTCGAGCACAACATCGCATTCCACAGAAGAATACTAGCCCTTACCAACGAATATCCATTCAAAGCACTCTGCACAGAACTTGGCGGGTTTGTCTGTCTCGTATTTTTGATTGTGTACGTCACAATCGTCAATGGAAACAAATTCGTCTTTCTGGTTTGAGGATGCATATGGAACTGGACCACGACGCAGAGGTTTATAGTGGTGAATGCGCTTTCGGTGCCTTGTAAGTGCAGACGGGTCTGCCGTACAATGATTGCAGTCTGGACAATTGAGCCGCTTTTCTCTCAAGCTGAGGTAAAGGAACAAAGGAGGTATGAATCAAACAGAGAAAGCAGGGTCTTGTTAGAGAACTCACTGAATTGCTGCATGATGTATATCAGTGGCAGAGCGTTGATCAGAGCCGAACGTACACCTCGGATGAAAACACGGGAAGCGCTTTGAAGTGGGACCCATCTTGATTCCTCGACTCATGGAACCTTCGATTTATACTCTCAGGACCCTGGGGAAAGCTTCACTCTTGTCTTGGAGTGCCCACTCCTAACGTCCATTAATCTAACAGGACAAGTGCATGTGGTGGTTTTAATCGTTACGATGTTGCAGTGGTACCGCGTCTCTGAGAATCTTCATAAGTCATCAAGCTGATAACGTTGTCTTAAACTAATCTCGCGACTTTTAACGGTGATCCCGTCTACCAGAAATAGCCTCGGAGGTTATCAAGTTCATTTCGTCCCCTGATAGTTTTAGTAAACTATCCATGAGTTGTGGGGTCGGTCCCGTTGGCTGGTATTAACTAGTAGAAAGATGCAAAGCTCATTGTCCGCGCTTCACATGGTCCTCCAGCAATCAAAGCTCGCGCACAGAGAACTCGTGAGACTATTTCGGGCCCGACTACTTCGGTGGTTAATATTAATCCCTAGCTACTCGCCTTATATTAAACTGAGAATCCAATGAGAATCTACGCACAACTACCGGTGACACGCCTAAGATACGCCGCGCCGCACTCTGGTTCACGTCCGATCATAGCGATGTCGCGACATGCAATAACAAGCTCAACGCATGTCGGTCATGCATACAAACTATTTCCACTGGGGGATGCCGCAATGCGACCTAGAAAGTTGAATTCAACGATCCCGAAGAAATGCTAGGACACGGGCGCTGACTGGACACAACGTTAGTCATCACAATTCATACGCTATAATATCATGGAGCATCTTTTTGAAGTATCAAGTTATAAGGTCGTACCAGTCCGTAAACCATTCGAGCTCGCAAGGGGTTTTGAGTAGAGTATAATATGGAGACAATCACTAGGGCACGGCAACGAACAAATTCGTCGTTCGGAAGTCGGAGACTCATCCGAAGGCGCAGTTTTGCCCCCGAGATTCCCAGGTTACTGGGGAATTCGAATCGTCCGGCGCGCGCGCGAACGGCCCATCCGGCATGCACAGCCACAACCAAAATCAGCCACTTGTGACTGCCGCGCGTCTGCGCGTCAGCCACTCCGTAATAGTCGATTAGCCCCTGTACCGTATACATACCAATGAAATCAACCTACCTTCGTATCTCTCTGCCGTCGCACCACATCTCCCACATCTCCCATATCCTAATCTATGTCCGACAATGTATTCAAGCTCTATCGGCGGCTCACGAACTTTCCCGAGCTCGAGACCCTGACCATGGACCAGCTTCAAGACTTCATAGAGGCCTGCTGCGAGGTTCGACATGCCTTCATGATTGTCCAACGATCTTCGCAGAGCAGCTGCTCGCCGCCTTCATACATTCCCGAAGCATTCATTGGATGGCTCGCCGATGTCACTTACCTCGATTTATCACAGCTGGAGGCGCTCTGGAAAGCCCTCAAGGAGCATATCTGGACCAAGCCACGCATGAAGGAACGTTCTCAGCGATTGGTGGCGATATTTGAAAGGACAGGATGGAAGAGGGGAATTCGTGCGTCGCCTATGCTCACAGCTTTCTATGATCCTGACCTATTCACCCCAGCGCTAATCTCGCTACACCCACCAAATACAACATGTACGAACTCCCTCTGCGACAACAACAATGAGCTTCGCCGGCAAGACATACACGAAGCGGTCGTGTTCACCCTTGAACACGGCGTCCAGATGGCCAGTCTCGTTAACTTTACCTGCGGCAGTGTGTAGCCCATTTATCTGACGATGGGTTGTCATTCCTGATTGTCATTTCAGCCTGCCGACATCAATATCATCATAACTATTACATTCACGACGACAATCTCACTCGCACATTCTACGACGAGATTCCCGAGTACATCGAAGTCGACAATCATCACTACATCGACATCCGACTCATGGAGATGTTCACTACTGCAATGCGCGTATCTTCGTACGTCTTTCATTTCCACAGACATTTATTCAAGTTGTCTAGCACTAACAGTGCCACACTACACGACAGAACCTCTGCGACTGCATGCGCAAAGATATACGAGGACGCTTTTGCGCGGAACGGCCCCAGCTTTGACAGCTACTACAGCTACTCCCGCCTCGATCCCACCGACTTCGCTCTGCGCTTTAGTCCTCATATGACCCCAGAGCAGATCTGGGTAGGATTCACTGTCCTAGCGCTCTTACGCGACCGAAAGGCGATTGGAGAGGAGTACCCTCTCTCGGTACCTCACCAAGGTAGCCATCGGGACCGCTATGAAACGGCCATGCGAGAGCGGAATGAACGCATCGTGCGGCTTGGCCAGCCCGAGCTTCGTCACTACTGTGACGGTTGTATGCGCGTTTGGGAGGTGGAGACGGATGAGGGTATAAAACGCTGTGAGTAGCTTTCTATTCATCTCACTGCTTCAGATTGCTGATACCTTGCACAGGGAAGTGTCAAGTGGCCGTCTCTGACGGGATTACGATCGGACATTTTGTCTGTAAGATTTTCCGATGTCTCAACGCGCTCGACAAGAAGACAAATCACTTCTGCGACGACCACAAATACCTCGCCAACATATGCGCTGTCGAAAACTGCGAGCGCTCGATTTCTCCAACTGAGCGCACGAAGAGCACTTGCGATGACAAATCACACCGGGATATGGAGATCAAGAGTCGGAACCGCGGGCAGTCCATGTTCGCACTCAAGGAACGGCTCGCTCGCTGCAAGACTTCGCGCCCGGAAGCATCCATCGATGAGGAGACCGACACAGCACTGCTCGACGACAGCGAAGAGTGGTACGAGATCGATTCGGCCGGAAACATTCTTCAACACGTCAACAGTCGCCCTGTAAATGTTGGCGTCGCTGACGACGTCTCCGAGACCGTCACCACCGTCACCAGCATCGCAGATGCTTCATCCACCAGCACCAGCACTCAAGGCCAGACAAAGCCTGTGCATCAACCGAAGCAGCCAAAACGCTTCAAGATCCTCCTCGCCCGCCGTCGCTCCTGCTGCGAGGTCACTATCGTTTGGCCATGTGGAGTCATACTGGCTCGTGCAACCCTTGTCGGCGCCGAAGCCGTCTCTAATGTTCTGGTATGTTATTTCCCTTAGTTTCACGCTATCTAATGATACATGGCTTAATAGGACTTTGTTAAGCGGGTCTTCACGATCCCCGGTGCTCAGAAACCTGAGCACTGGATATACGACACTGCATGCGACGCCAAACGTCAGGCACAGAATGACCCGTGGTGGGATGATGTTGGCATGTGCGTCGACCCCTTCCACCTCCTCAACAAGCACAAGGAGACGCATGAGTATTGCCAGCTACATTGCAACCCGGCCGACTACCCGGAGCTCCTCTCAGACGACGGCAAGTCCTGGTGGTTCAACAGCAGCATCGCTGAGCAAGTCAACGTCTGGCTTGGGTCGTACCATGCTATGCTTCGGGAGATGACACCAACTCGGTATGACTTTTTCCTTGATGAGATGGTTCGCCTTCGAAATGCCGAGGTAGTTTCGTTGCTCAAGGCCAAGGGTAAATGTCCAAACCTCTCTCCTCTCGAAGATTAGAACGTCTGCATCTTTTCTCTATTTTTACCTTGTGTTTTATGTGTAGCTAGAGAATATTGATATGTTCCCCACTGTGTTTGACTGATAATGAACGGTTCATTAATTACAAAACTAAGTTATGTACATGAGGAGAAGGGGAATAGTGATGTAAGTACGATACATGAATAAGATGTCTACGTCTGCTATGAGAAATGAGAGGAGTCCATGTCCATGTCCTCTGCAGGTGGAAACAACGGCGACAGCTGCGACAACGGGTAATCGACGTCCCAGGTTAGCTGAATCTCAACCGGCTCGGTTTTGATGACCACAGGGGGGTCTGATGGATCAGGGATCAACGATCCGCTGGCATACGGCGCTGAGGCAAGGGCACGGTCGATGGCCTCAGCCAGTCGAGAGCTAGTCGTCTTCTTCCCGCGTTTTCTGAGCTTGACCTCCCCACTGACCTCTGTCCATTTGCCCTCGTCGGTGTTCCTAGCTGTGTAGAGCACGTCCCGAGGGTGAGGGTCGAGACCGCCAAACCTCTCCCAGCGCTTACACGCGTCGTATGCTGTGGACTTATGATAATCCTCACCGAAGACGTGCTCGAAGGCCTTCGCGACGCCCATGTGGCTCAGTGAGGGATTGCGCATCATGAGCAATCCCTCGATGACATCGCAGGCATGCCAGTCACGAGGCCACAGAAGTGGGCCGTCAGGATCAACAGCCGCAAGTGCAGGTCGTATAGGCGATGGTGGTAGTGGAGATGGCGGGGGAACAACTGTCTTGAGGGAGATAGGTAGCATGGGACGGGGGAAGCCAGCCAGAGATCTGGCCTTTGCTAGCAGAAGTGGCCGCTTGGAGGGTGTAGCTGTCGCTGTCGACGAGGGAGAAGGTGGATCATGGTTGATCCTGCGCCGTTTTGACTCGGGCCTGTCGCATTTGAACGGTGGGTCAGGCGAGAACGGCGGAGGTGACGAAGAGGAGCCAGATAACGAGGGCGAAGGCGGCGCACACTTGCGCATCAACACGACTGACTGGTCGTTGAGAAGGTGCGCCGGACGCTGCACCTGCGAGCTAGTGAACTCGTGGAGACGGGGGCAGTCCACATGCTCGATGTCGGCGAGCTTGAAGACTAGCGTGTCCCGGTCACGGACTGGGTAGCTGGTGTTGACGTCCCAAGATGCCCATGCCCTAAGCTCGCGGTCCCACTTGTCGACGCAGGTGTCGTTGTCGAGAAACCCTGCACGCAGCGGGAGTGCCTGTGCAAGGCCTATCAATGAGAAGTGGGGGAATGTTGGCAGGTGAGCTCGTCCGTGTAGATAGAATAGACGAGGTTCTGCTTTGGGCTAAGGCGAGATGAGCATAATAACATGAATACTGGAATACTGCACGTACCGTCTTATAAATGAACACTCGAAGCGTCTTGCCGTCATCCTTGATGCGAGCCTTCCGCTCGTGCTCGCCGCTGATGTTGCGAGCCATTGCATCCTTGTCAACTGCATACTGGCCATTCCACGCTGCCTTGAGGTGCCTTGTATGGCGTGTGCCTGGTAGTGGGGTCAGTGGGTTGGAGTTTGGAACAGCTGACGAAGATGCAATAGCAGACGGGGGCGGGGGAGCAGTTGACGAAGTCAGGAGCACTATGTCTGGGTTGACGGCCTTCTGCTTGCCTTTGTCGGAGGCTACATGCTGCGAGGAGTCGACGGTAAGAAGTGTGGGGTTGATTAGGTCGTTAGAGACGAGGGCCGGACCCAGACTGATGTGCTTGCGACAATCCGGGTGACGAGCCGTGTTGCACCCTCCTTCAGCACCGCAGTGCTTCGCGCACATATTCCGCTCGCATGTATACGCGGCGGTTGGTTGGCGAGAGCTGCATCCGGCCGGATGCGTGCACAGCACCTTGCTGCTGAGCTTCGGCACGAAGTCAGACGCGCGGGCGCGCCGGGACTTCTTTATGGGAGGAGCAGTTGCTGTCGGAAGAGGTGGCATCGACGAGGGGGGAGTAGCCAACATGGGAAAGGGAGCCAACGTCGCCGAGGTAGACAGCCGGAGAGTATCATCCGGCAGAGGAACAGCTGACTGAGATGGACTGGGAGATGTCGCCAAAGCTTGTGTGCTGGAGGAGGGAGAGGGAAACGGGGAGGTGGTCTTGGGGTTGGTAATAGCGCGTGCAAGTACCTCGGCAGGAGGAGCTACACCTGAAGGATAGTGACAAGTCGCCCGCGGTATCTTGTGCGGCTTATAGCACTAAGAGAACCCGAGGATATCAGCTTAGATCTTGTAGTACAAGGTTTGATATTTGAATGAAAACATACCTTGATCCCGACTCGACCTTCGTATTCACCATCAACGCAAAGAAAGGGCTTGAGGGGAGTTTGAACGGTGCAGAACGGACAGAGGAGGTCGCCCGTCGCCAGGACGTGCGGGGCCCACATGAATGCAGAAATGGGTAAGTAGTGATCGTTGAGCGAGACCACAGGTCTCGCGAGTAAAGGATGTGGGCGAAAGGAGAGAATGAACACACTCCCCTCGCGCCAGATGTCTTATCTGACCCCAGGTGAATGCCTTGGGGCGACGTATAAGGTATTGGCAT
Organism: Coniophora puteana RWD-64-598 SS2; assembly: GCF_000271625.1. NCBI lineage: Eukaryota > Fungi > Basidiomycota > Agaricomycetes > Boletales > Coniophoraceae > Coniophora > Coniophora puteana. The sequence continues at coordinate 963,582 of NW_006913060.1, forward strand.
ACGAAGTGGCGACGCGCGCGCGTCACGTTAATTGATTTCGTGGGGATCTAGCCTGGTCTCACTTTTTTTCTCACGCTCAGCCACAACAGAGGCGCCGGACGCACCGGACGCGCCAAACTGACCGGATGCCGGAAAATCCGTGTTCCCCTCCATCCTCGAGATTCCCACTGTCATTACAAGGATTTTGACCGTTTGGCCTGTCCTGCCCCACGACGACGGTAACGAGCTCCTCAGCGACCACGATGGAAAACGCTCTGCCATCGTCTTCGGTGTCCTCCACTCTTGAGCCCGTGCTCGCCCTTCTCGCATACTCCCTCACCAAACTCGAAACAGGCTTCTACCAGATTCCTGGCTCGGCCGTCGTCGCCCGCTATGTCAAGTCTTCCCACCAGAACGACCCCGGGCGCACCATCCTCGAGGTCATTCTCATCATCTTCGCCATACGTACCCTTCTGCAGTCGCGCACGCGCTCTGACCGCGGTGGCAAACACTACATCCAATTTGGTGATAAGGTTAGTCTCCGTCACTCGGCACGTCGTCAACAACATCTTACCCGCGCAACCGAACTTCGCATTGCTGCGACTGCTCGTTTGACCTCTTCTCGTCGTGTAGGAAGTAGACGAGCTTGTCGATGAATGGACGCCCGAGCCCCTCGCACAACCCCTCACCGAGTGGGAGCAGAAGGAGCTCGCCAGCATCCCTGTTATCGCTGGTCCCAACGGCCCCAAGCCCAAGCTTGTTTCAACCGGCAAGACCGTCACTAACCTGGCCAGCTACAACTTCACCGGTCTCGCGGGCAACGAACACATCAAGGAGCGCGCTGTCGACACGCTGCGCAAGTACGGCTTGGGCAGCTGCGGACCGCCCGGTTTTTACGGTACCATTGGTGCGTCCCCTGTTCTATTCCCTTTTTGTTCTCTTTCGAGTATGAGTTTTGCTGACAAACCCCAGACGTGCATATGGACCTGGAGAAAGACATCGCCGAGTTCCTGGGCGCCGAGGCCGCCATCCTCTACTCGCAGGGCTACTCAACCGTCTCCTCCGTCATCCCCGCCTTCTGCAAGCGTGGTGACATCATCGTCGCCGACCGCGGCGTCAACTATGCTATCCAGAAGGGCATCCAGCTCTCGCGCTCGACTGTCCGCTGGTTCGACCACAATGACCTTCGCTCGCTCGAGGACGCACTCCAGGCTGTCGAGCGCGACCGCAAGAAGCGCAAGGGTCCATTGACGCGTCGGTTCATTATCACTGAGGGTATTTTCGAGAGGGATGGCGAAATGGTGGACCTGCCTAAGATTGTGAGTTCGCACTCTTCATGTATGCATGCCAAAGCTTAGCAGACCTTTTTCGTAGATTGAGCTGAAGAACAAGTACAAATACCGCCTTATTCTTGACGAGAGTATTTCCTTCGGTACTGTTGGTCGCACTGGTCGTGGTTTAACCGAACTCTACAACGTCCCGGTACGTTCTTGAACATATGTGACCTACATGGCCATTGACTATATGTGGCTTTAGGCCTCTCAAATCGACATGCTTGTTGGTTCTGTCGCAAACGGTCTCTGCTCCTCGGGTGGCTTCTGCGCAGGCTCTACCATCGTTGTCGAACATCAGGTATACTTCATCTTCAATGTGGCATGAATATTTGTTCACTTACATCACTTATCCAGCGCATTAATGGCACGTCCTTCGTTTTCTCCGCCTCGATGCCCGCTCTACTCGCAGTGTCCGGTTCGGAAGCCATTACTTACCTCCGGAACACTCCCTCGACGCTCTCCGCCCTCCAAGAGAACATTCGCGCCCTCCGTGCCGTGCTTGAGAAGACCGAAGGCATCGCCATCCTCGGGCACCGCGCCTCGCCTATCGTGCACTTCTCGCTGCGCTCTGTCGCACCGGCTTCGTTGTCTCCCGCGAGTGCAGCCACGCCCGCGGGCAAGGAGAGCTTTGATGTAGACGGGGAGGAGCGGATCTTGCAGGAGATCGTGGAGGATGCGCTCGCGAACGGGGTCATGCTCACGAGGGCCAAGTACCTTCGCAAGCAGGAGATGTTTGAGCCGCGCCCGACGATTCGGATCGCCATGACGAGTGCACTTACGCGCAAGGAGGTTGAGAAGGCCGCTGGCGTTGTCAAGGCGAGCATTGCGCGTGTGCTGAGCCGGCGGCGGTAGGTGCTTTGGACCTTGTCACTATTTGCTTTCATAGACTCGATGCTTAGGAGGATGTGTGGATTATACCGTATCTAACTCATAGAGGACTCTTGCTAATGGTATAACTTCAACGGACTCGTTTACCGCTACAGCCGCGTATTTTAGGGGGTAAATCTCCATAAATGAACATTCGCCCCTCCAAGTTAATTAACCTCCACGCGTGTCCGTTAAAAACGCGCTTTGTCTTGCACGTTTTTGAAGCACTTCCTCCAACATGCCTATGACAGCATCTCAAGAGGCGGCGGCAATGGAGGAGATGAGAGCAAGGATTCCTCCTGAGTTTTGGTCAGTCGGCTCGCCCTGCCTCATAACCTGCTGTTGCGCAATAGAAGATCCTCTCGTTCCGAAATCGCTGACTCTCGATGTCATTCGACAGGGGCCTCAAGCCCAAGTATGATGCACACGCCAACTTGGCAGGCCCGCCAAAGGCAAAGGAAGGCATCCGGGACCAGGTCAAAGTCCGCCTGGCACTCGCCCAGACGGGTACGATGATGGCCAAAATTGGGACGCTCATGGGCCGCGAGGAGTTCAAGTCGGCGCCGCTGCAGGATCCGCCGCTGAAGGATGGCATGGTGGCGACGATCAACAGGATTAAGGAGGTCTTGTTGAAGCATGGGGCGGTGGCTACTGCTGACCTCGCTGGAGTGCGTCCTCTTTCCCTGTTTTCTCTCTCCCCAGCCATCGCTGGGCGTATGATGTGCATGTATCTTATCAAGCGCTGGTGCCCATACACGCGTTGTGCGTGTGTGTATACGTACTGCAGCGCTAATTATATACACCCACCAGATGCCCTCGCGCTTCAGACGCGTGCGCCACCTCCTCCGCGTATACTACGACGCGAAGCTCACGAGGCGGCGGAGCGCCGAGTTCATGTACTGCGACATGCAGGACATCGCCGACGTCGGCCTCGCGCTGCACGAGGTCGGTGTCTACCTCCAGCTCAGCGCCCCGCGCTTCCGCGCGCTCCTCTCCGCCGCGCCGGAGATGGAGGCGTTCATCCTCGACGACCCGATCGACCTCGGCCGGTGGCGGCTCGAGGCCGCGCGCGCGCTGCAGGCGGTTGCGCGGGACGAGGAGGCGGACGACGACGATCGCGGGCGCGCGATGGAGCTTGAGGATAGAAGCGGGCAGGACTGCGCGGCGTATCAGCTTGCGTTCTTCCTTGGCGACGCGCTCGTTGCGTTCTTGCTGCAGCCGGCGAACACGGTGCAGGAGAAGGAGAGACAGGAAAGGGCGATGAGGAGGCTTGTGGAGATGAGCACGAAGCCGACGTTCAGGGACGCGTTTGGGGATCCGCTGACGGACGCGATGAGGCCTGTGTATTGGACGCCGAGGTTGCTGTTGAACTTTGTGCAGGTGGGTGGGATGCCTGCACTGATTGGCGACTGGGTGAGCTTCGATGTTCGTATCAAAGGAAAGGATATACTGAGACGTGTGCATGTATAGGCGGAAAGTACGTGCAAAGATGGTGTATGCAAGACTGCCGCGGAGAGCCTACCCGCCAAGGCATGGGACAACCAGACGCCCGAGTCTCTCGAGACTGTAATGCGCTACTTTGTCAAGAAGTTGGAGATGGACGGCCCCGAATTTGCTGTGAGTTTTCCCTATCCACCTCGCCGTCTTCTTCTTAAGCCATGTACTTCACACAACACAGACAACGCCCATCTTCGCCAAGATGATGCACGCCATCTACACGCGATACGGCCTCGCCCCGTTCGCAGCGGGCGCCAAACTGGACAATCACGAGATCATCTTCTACTTCCTGCACCGGCGCGTCTCCAAAAAGCCCAAGTCCTACACCACCGTCGAGGACTGGGTCGCACTGCTTCGCAAGTACGAGAACGTACCAGAGGCAACACGTCGTCGGCACGGGTGGATGATTCTCTCCGTCTCAGGGCGGTGGGACTGCCTCGACCTGTACGGGTGCGCGTTCGAGGCATGTCCTGAGAAGAGCGCGATGCAGAAGCTTAGGGCGAAGAGGGTCAGAGGGCGGAGGGACCCCGTGGTCGAGGAGAGGCTGTTCAAGTGGGGTGGAGCGAGTAAGGCGTGTTCAAGGTGCGTTTGTTTGTTTCCTTGGTAATTGGTTGTTTGAGGGACTGACGCCACGATGTGACTGGCGCCGGTAAATACAGATGCAGGTCTGTGTCGTACTGCAGCGTCGCCTGCCAAAAAGCACATTGGAAAGAACACAGGCCTAAATGTGATGTCGAAGCTGTCAAGGGGAAGAAAGAAGACATTGACATCTAGGAGGTGACTAAACGGTCGACTGAATACCACGATCCCGTTGAAGAGCTGGTGGGCCTTGGATAGACCTTGAGATATTTACTTTCATTTACTGTATCTTACTTTTTTGCTTACTGTATAACTCTAGCCTATCGGATGTCTTCGCCTATATCGTGCCTGACCCCGTACTTCAATATGGATCCCGCCTAGTAGCTGGTCAACCGATTGGACTCATTGAGACCTTTATGGTTGATATTGTAAGCGCTTGGCATGCAAATGCCCCGATGGTTGCTTGAATTTCGCTTTTCGTATTGCCACCAGTCTCTTCTCTAGCCGACATGAAGTTTGACTAAGACCGAGCCTATTTGTTTGTCATGCGCTTATGCGTTCCGTAAGCTAGGTAGGCGACCCTTGGGAACCGTGCACGATGGACGCGGACCTATGGTCAAACAGGTTACGAAGGTATAAATCCATGGAGCCAAATCTGGTCACACCGCTCGCTCCTTGTGCTGCATATATTGTAGATCAAGCTACTCCGCGTGTGTGGATACGCACGCCAACAGCAACATTTTCAGCACTCTAGGAATATCGGATGGGGGGCGAATATCGGTGGATCCAAGTCGCATTGCTGGAGTCACCGTGGTCTTATATGTACGAGGAGCTCTCACACCTCCGCACAGAATCTCATGCTGCCATGCAGAACCAAGCTCATCCGCAGACACTCTGATTGGCCATCAAATCCCCGTCGATGAGGCTGATGAGTGCTGATGATCATGAAGCACTGACAGGGTTCATCCGATGATTCCGATCCGGGCTCTAGCGATCGCCCGCTGCTACTAGCCTCAAGAGGTCTCGAGCTTCAGCCACCGACGCACACGGCTTGAGTACATATGAGGATACACACTATGCCATGTCAAGACTAAACCTAAAGGCTACGCCAGTTGAAAGGTTAAAACTCAAAACTCTTGTTCAGGTCCTCGTGCAGCAACTCGCGCATTCCCGGCGGGAGAATCGGTTGACCGTTGTCCGCGATGTAACCTGTTCATGACGCATATGATGATCCACGTAGGCATCGCGCGACGGGTATACAGCGCGAATTGAGGAGAGAGAGACCATAGCCAACATTGTGGTTCATTCCACAGCGGGCAGATTGAGGTTCCGACCCGAAATGTGCCCCGGGAATCAGACGGGCGGGTGCAACGATGCCGCAGGAATGGTGGATCAACACGTTGTGCGCGATTCAAAGAGAGCGGGAGTAGACGGCGCCCCCGAGAGTCGCGGACGACCGAATCGGTGTGGCATGATGTGAAGTACCGTAGCAGGGTTGCCACAAAAATGGGACAGCGTGAGCCACAGAACGGTTAATAATTAATGGGCAGGGGTAAGTATACGCGTCGAATCAGTGAGAGGGTCATCGAGATCGTGATAAAGCGGACTGACGGAACGGCATCTCGACGCTCTCCTTGGCGTTAAAGCGAATAGTTGGAAAATCCTGCCAGATTTGTGGTGCGCGCGTTTAGTCAAGTCATTCAACTAGTCCGGTGGCGTTAAACGCACGACGTAGGGTATCTGATCCAATGGTACTTTACACAATTTTAGTAAGTCCCAATCCGCAATGGCGTAGAAAGGACGGAGAAATCTGTTCGCACCTTTGTCATGCACGACTTTTTTTGTAACACCGAGTGCGGTATCTGTTGTCATCTGCACACTGCCTAGGTGGCGAGAGGGAAACCCGAGCGCGCGCAGCTCAGAGGTCCGGTCGCGCGGTGGGTCATCGCCTAGAGATCGCATGTAATTGTTTTAACGTGGTGTAGAAACGTATGATTTTGCGTACCTAATATCCCCTGCAGCGAATATCAGGAATCGGACCGGAAATCCAGCGGTCAGCGCTTACGAGAAAAATAAGTGACCGCAGCTTCTCACCCCAAAAAGAAAGTAGCCAAACGTTTGAGCATCCTCGGGACTCAGCTCTTTCTCCGCCTTTGGATCGAGAAGGCACACAGACTCGAGTGGTACTCCTTTATCCTGGAGAGTCGAGAGTATCGGCGCAGTGTGCACTTCTAATGTGGCTACGCCCTTCTGCTCTAGCGAAGCAGATAGAGTGGCGCGCAGCGCATCACCTGAGCCTTCGGAGAGGTGTGTGAAGAGCACGGTGGAAGTAGGGCCAGCGAGTGTGAGCATTTGCTAGAGGCGGGAGAAGCCGCAATGCAGACACACGAAAGGATCGGGGGAGAACATAGGAAGCCAATGAGTGCGAGCGAGAAGGACGGCCGGAGATGAAATAATGCTATGACGAAGACGGATTATTCCACCACTCACAGAGTATTCCAGCTCGACCCAAGGAGGCAGACGCTTCGGCGTGGCTTCGTCTTCCTCCATGTGCTCTGGATGGACAAGTTACGCGCGTTCAGATCGCGAGTATCGAAGGTAGGGTGGTGTGGCTGACCGATAACGTATGTAATCTTCATCGCCGGTTTCACGGTAAGAGGATGCGGTATGTCAGCTGGGCTGTAGTATATGATTCGAGAATCGGGAAGATTCAATTAGGCTACGCGAGGATGTGGGTGGATGTGGTCTCTCTTTTTCCTTGGGATGCGGCGCGGCTATTCGTAGTTTCTTATCTCCACCGATGTCAGATTGAAGGAGCGCTGTGATTGAGATGGGTCTTTTGGCAGATGCGGGTGGCAATGCCTAGGACGGTTGCCTGGCGAGTAAGACAGTGAGACGGTACGAGGATGAGCACGAGGAACAAGCAAGAAACGATGACAACTGTGTCTGACCTGCTCTACTTGAAGCTGAGCTACCTGGTAACTTTCGGCCCAGGAGGAAATTTTGGTGAGTAGCCCCTGAAAGATGTGGGATATTAGAGAGAGACCGGATCGGGTACGGAGCCACACAGGCCCGCGTGCCTCGCGCATCCCTTTTATGGCAGGTGAGTCTACCATCAACTCCTAGTGTAGTTCAAGCTTATTTTCTTGCGTCCACCGCTACTGACTTACTAACGTTTCTCTGTCCACCGCCGACGCGGAAACAGTTTATTCAATCCAAGCGTCGTCAGGATAATCACTTTTGATGCAGTCGTCAGGCAGATCTTTTCATCTCCGCGCATATATGGACTGTACATGCCACGCCTCGTCGAGGATTCAAACATTGCATGACATCAACGCCGAGTAGCACGATTGCATCGGCGTGCCCTCGACAGATCCCTGGCACGGTCTAACCGGACATTTCCTCGTAGAATATGTCGATCCCACACATGCTTACACATTCTACACTCTCCTGTCCGCCCTTCGCTCCTCCACAGTCTCACTCGTGCCCGTACTTAAGCTCAGTCATCAAGCCCTGGAAATCATCAACATCTGTCATCTCCCTCACCCACAGTCACCTACATCCAATTTCTCTTCCGTCATGCCCAGCCACAAGCTCAGAGTTGCCATCGTGTATGTTTGTATGTCTACCTCGTCTACCCTGTCGCTCATACATTTTGCAGTGGTGGAGGTGTCGGTGGAATGGTCTTTGCCGTTGCGCTATCACAACATCCGGACATCGCCGTCGACATATACGAACGCGCACAAGAATTTACCCAGGTCGGTGCCGGAGTAGGGATCTGGCCTAGAGCTTTCAGAGTAGGTCTGTTCTCGTCCTGACGTCTATGAGATCCTGACGAGTTATTGTAGGTCCTTCAGAAGCTGGGTCGTGGAGTCGAACAGGGGCTCTTGCGAGTGACGCTTAACGAATGGTCAGAAAAATATGGTACGTCACTTCACAATCTCAGTGCGCATACACAACTTATTCGACTTGGCTCAGAGCCTTCCATAATATTTCGACGAGGTGACCTATCCATGGGTCATGACCTCTTCCAGCTGGTTTCAAAGGGTATGTATACTCTTCTTGCTCGTTCTCCGAAGTGTACTTACCTTCTTTCAGGCAACCTCATGCGTTTCCACCGCGCTGACTTCCACGCCGTTCTTCTCGCTCACCTCGGCCCCTCCATCACCACCCATACCTCCAAGCGCCTCGCTTCTTACTCGCAACCTTCGGCTTCACAGCCTATCACACTTTCCTTCGCCGACGGCACGACGGCGACATGCGATCTCCTGATAGGAGCAGACGGCGTCAGGAGTTCCGTGCGCGCCGCGATGATGCGCGACCTCGCTACGGTGCAGCCGCCCCGCGCAGAGGAGTTCCTCTCGTGTGCGGACCCAGTCTGGAGCGGGATTGTGAGCTATAGAATGCTCATACCGGCGGAGAAGCTCCGTGCGCTGGATCCGAACCACAGGTCGCTGACGGAGACGGTGCAGTGGTGTGCCAAGGACGGGGTGCGTCCTTTTCTCTCTGCAAATACTGTCAGAGAACGTTCCTAATTTTCCAAAAACCGATTGTGAACAAAAAGTTCGTCTTATCCTACCCAATCTCCCTCGGGAAATACGTCAACTTTGTCGGCTTCACGGCGGATCCCGCTCTTATGGCCAGCGCATACTCGGACGACCCGTCGACGCGCCCCAAGTTCCAGGGCGAGTGGGTCCGCCAAGTCAGCGCCGCCGACTTCAAGCGCGTATTCCCCCAATTTGAACCCGAGGTCCAGACGCTGCTCGACGTCGGCGAGGGCGGCACGATCTGGTCTGTGCACGTCACGCGGCACCTCCCGACGATGTGCTGCGGACGCGTCGCGCTCATTGGCGACGCCGCGCACGCGATGATGCCGTTCCAAGGCTCTGGTGCTGGACAGGCGATTGAGGACGCGTATCTCCTCGCGTCGTTGCTCGGGCACCGCACGACCGACGGATCGCCGCAGGCTATTCAGAAGGCGCTGGCGGTGTACGACCACGTGAGGAGGCCGTATAGCGCAGACGTGGCGAGGAGGTCGCAGTACAATGGCCGGCTGTACACCTTCAATGCGGACTTCGGGCCGGAGGACCCGAGGAAGATGCAGGATGTGATGACGCGCGGGTGGGAGTGGGCCTGGGAGACTGAGCTGGATGGTGATATCAGGAGGGCGATCGATATGCTGGAAAGTGGGGCAAGGGCCACGGCATGAGGTGGGCGGTGCTTGTGGTCGTCGATGCCTGCCTCTTTTTATCCTGTTATGTTGTATGCCGCTGGTTTTTCTTGGTTTGTAGCTATCAAACACGATCAACCGGATGTACATTAATTCCGCCTATACCCATATCTACCATCCATCGTACTAATATTTAGTCGTCTTCATGGATCAATGAGTGGTTCTTGCTCCTGTACAGGTCAACCTTCCCCTAATCTCGAAACCAAGCTTTGCTATCGTGATCGCGAGCGTCGCGACTGTTCGCCAGAGGCAATGGATATCTTCCTTCCGAGACATCTGTCAATGGAAGACTAATCAAAAGACAATTCCCATCTCATGGCGTCCACACTGCCCGCTACTTCAACCTGGATCAAATTTGTGGTAATGACCGCTCGAGTTCCCTAACTCGATCGAACACCCCGTCCCACTCTCTTCGGAAACGTCTTTGTACGTCGCGTTCAACATAACCCCTGTCCATCATCCATGCTAGCAGGCGACAACGGCTGGGATTCGGGATAAGCTCGAAGAGACGGCGAGCGATGGCTTCCTTCCCTTCGTCTACTGGAGCTGTGTCCAGCAGATTGAGCTCTTTAAGCTTGGTTGGGCGACGCGTTGTGTATGAGTTAGCATCGAGATTTGTCCAAAGCTCGCTTATACCGAGTTGGCGAACATCGATCGCGATAGCCAGCTTCTCCAGGTTGGGCATATGTTGGAGTGCCGTGCGTAGCCCGCTGAACGTGACAGGGCTGATCGGATTCCACCCGAAGTCTTCGTTGATTTTCAAGACGACCAGGTGCGGCCAGCACCTTGCCATTTGGAGTAGATCGTCTTCCGAGAGCGATACTTTGCTGAGCGTGCTTATGGTGACGTGGGTTAGGCCATCAAAGCGGAATGCGGGTTGTAGAGATTGAATGGTAATGTCCTCCGCGAACACTTGCTCGACGACGTGAAGGTATTTTAGGGTGGGCTCAAGGCATGATTTGGAGAGGGCTTCCAGCAGATGATGTACTGAGGAGACGTTATAACCGTAATCCGGCATGAAGACGGAGAATGATTCAATCGAAAGCTGTCCTCGTAATGTTTTGAGGAACTGGATAGACGAGGAGAACCCATGAGTGTCGCGCATCATCTTGAGCTCTTTCAAGCTGGTATAGGCGGGGTGTGACCAGGCGCAAGGAATCTGCATGCTAGAACCGGCTTCTGTCTGAAGCTCAAACTGGAGGCTGCGCAACAATGGCATCCGTGACAGATGTTCCATTACCTCCAGGCTCAATACTCCGCCGTGAAACGTCTCGAGTTCGTTCCATATGCAGATGGATCTACTCAGGGCCACCTTCCCGCACTCCTCGTTGTAAAAGCGCGAGAACTCTGTCAGCCTAAATGACCTCAGTCTCGGACATATATCTCCGAGCTGGGATAGAAGATCGCATGCAGGCTTGGGGTCTGAGAACTTGTCCAATGTTCCCAGTCCCAGTGATGTGACCGACGAACACAACAGGGCGGGCAGAATGACTACGGATTCCGTCGAGAACCGTTGCCATGTTATCTTCCGCAGCTTTGGAAAGATGGGCTGAGCCCACAAAGGAGGTGAAGCAAGCGCAAGCAAGAGGCTGAGAGAGACGTGTCTGTGGAACTCAAAATAGCGTCGCACAGTTCTTGACATAAAGTCCACACCAGCGAGAGACCTGACTCGGTTCCTGTGTCTGTTGATATGTTCCCAGTCATCCGCGCTGAACGGCCTCAGAAGTTCGTACGTCTAGCTTACGAAAGCGATAAGTAGGTTCGATCAAACTCCATGCGAGATCACGTACATATGTCGTCGAGAACCCATCCTCAAAACACTTGATCGAAACAAGGTCCCCGGGGAAGCAGTGGATGAGTGGCGCGAGGGAAGGCAGCTCCGACCATAGAACATCCAATGCAGGGGCTGAAAATGCATGGCAAGTTCTTGCGAGAGCGACATGTCCTTTCTGATCTGATTCCTGAACAATCAAACGTACGATGTCGTCTATGAAGAGGGCTTTGTGCATTACGTTGATGCGGCCGAACGTTCTCCTAATACTTTGCGGCCTTTGCTTACGAGTGGTGATGATAGCACGGAAGAAGGTTGATAGGGATCCGATGGATTGTGATGTGCCGGAGTTTGCCGAACGGACACGCGCCGACGGCTCGGCATTCTTCTGCAGAAATGACAAACAATGTAATGAAAGCGGAAAACCTGATGTTCGCCTCAATCTCTAATTTATTGGTCTGCTTGTAACAACTAACGCTATTAAGTCCAGGTGGTGAGTACGAAGTATACTATCTTCTGTCCAATAGTTATATAGGTGTCCGAGCATGCTTAAACTTGCGATATCGTCGTCTCGTTTACAGGTACGACGACTTCGCATCCGGAAGTATGAATGGTCGTCCCAAATCCTTCGAGAGAAATTGCGGAAGTCAACTGCACCGGTTGAGACGGAGGTGAACCCTAAGAATCGATTTCTAGCCGGTTTGTCACCTATAGAGAATAAGAGGTGATAGAACTAACCTCGGCACTCCCGTTCGAGATGAAGCGAGTGCTTGAGTCCCTCAGCAAGAGCGAGTACAATAGTGTCTAAAAAGCTCATTTGTCGTGGTGGCAGGCATCAATAAGAAACACTCACTGCAGTGTACACCCTCCCTGTCGGGATAATGAACATCATGTCTAGGAACGTAGTCGGCCAGCACAGGAACCCTACCATGCTCCCCAAAGTAAAGACTCCAGGAAACACTCCTGCTTGAACCGCACCTCGAAAGATTCTGTAGATAATATTGTCGGCTCTTACTACGCCAGTGCGTGCTTGTAGAAGAGCTATGCTCAGTGAGCCTAAAAATATGAGAGGTTGGATTCGAACTGTGTGTCACTAATCGATCAGGCGCGCACCAGTGATGAAATAGTCCGCAAGCAACGTGGAGATCACCCACGCCAGCACTGGTGACTTGATCGCTGCAAAATATGACTCCTCTGGATGTCTGTGAAAGCATACATGTCCAATTGAGTACCGGAATTCACGGAACAACTCACATGTCGGTAGTCAAGGCCCGAATTCCGAACCAAAGAGCGAACACGAGACTAATCGTCGCTAGTGTGGCCGAAGCCATAGTCAGAACTCTGTTAGCGAGAAGTCGCCAGAGTCTGCAGGGAAGCTGCGTTAGAGAAATACAGCGAACGGAGAGTCAAGAATACCTCCTGGTCAGAAACATCTGCGTCACATATGCTGACCAAGCAGTGGGAATTGGGGCCAACTGTATTGCCCATTCGGAACCTCCTGTAATAATCATGTCATGGACCCGACGTTCGCATGAACAGGTCTTTATCCTCACGTTGGAGTAGTGTTGGGTCCTTTCGTTGAGCAATTCTGTTTCCAGATGAGTATAAGATATTTGTGTTTGAAGTGGAATAGGTTACAAAAACAACCATCCCGCATATATTGCCCTAGGAAATTTACCAATCGATCAGCTCGCTCGTACTCCCGAGGGTCCGGAATCACTCACAATGCACTATAAATTGTGTCCATGGCAAAAACGGACACCAGTAACAGCCTGGTTTACTCAAGGATGCATCAACATAGCAATGCTATCACGAACAACGCCAACAACCTTACCTTAACGGGCATCGGTCATTCGTATCTGCGACATATTACATATTACAACCACTTGCTCCTGCGCAGACAACAATGCTTACTCACTTGATCGGTAGTAGCGGGCGAACTGTGTTGTGGTGAGCCCATAGAGAAATGTGTTGACTGTAGATAATAGAAAGGAGTTAGCGGATATTGCAACTTTGGGAAAGTCACTGAAATCGACACACAAGCAATGCCGACGAAGAGCGTTCCTGATACAACGTCACAGAAGTTCAATGACGATGCTTGCAGCGCGAGAGGGAGACAGACAGACCAAGAGTATCATCGTATACACCCATGTCGGTAGCTCCTAACAGCTGCGGATGCTTCGTAGTGTCGACTGTACTTGTTGGCGCGAGGTGGTACGAGGCAGAAAGGGAAAAGAACAGATGACACAGGCCACTTATTTGAGTTTTCAAACTTTTTAAGAAGGAAGACTTCGTATCAGAAGCCGCCTTCGCAACAGTCTCCACTGATACCGAAGGCAACTTCTATTGAATATTCCTTCAGGGTCCGCGACTTGCGCAGCAATTCTCGGGCAAGGCAAATACAGTAGGGTTCTGTCAAGTGAGTCAGACGATTATCGCAGGGGAACGAAGCTGCTTGGAACCGGATCATGGATAGAATACCTGATAAAGTGTGTCGCCAGCGTCATTGGCAGGGAAATTGTTTGAAGCAATTGTAGTTGACGACACCAACATGTATGATGACCAAGGCAAACGAAATGTAGGGAGTGAGATGAGGGGTTAGCACTCCATGTCGTCGAGGAGACAACATATCCTCGGGTTCGTGCGCAAGTCTTTCTAAGAGACTTTTGATAGATTGCGGCGGTATGATCCCGGTTCATGCTCACACGGAAATCCGGTCAATCTCCGATTCGAGCTTCGGTAACCTTATCTCTTGAGCTTCGGGCTCGTAAGTACTACTAAGGAGTGCACTGGGAGTTCCGTGAGTTCGATTTATTTCACATTAAGCCAGAGCTACCAATACCATTTTCCCGCAGTTCTCGAGGAGATAGTACCCCATTACTAGTCGGACATGCGAGATGGAATTAGCAGAAGTAGCGTAACGATTCCGACTCACGGACAACTCACCAACAGCTCTTTCCCACGCGTTCCACGACGCAATGTATCGCGAGGAGTGTCATATCACGCCATGGCCTCGCTGTCCAATTGTACGAAGGATATCGCTGACCTATGTGTGAGCACCCCGTAGCCTGAAACAAGGCCCGAAAGGACGTGGGGATGTACACTGACACTCGAGGCTAACAGTCCGAGTATTTAGCATTAACCGGGCGTATAAGTAGAATCTTGTTTTATAATAACATCCGCAAGCGCTGATCATAACCCAGATCAGCAGCAGTGGCGAAAAAAGCAGATCACTCTCAAGCATTTGGTATCGTCGTATTCTCTCTTACTACCGTGGATTGCTTGAAGACCGCGCCCTGATCAATACTGATTACAGACGTAAGCTGCATTGCGCGAGACGTAGGTAATTCCTGAGAGTATGTTTTAAAAGTTCAGAAGTATATCAGTGTACTCAGTCTCTTCGAGATTATCAGAGGGAACGAACCATGCCACGGCCATCACCAGCGCGATGTTCAACTGACTCTCTCCTCAGGAGAACCGAATAAAAGAGAGTCCGCACGGCCATCAGGACCTAATTGAATCACTCCAGCGATAGACTCACGATGGTGTACACGTTTCCCGCAGGAATCGCAAAAGTTAGCTCCATAAATGAAGTAGGCCAAACGAACGTGAAGATTGTAGATCCCAAAGTGAAGATTCCAGCAAAAACTCCTGTCTGGACTGCACCTCTCAAGGTCCGATATATGATATGGTCGGTTCTCTCGATTCCAGTGCGAAGCCTCAAGAGTGCTACACCGAGAAAGCCTCATTTATGCTGAGAAAAGATGGTTGCATAGTTGTACGAAAACGCTCACCTGTGACGAAGCAATCCGTGATACATGTTAAGATGAGCCACGATGTTGCCTGTGGCGCGATTGATGGAACCTGCGACTGCTGCAGGTGCCTGTCAATGGTCAATGGGGATCGGTGAATACACTGGCGTCGTGAAACTTACAGCTGTGTTGTGAACGATCGGACTGTAAACCCGATTGAGAGACCAAGACAAGACGTTGCCAAAACGGCGAGCGCGATAGCCAGAAGTCTCTTCGAAGCTAGTCGATGAAACCTATACGGAGGACTTACATACGGGAATGGATCATGGCGTACGCGAGCACGTACCGTCGGATAAGATACATCTGCGTCACGAAAGCCGACCACCCTATCGACATGGGATTGATATGAAGAGGCCAGAACTTCGCTACATAATGTTTTTCTGAGAAGGAGTCCGGTTAATGGCATATGCAGGACTCACCGTAAATCGATTCGGTGATGGGTTGATTATACCCCTCGATGCTAGAAAAGACCCTCGGGTTTAGATTATTAAGAGGTGTGTGGCCAGGGGGCTGACGTACAGAAGAAACCAGGCCACATATATCATCCTAGCTTTGATGGTCAGCAACATGATTTGTCGAATCGCGTGATCCAGCAGAACACTTACATAGCGCTCGCAGCTGCATCCGTGATAAACACTGTGACCAGCAAAATACTACGGTAGCCAGTGGCTTAGCAATCAGGTCAACGGGATATTTTGATCGCGTGCTTTGCCCACCTGAAAACTCGTGTATCTTTCATGTCTGACCACTTTGAGTCCATCATTTAAGAAGCAGCGCGATGCATCACTTACTACTCGACCAGTAAGAGCAGAACTGGTATGTAACCAGCCCAAACAGCCAAGTGTTGACTGGCATCGCGTCAATGCTCTAGCGCTGCCCACGACTGCAGCAGGTTTACTCACATACGATGCCAATGAAGAGCGTCCCTAGCACGCGCAGATGTTAATCGACAAGGGGTATCAAATCAAGGAGGCTGAAATGTACGCACCCAAACTAGCGTCGTGTTCGCCCATGTTGACGACGGTCAGCTCGAAAGAAAGGAGGGACGTCGGACCTCCCGACGGCTTCGCTTGTTCAGTAGTCAGGAAAACAACGTTCAGAAGCAAGTTTACGAGAACTTTAGAATGTGCTCCATTGGGATGCTTCTGAATTGAACGGAGGCGTCCTTGGCCCCACGCGGCATCGCGGCTGCACAGGGAAATGCACGCTGTGAGCAACCCGTGAGATGGCTCAGCGGCTATGTTTGTCGTTGCCTCGAACGTGACCCGCTTGGAGACCATGTACGAAACATTCACTGACATTCAGCGTGTTTGACGAACATCCGGAGGCGTGCTGATCCTAAAACTGGCCTAAAACAATGGAGTCGACGACAGGCGGTGAAGGTTGGCAAGGGGCCCAAAGGGGCCTGAGATAGCCTTCAATACAAAAACGGTGTTTACATGTGATGAGCCGGCTGGAATGAGAGAGGCAATATTGAAAAACTGTAGAGGCTGTTTGAATCAAAGGAACATAGTATATACACGGCCAAGCGAGTCAGACATGAAAGCGACGTCTGACACCGAATTTATGTGCTAAATTTAGTTGATGTCGGTAACACATCGTGCCGAGTCCGTGGCGATTCTTCTATTCAGTATCGTGGGATGAGCGGGAGCGGCCAATCCGTGAAAAACCGATTTTGTCATATCCGCCAAGCTTCGAAGCCAAGTGCGGGTGATATCCCGCCGGGACAAGGAGGAAATGGCACCTGAGGCTGTCATACTATTGCAACACCCACTGATGATCAGCGTGTCACCGGTATTGCAGTAGATGTGAGCACGGGGAAACGTCGTAGATGTTCCTCCGCAATCACATCTACTGCAATACTGCACAGTCCCCCCTCCCGTTGGACCCAGCGCTCTGCTGCCACCAATTCTGCAATAGTGCGTTGTTCCGGCTCCCTGCCAACCAGTACCGCTTAACTGCCTCCGCCGTCAGTGCTTTTGCAATAGGCGTGATCCAGGCTCCCCCTCCCTCGACATGGCTTCATTGTCAGCAATACTGCAATACTACCGTACTCGATCCGTTCCGTTCCCGACCAATCCGCTGCCATCAGTGATACTGCAATAGCAGCTCACCCTGTTCCGCCCCCGATCATTTCCCGGCTATCAGTGGTTCTGCAATAGTCCTCGTCCCCTTCCGTTGCCGATCACTCCCCTGCTGTCAGCACTCTTGCAATAGCGCATGGCAATGCCTTGTCCCGTTTCCTCATCGATCAATCCTCCGCTATCGGTACTTCTGCAATAGTACCTTCCCTTGCCGATTGTGCCCGATCGCGCCGCTGTCAATTACCCTGCAATAGTGTGCGTCCCTCACCGATAGCTTCCGATCGATTGACCCAGTGATCGCCAAAGTCTGCTGTCAGTACTACTGCAAAAGTACCTTGGTAAATGCCCCCGGTCCTCCCGGGCCATCGGCTCCAGTGTTCGGTTTAAAGCGGAAGTTTTCAGTGCTTCTGCAATAGAGACCCTCCATCCACACACTATGCGATTTGATACGGTTTTGTTATTCCGTAATACCCTTTCCAGTCTCCGCGGATCGCGTTGAAGGCCCCTTCCAGCATTCCCTTAGTTTGATAATAATGACTGCTCGTTGTGCTGTATAATTTAGACTTTGTAGTACATTGTAGTGCATTCGAGAGGTTATTAACCTATCCTCAATCCTCTGTAGTCGGGCAGTCAGCCGTTTCTGTAGCAAAAACATACTTGTACTTATCATGCTATCGCCTCTGTGCGAGACGACAAGTCCAATTCGCCGAGTTATTTCCAGTATTGACGCAAGCCTGCAACAACCACGTACATCACTAAGTTCGGTTTGCTGAGATATTTCCGGTGTTTTCTCATGGTATGCTCTACTAGGCAAGTATTCACGTCGATCACTACTAAGATAGCGCATACGAAAACAATCATAGTGTATTGGGCATAAGTATCTAAGAGGACAAGACACATGCTAGTACATAAACTAACCCTAGGTTTCCTTACGGGCGCGACGCTTCCTATGACCGAGTAACTTGTAAGAATAGGATGTAAACTACCAAAAATAAAGTTCACTTACTTTGTAGATATAGCCGTTTCGTCAGACGTGGCTGGAGGCTTTGACGAGGCTCCAATGGCGTTCCTCAGTGCCTTAGACTTGGCCTCGGTGCGCTTGCGTTGGCCTCGACCGAGGACCTCGGCCTGATTGGTATCGCGGGCGGTGCTACTTCTCGTTCTCTTGCCCGGAGAAGCGCTGGTGTCGGTGTCGGCATCAGCGGAATTGTCACGCGGTCGTTTTGGGGCCGTCGGCTTCGGCTTCTCTTTCGGGGCCTTTGCGGGTGGAATCGCCGTCTGTGGAATCGCGGCCGTCGGCGGATCGGGAGCAGAGAGGACAGCTTGCATGTCCTCATCGGCGAGCTGTGGCCAGATTGGAGTCTCAGAAGGCAGCGCATTATCGGAGGGGTTGCCAGTGGAGGAGGCGACGGTGAGCAGCGTGGGGACGTCGGGCACTGAGGCGATGGCAGGCGTCAAGGGGACGGCAGTCACGGAGACATCAGGCGCGGAGACGGCGGGCGCGGAGTCTTTTCCAGTGGGTGTGGAGAGCTCAGGGAACGGAACGGCGGGCAGCGTGGGGACGTCAAGCGCTGAGGCGACGGCGGGCGTAAAGGCGACGGCAGCCGCGGAGACATTGGCAGGTGCAGAGACGGCAGGCATCGAGCGTTCGCCAGCGGGCGTAGAGAGCCCGGGGGAGGCGACGACGGGCAGCACGGGGACGGCGTGCGCTGAGGCACCGGTAGGCATGGGGACATCAGGCGAGGGGACAACGGGTGCTGAGTTTCCGCCAGTGGACGTTGGAACGTCGAGGGAGGCAACGACAGGCACCGAGACGACAGGGGAAGGGACAAGGGGTGCGGAGATGGCCGGGGAAGCAATCACCGGTACTTTTGCAACGGTGTCAAGGTCCGGTGATGTGGCTGCGGGCGACGAGACTGCCAGTGACGTGGTCACGCCAATCGCTGCCGGAGATTCCAAGAGATGGGCGCGCTGGACTGTGGATGACGTTGTGGGTAGGGTCGAGGGTTGGGGCAGAGCCGTGGTGTCGGGCGAAGTCGAAGGGGTGGGCAGAGTCAAGGGTACCGTCTGTGTCTCCGCCGACGGAGCAGACTGCTGTGACAACGCTTCAGCTGCCTGAGGCTGAGGTGTAGCTAATGAAGAGTAACATATTAGATAGCGCCATTGAAGGGTTACAAAAGCACTTACATTGAGGGTCTGAGACATTCGTCGGTGGCTCACTGCCAGCCTTGTGAATAGCCGGCAGGGTATGCAATGCTTTGTCGCTAAGAACGTCCGCCAGCTGGATAGCTTTGGCAGGCGGGTGATCCGGGTCGATAAGCTCATCGTGTTCATCGACTAATTCGCCCTCGGCATCAGCGTCGTCTCTGTCAGCCCCTACCAAAAATGTTAGTACATATTTTGGAAACGGCAACTTGAAAATAACATACCGTGCGCGGTCTTCGTAAACTCCACAAATTCCTTGTGAACCTCGCTCCATAGGGTCGATACTTTGCCGAAGTCGCAGCCGTCTGGTGACCAGCCCACGTGGACACTATTGTCAAGGGTAAATATCATCCACGCAAATAAGAGAATGGTGAGGACTCACGAGCCGACAACATGCACACCATTGAGGGCGTCCTGCCCACCCATGATAGCAGAGAAAGCCCATCCTTTAGACAAGCCACCATTTGTCTGACCCGAGCAGTAAGTCAAAATCTCCCGCACGGCGGTTGATATATTCATGATCGCACTATCAATAAGATCAAACCTAAGTAAGCACTAAGTAATGCAAGGAAAACGATGACTAACAGCCTCGCACACGCTGAGACCTCCTCTGCAGTGAGCGACAGGCCCTTCTTGCACTTCTTACGGGCTCCCATTGCCGCTTCTTGAGCCTGCTTGTAGGACGCGATCTCGGCGTGGACGGCTGGGTCTTTCTCCAGCCCCAGGAGCCTCTTCGCATGCTTCGCGACAATGTCGACCTTTCGAACGGTCTTGTCTGGCGGCAAGGAGGCGAGCTCCGCATCGACATCGTATGCGATCTTCTTGTCGTAGTAAAGCTTCGAGAAGATCTCCCAGTCCTTGTTGAGGCGCGTTCGCGGATGGAGCAGTCCATTGATGATAGACGAAGCGATATGGCCCATCGATCGCCCATTTGCAGTCGCCGCACGCGCGTGCCACCTGTACCAACGTTGGATCTGCTGTAGAGGCATCGTTAGCCGCCAGAAAAAAATATCAAAAATAAACAGACATACATCTTTACGTTTCTTGATCGCATCGCCCAGCTCCAAGTTCTCTTCCGCAGAGAGAGGACGGCCTGGCTCGCCGACCTGCTCGGGAAACTCGCGGAACCAGTCGCTGTTCGTAGTCACCCAGAACGACTCGTAGTTGCGCTTCGGGATGAGGGCCGTGTACTGCGGGAGGCGTGCTTTGAGCCAATCCTTCTGCTCGTCGGTAGGCCAGCCAGGAGCCCCACGTTTTCCCCCAGAGCCTTTCTGTGCTCACAGTAAGTATTAAGTCAAAGACAGACCCGCTGAGTGTTCGACTGACCTTCCTCGTGGCGGCCTTAGCGGCGCTATAGCCTTTGGATGAATTTGCCATCACGATGACCTTAAGACAAAATATGTTAGGAAGTATACATAGTGTAGAGCAGTCGGCGCATACCAGCTTTCACGTTGGATGGATGGCGTACGTTTTTGACAATCGTCGAGCCTCAGAGAAGTAGTAGTGGCGGAATGAGGAATGACAAAATGACGGAAAAGAAATCCTCACCTTAAATACAGCTGACGTTATTCCTTCGACGAACAATCCTGAATCTGAGCAAGTTCACAAATACTGCATGTGCAGTTCCTAAACCGTGCTGGCGCACATTCGCCACATGCTCCTCACATCACCTCAAGGGACATGCGAGGTCAATTGAGCCCAATCTGACATGTTCACGCAGTACAAGGCGATGATGCGAGCCCTTTCTGATGTGGTTGCTGCAAATCTGACATGTCTCAGCATCTGAAAAAGGGAATTTGAACGTTCAGCCGCTGGTGCATGTGGACCTACCTCGTCCAGAGGAACCCCCATGTCAAGTCAAAGGTGCCGCAACCGCATAGGCACACTTCGGACACAATGGTTCGAGTAGCTCATCTAGTGCAGACATGAGGCAATCACTATTCTACGTACCTTCATATTCACTCATCTCATGGCGGGCGGCGCTGAATCGTGCATTTCAAGCTGAAGGTAGAGGACGGTGTGTTGTGGAACAACCTCAACAATACAAGGGTCGATTTCAGTACAAAGTCTTATCGTTGATGTGGCGGTGTCAAGCTCGCCGGCCGCAATCCGACATACTGGCTTCGGTCAGGCAAAACAGTTAACCGTGATCCGACCATATAGAATAGCCGTGCTGTTGGACCTCGGCTATTGCAAAACGCTAATCACAAGTACTCAGCTGACATCACAACCAGCGCTTAAGGCCCACGCAACTACGAACATCACCGAGGATCCAACGGCGCACGATGGTTATTTGACCAAGAGCTACGTGACTCGTAAGTGAGATTAGCTAAGGGTATTGCTTTGGATTAGACGGTCCCTCCACTCCCTCCACGATTCGCGCGCTGGCAGGTAACGCCGAGGCGTGTTAGGTAGGCTCTTTGCCGGGTTGCGTGCTGCGGCAACGCGCTCCTCGCATTGACCAAAATCAATGCACCAAAGGCGCAAGTGCTGCAAATGAAAACCTAAGCGCCAGAAATACAGAATGAGAATGCTAACACTTACACGAGCAAGATACTGCATACAGCGGTCCTGATGCTCCTGAGTTGTCAACTTCGAGTTCTGAGGGCGTTTGAGATAGAAACGGCTACCCGGCGTGATTGGCCAGCGCTCCACCCAGTCGACACAGAATCGTTCCCAGTACTTGACCTCGTCGGACATCGCAAAGTCCTCAGGGATCTCGTCGCGGTCGTCAAACTCGGCGTAAATTGCCCAGATCATCCAATTTGTTTTGAGATGCATGTCTTGTTCTGGGGATGTCCACGCCCTGAATATCGACCTAGAATCCAAAACAAATGAAATGAGTAAACGAAGAACAGATCCGAACACTGGCATACTCAGTCAGATCATACTCCCCCATGGATGCTAGCGCTTCACCTGTGGTAGACGGAAAACACGATGCTAGCAGGGACGATCTGAGTCTGCGTACGCTTGACGAGACTCTGGCCCATTTCGCAAACTGTCTTTGTCATTTTCCGATGACATCGCATGCCGCACAAGCAATATGGTGATTCGGATCACCAGCAAATGCTCTGTCTCGCTATCTGTACGTCCTGGGCAAGCTCCCCAAAAATTCTGTCACTGAGACTTTCATTGGATCCGGGTGTGGTCGGTATCATTACAGCCGACTAAGTGCTAGAGTAGCGACGCTGAAAGTACTCGATTCCCTGCTCCCAGAATGTGAGCTGTATATCCTCCATTGTGCTTACAATTAATGAGCACCGTCCTCGCACTTGTTCCACCCGCTGATATTCAGGAGAATGAGGCGAACCCTTCCAAAGGACATCGGCCGAAAGCCTGGATAGCTCCGTTACAATGAGGGCCGCGCACTCCAGAGTCTCGTCGAGCTCAGATATTACGCGGTCACCCTCCTGCTTGTCCTTGCTGGCAGCGAGCTTGGATCGAATGTCTTTCATGTAGAGGGAAGGGTTTCCATTTAAGATTGATAGCATCTCTTCCTCGAGGTTTGTAAGGTCTTCGGATAAGCTAGCATAGTATACGTGAGCCTAATTTGAAAGCTGAGTCATAGTGAGCTCACCGCGAGCCACGCCGGGCTTCTCGACAAGGTCTGTGCCTCTTACTAAGGTCATGTCTATACATATTTTAGTGCGGGAGACTTATCGTCTAATGAAACTACCTTTTTACGGGCACCGAAGACTTTGTGACTGGTACCTGTTCGTTTCTCTGTACTTGGCAAGATGTAACGCTGGACACGATTCGTTTACGATTAGCAAGTAGTACACAACGAACAAAAGGGACTGCGTACGCAGCGGTATTGTCTCGATACTTTGCGCGCCTCTTCTCGCACTCTACAGCCTTGTTCCTGAGATAGAAGTATGAGGAATTGAACGACTGTGAGCAGAACAAATGAACACTCACTTTTGATAATACCTGGCTCGAGATGCGCGAGCGGCGTCTTGACGCTCTTCGTCAGTCGTGTATTGACGAGGCCGCCCAGCGGGCATTGTGACGGTATTAGTCAAGGGTGTATAGGATATAAATATCTACAAAGCGTTGAGTTAATCAGCCCCTATCCTGGATTGCTCACGGGCATTCTTGGGAGAGAAATTCAGAAAGTGACTTATATTTGGTGTTATGGAGAACGTGAGACGGTGAAGAGGGTGCAAATATATCCAGTAACCGCTTAGCTAGCAGTAGTGGACGAGAGCGCAAGTTAGCGTGGTGTTGTGGGACAGCTCAACGTGAAGGAAATAGACGAGCAATCAGAACGCTGATTCGCCTTAAGGTCATTTGGTGAGCCTTCCATAAGAGCCTTGGGAGATAAATTATAAACTCACGTTATGACGACTCCCGTGCATCTATGCGATTAAAAACACTTTGAGGCTCAAATAGTAGTCATGCTCAGATTTTACGACTCAGGCGCAGCATGAAAATCGTGCATAATGAGTGTTATGGATAGCAGAGACATTCTTGGGAGAGAAATTCGAGTGCGAACTTAGTACTTCAGTAACAAAAACCTAGGTGATTCGTACCCCAGTTAGTGACGACGCAACTAGTACATTACAGCTCAGCATTCACACTTCAGAGAATGGTCGACAACTTCGTATTCACGCTCAAGGACAGACAACACTGGTGTAATACGTCGGCTATACACCGACACTACAGTACCACTACAAGCTGCCCATCCTCAGCAGCGTCAAACAGCCGGGCCATGCCTCCCTCCAACTCCTTCACCCGATGGAAGATAGCGCCTGAAACGCCCGTGACAAAGGGAGATGTCTTCGACCTGAAGAACACTTGAATGTCAGCACATGGGTCACTATATACCGGAGGCGGGACACATACCAAGATGCAAAGATGCCTACGTGTTTTCCACGAGTGACCAGGTAGAAAGGGCCTTCAACGCCTTCATTGGGCAGCCAAAACGAAACACCAAGATATGTCATCTGGTGATGACCGCTGCCCGACGCCGTGGACGTCGAGACAGGAGGAGGCCCAGCAGAGGAGACATTGGTGCTGGAGGGAGAGGCTTGAGTGGTCGCAACAGCCGCCATCGCCTCGGGGGCTTCAGCGGGCGGAACGGAGAGGCGAGTGACAGAGGTTGTAGTCGTCCCCGCAGAGCTGGGCGAACTTCCCGCAGCATTGGACGGGACGTCCTTCGAAGAGGGATCTGCCTCAACGACGTCTAGTACGGTTAGAATGGTATGACAAAAATGGAGGCGAAGGCGGTTACGTACCATCGCCATCGTCAAAGCCGTCCTCTGTGTCCGAAATCTCCGTCGGAATCGTCATCACCTCCACTTCGCTCCAATTAGCTCTGGCCAGTTGGAATACGAGCTGCTGGCGCATGGCGTCTGAGATCGCCCATCCTTTGATCAAGGAGACAAGATCTAAAAACAGTGAGTCAGGGTTCACGTGGGGAGTAGATATATACTTACGGTCGACTTGCTCAGCTTCGAAAGCGCTAGCACTGAAGGTGGTGGGAGGGACAGCAGGGATATGCATGGGGGGCGAACGAGTTGTGGACAACCAGCGCGGCGCCTTTCATAGTCCCAACGATCAGGAGATTAAAGTTGAATCTCCGACCAACCTGACCCAGGCACGTCTCGGGGCCTGATGCAGGTTGACGTCGCACTTGTGCTTCGATGGTGCGTTGACGTCGCAGTAGCTGGCCGATGATGGATTGTTCACTTCGCTATGTGAGTTGGCTCTGCACGCGGTCACATCGTTGGCAAGATCGGCTGACTCAGTACGACAGTTCTCCAGCGTTTCGTGGGCGGGTCGGATAACGTCAACCGGCTGCCTACCATCCGGTCCGTGGATTGTTGATTTTTCACACGCGCCCGAGGCTCCCGAGACTCCCGCCAGAGGTGCTGCTTCGACAGCCACGAACCTACGAATCGACCAACGCGACTCGTGCGATGTCTGGGGGGAGCGTGTTCACAGTTTTCATTCAAGGCCTTCTGCGTACGACATGTCTGAGTGAGTCCCTTACTATTCTGTAGACATGTATGTTAACCATCAATGCAGCTGTAACACCACAGACTCGCGTTGATGATCTACTCGACGATCTCAGGACTAGGGGACACTTACCGGCCAATATGTCAAGTACTCCTTTTCTTTGCTATGCGGGGCGGGTTCTCGGCTCGAACTCTACGCTCAGAGAGCTCGACATTGAGCCTTCAGCGACACTTCAGCTCAGGGTGCGCCTACCTGGAGGCGGACGTATGTATTTTGTGCCATAGTATATCGGGTGTTGCTGAATTTGATAACAGCACGTACCTTTGAAGAAGTACAAGCTCAGAAAATGAAAAAGTCAATGAAACGCTCCGGTTTCTCCATCGTCGATACCAAACCTCAGACGTCTACCAGCTCTGGCCTAGTTTCCCTCCACAAATTCACTGCGGTAGCATTGCCCAACGGCGGCTCAAGCTTCTCGACTGTACGCGAGACAACGATGGGCCGTTCCTCGCAAGTGTTCAATTCGCCTCAGGTCAGCAGTCAGCCATCAACGTCGGCCGAGGCAGAGCGTCCCGCGGTGGACGAGGATGTAAATTTCCCCGCGTCAGAGTACCACACCTCCGTCAGCGAGAACGATGCGAGGGAAGAGGTTGATGATGGAGGAGAGGAGGAGGCGCAAGCGGGTTCAAAACGAAAACGTGGCGGAGCTGGGGTGAGTTAATGGTCTGATCGCCACTTTTCACTGCGTTGACTTTCGCTATAGGATAATCCGCTGCGTCGGTGGCTGAGTCACCGGTTTGAATACCTCAAAGAGCTCCTGAGAGGAGAAGGCCGAGGGGAGCAGGTCGAGCAGACGGTCTGCTCGAGTTGCCAAGCGTCTGAGCCCGAGTTTCGGTGCAAGGATTGCTTTGGCGGGCTTCTTTATTGCCAGGGGTGTATTGTCAAGAAACACGTCGAAAACCCTCTCCATCGCATCGAAGTGAGTATCAGTCATTGTCACATATGTTCATCCTACTCATAAGTCTGCACGAAGCGGTGGAACGGATCGTTTTTCGAGCGCGACACTCTGAAGCGCGCTGGGCTGGTCGTACAGCTCAACCACCCGATAGGAGAGCTTTGCCTGGCCCCAAAACAAGCATGGAACAACGATTTCACCGTCATTGACGTCTCTGGAGTTCACGAAGTATCGGTGATGTACTGCGAGTGTCCGAAGCGGATCAGACGCCATCAGCAACTCCTCCGTTCGTCTTGGTATCCTGCAACAACCGATGAGCCCAAGACGGCCGCAACTTTCCGAGTTTTAGAGCAATATCATCTATTATCCTTCGAGTCGAAAGCATCCGCGTATGAGTTCTACAGCTCCTTGTGTCGGAGAACAGACAACACAGGATTGCCGGTCCCTAAGGTGAGTCACTCGATGTCTTTGCTGCATAAATATCTAATCGTATATTTTAGGACCGATATGATCAGTTTCTGCGGATGATGCGCGAGTGGCGCCACTTGAAGATGTTGAAGCGCTCAGGAGTCGGACACGAAGAGACGATGCCGGAGGATCTTCCGGATGGAACCTGCGCTGTGATATGTCCTGCCTGCCCTCAGCCTGAACGTAACCTTCCCAGCGGATGGGAAAACGCAAAGGGGAATAGGTAATATTTCTCTCGATTGATTATCGGGCATAGCTGACGACGTCTAGATGGCTTTATTCCCTCTTTGTCGCTATAGATGCCAACTTTCGTCTCAAGCGTAAGAAGGTGTCGTCCGAGTCTGCGGACCCGTCTCTGGGGTGTGGGCTGAGCTACTTTGTTCGCGATGAACCATTCCGTGAACATGTCTCGTCTCACGCGAGAGATAGCCAGGACGTGAGTCGCGTCCCCATCTAACGTCATAATTGCTCAGTCAAAACCTGCAGAAAAGCTCGTGCGCGAGCCACAAGGCCGTTAACAAGCTCAACACTAAGTTCTCCGAAGGGCTTGCAACAACCGGCGTCGGCACAATCGACTGCGCCCGCCATAACATCAAGTTACCGTGTGGTGTAGGGAATCTGAATGGTGCAGAGCGGTGCGTTTGTCGGTTCGCGATCTTTACATCATACTAAACGCTTTTGTAGATACTCGATCATGGACTATATTATATTCTCGGGACTACGTTTCACGCGCGTCAAGGATATCAACTTCTCGTACGACATCGCTTGCCAGTGGTCCAAGAATCTATGGTCGCGAGTCTCGAAGCTGCCTTCCTACCTCTCTTTCGAACGGGCTTCCCGATTCATCCGCTTCTTTGTCCCAAAATTCCACCTTCCTGCCCACATCGCTCGGTGCCAAATGCGATTCTCCTTCAATTGGATGCCCGGTGTCGGACGAACTGACGGCGAGGCTGTGGAGCGCGGATGGGCCAACATCAACCCGGTCGCCACCAGCACCAAGGAAATGGGCCCAGGTCATCGTATCGATACGCTCGACGACTACTTTGGTGATTGGAACTGGAAGAAGGTTATTGGCCTCGGTGAGCTCCTTAAGCGCCGACTAGAGGAGGCGATACCCGCGAGCAAGACTCACACGGCGGACTTGAAAGAGTTCGAGGCAAGCCTACCCCCGGGAACACTGCAAACCTGGAGGAAAGAGATGGTGAATTGGGAGAGTGATCCGGACGGGAACCAGAACCCTTTCGAGTCGAGGTCAAACGGTGAGCCTTTGATCGTCAAAGAACATTTTCGAGGAGCTAACTCCAACTTACTTGTAGACCCCACGCTGGCCTCTATACGTCTTGAACTGGCTAAAGAAGAGGCGTTGATCCCATCTCCTGCTAGTGCCGCGAGCGACATGACTGCAAGCGCACTCATTTCATCTGGTCTCGACCTCATGGAGCAGCGACGCCGCCTACGATCGGATCGCGAAGGCCTGGGTCAGCATGCAACGGATATTCAGAAGA
Source organism: Coniophora puteana RWD-64-598 SS2 (assembly GCF_000271625.1). Taxonomy (NCBI): domain Eukaryota; kingdom Fungi; phylum Basidiomycota; class Agaricomycetes; order Boletales; family Coniophoraceae; genus Coniophora; species Coniophora puteana. The sequence goes on from NW_006913060.1 coordinate 991,829, forward strand.
CGGTGGTAGAGCAGCGCTCGACGATCCTCCGCAACAAACTCGACTCATGGATACGCGCTCAGCTACATTATATGCCAGGCGTCGCCCGCCTCCGCCCACTTGACGCTCCATCAGCCGCTCAAGAGGACCTTCCTGAGGACGCCAATCTGTTTCTGCCGTCTGACCTGCCCGTGGACTTCGAGTGCGACGACGCCCTGAAGAAAATGGAGTTCAAACTCCGGGTTGGTCAAGCTTACGATGCGCTTGCAGCGCTGCGCCAGTCGCTTCAGCTCCGTTCTTACCTACTCAACTACAAGGCTCAGAATATCTCAGGGCAAACACTTACGACGAAAGCTCAAGGCTTGGTCAACAAAGCTGGGAAAAAAATTACGTGGCATCGCGACTCGTACACGCTCGCGCGCACGGCACTTTTGGTACTCGCCGAGCGTCTGCCAGATCTGTCGATTCCGAAGGACCTGAAGATTTTGACGGACAACGACGTTCACGCCATGACAGATGTGATGGAAGCTCAGACTGAGGGCCGGCGGCGTCTGACTTGGATCTGGCGTTCTGGGGACGTATCTCAGGGTGACGATGGGTTACAGGACGGTAATGTGTTCGAGATCATATTCTACATCCGCTGGTTCTAATCAATAATGTAGGTATACGGACGGAGTGGTGTAAGGCCAGGGCGCGCGCATTACGATGGACTGAAGAGGTACATCTACTGAAGGAAGAGATGCGACGCACCTTGCAGTATATGCTCTGGCATGCGCGCTGGTGGGAGGTACGCGGGGATAAGGTCAATGACGAGGGGAGTAGAGCATATGCCGCAAGACAGGCAAGCATGCGGTATATGCTCGTGGATAGGTTTGATGGTTTATGGGCCACTTATAATATTCCAAAGCCGTCCTTACAAAACCACTGTAATCTAAGTACTTCCAGTACGTAGCATAATGGGGACTTAGTGAAATCTACGAGTGACTCGGCGTCTATACCAACAGACGGGCTGAATGACGTCGGCCTCTCGTCGGTGAATTGGACTTGGCAAGGATGGCTGCGTTTGCGTCTTCGGCACATCAGGAACCTTACAGCCGACTGGTCGGAGCTTGAACAAGCTTGTGCAAGCTTGTACAAGCCCCGAAAGTCCGGACAGGCCGAAAGCCGACCAGAAAGTAAGAAATTTGAAAAGTTTTCTCTCAAAACGTGATTAAATCCGTGACATGTCACATAAATAACGCATGTCACTGAGTAGCCGAGCCCACTCGAATCGACATTCCCGTGCAATTCCCTGGTTCAAAAATGCCTCGTTGCAGGAAGAACTAATGGTTAGTGTACACAGCCGCACTGTGGCTAAAAACTGACCTCAAAGTTACATAGAACATGATTTCGCGCATGGGTGTGACATTGTGTGACTGGGCAATCTTTTGCCAAGACTCACAAGTCGCCAAGACGCCGACGATGTTACTGATGCATGACGTCGCTGGTCTCGGCTTTATTACGGGTACCGTCTCATTTTGGCTCATTTGCTGGGGTTTCTGCAACGCCGTCTTCATTCCAAGAGGATTGCGAAGAGACTGACTTGAAGAACGCCTGTATACAATGTCGCAGGGTAAATATTAGCATTAGGAACTTATAATAAGCATGGCGCCTTCTCACCAGTTCGACGTATGCCAATTAATGTTCCATATGCAGAAAAATTGCGAGCAGGATTAAGTATTGCCCGTCGCTGTGCCGCCGGGAATGTTCTTGTGAGGTATTGCAGTAGTACTGGCAAGCGCGTGTGGGTTGGTACATAGACACCGAGCTCATATTGCATCAGCACTGACAGCCGGAGGTGCCGACCGGAAGCTATGGCGTCCGTACGGACAGGTACTAATGTTGATCGACACATAGCCACCGTGTCTGTATTGCAGTAGCGCTGACAATCGGTGACGTCTGCCGCCGACATTCTATCATTGCAGTAACACTGACACCCGTAGACGTCAGCCGGCGGAAGCAGCGGGGGCCTATTGCAACGCCACTGATAGTCGCTGACAGCTGTCAGATGGTCCCGCCCGACGTTTATTGCAGAACTTCTGACAGCCTGGAATTATAGGTACCGGGGTGTATTGCAGCACGACTGATAACGTTCTTATTCGCCTGTCGCCGGGGGCTATCCGAGTATTGCAGTACCACTGTCAGTGCCGCCGGCAGGTTAATTTCCCCCGTGACTCTTTTGCAGTACCACCGATGGTTCAGCCACGAACCTGTGATGATTGCCCCCGTTCATCTATTGCAGTAGATGTGATCGCGGGGAAACATCGCTCTCTTCTTACCTACATCACGCCTACTGCAATACCGGTGACACGCTGGTTGTCACTGGGTTTTGCAATACTTTGACAGCCACCCCTCGAAATGGAGAGAGAGAAAATCTGTACAAGGAGGAAATGGAGAATCGAAGTTGTCGTGATGTGCGCTGACCATATAACGGCTTCATTAATTGAGTCATATCACAAGGAGATGCGGGGCATGTCATAAGGATATCATGTCCTTTTCGTCAGTATATACAAAGGGTCGGTATCACTGGGATATACCAAAAGCTCAACTTGGCCCAGTCACCAACATATGACTTCTCCACCGCGCGAAATGACTGCCAGGTGTTCAGACAACAAGGACGACAGCAAATAAATTATTGAAGTGGGTACATAAGGCTTTGGTATACATGATATGAGTGTGCTTTCGAGAGTGTAATTAGAAATGCGAAGAGATGATAGAGCCGCCAACGAATGGTGATGCATATCTCAAAAACTCGGACCAGATCACATCCAACGTATCCTCCGCAGTCGACCGAGGCCCGCGAGAATACGCATCCGTGACCCAAGACTCGATGAACGAGCCCTCGAGTACAATGTCACCGTCCCACTTGGGCCAATCCCCGTGCGGGAAGTTAAGGTGAGCACCGACCCAAGAAATCCAAAAAATGTCTGTACCCCACGCCCTCAGCCCGCTGTCAGGCCGGAGCGTGACGACGAAGTCACGGATGCTGTCGGAAAGGCGAGCCCAGTGGTTCGGGTCAAAGCGGTTGAAGGTCGACGGGAGAGGGATAAATGTGATGTCACGGTCGAGGGACGGGTCGTAGTCATGAGCATCTGCCGGTAGCTCTCCTTCTGAGTGGGATGGAAACTGTTGAAGGTCGATTAGTGCAGAGTACTCAGATGAAAAATACAATTACTCACCGGTGAGCCATCAAGCCCAACCTCTTCCGCGCCTTCATCCTTCCGTGAGTGTGCGTGTAAAGACAGGTTCGTGAAGGGCCTGAGGTCTTCAGCTATAGACACTGAGATAGAGATAGGCTGTTGTTCAAGCAGCAGCGTGAGCGGGATGGGGCTCTTTGGATACTAGGAAGGCACTTACAAGGTTGCTGCGAATGAGGTGAGAAGGTATCTCGCCCGTGACCGCGATAGATACTTCAAAAGGATGTACGCTGACTCTCCCAGAGCTGTTGACCGTAAAGTCAGGGTATATAGTAGCGTTAATGGGCGAGGTGAGTTCCATGGAGCCTGCGTCAAAGACAAGAACAATGGGGAAGGAATGAGGAAAAGACGTGGAGTCGAGCTGTGCGAAGAGACAAGTGCACGTGATCTCCACGCTGATGCCTCGCGCCGGACTTCAGCTTCAGCTTCAGGCTTCAAGCTGCGTCACGGCTCTCGCGCCGACTCTCCTCAAACACCTCGAATACAACATCCTTTCCCCCGCAAACACACTCTATTAAGCATCATGCCAAAAGGCGATGAGTGCTTGATTGACGGAACCAGTAAGAATACGACACTCACTCTCATATCAGATCTTAACATGTCTTATTTCACTCTAGTCATCACTGAGGCGTTGATGACTGGACGCCATCAGATGGCTCGTTGCAGCATCTGTCAAGTAAATCTGAAAGTGAAAGGTAGTCTCGCCAAGCATCTCGGCTCGAGAAAACATCATTCTGCTCTACAGCAGAAAGCCTCGACGTCATTACCCCTGTATATGCAACCTCATGTTGCAAGTACCTCCAACGGCAGAAAGTCTCGAGGCCGGATACGTACGCCGAATCACGATTACCAAGAGCCATATGACGAGCCTAGTCATTTCGAACCCATGGACATCTGTCCACCTGACACCGTTCAAGATAATTACGACGCCAATCAGGACGCTAACTCCAACGAGCCGTTGGCCCAGAACGACGCGGAAGATGACCGTATTCCACTCTTCAAACTCGCACATAATATCTCGCATTATTACACCGATAACGAGCTCAAGACAGACGGGTTTCTCTGGGATAAGTTACGACAAGAACTTGCCTTTCGAGACGCGTCGAGAGTCCCAATCGACGACGAGCTCGATGGCATGTATGTTGAGCCAGATTATGGTATTCAATTGCCTGGTAAGTCCGGAAAGTTCACTTCGAGGCATTCTCTGACATCATTCATAGATACTCTCCCCACACGCCAAACTGAAGGTGTTCCCGAAACGTCACCAGACAATCCCTCGTATCCGTGGCCGTCGAAAGAGGTGAGCCAATTCGACCATGATCTTACCATGTGTACTAAGCTGGTATTAGCACTTCATAACTTCTGTTCTCTTCAGTTCACCCCGGATTCCTTACTCGACAGCCCAGAAAACCGCCGTCCTCAATTGGGCCAAGGAACTCGGTGCCCCAAACGTCCCTTCGCTCTACTCCCTCCGGAAAGCCCATGAACGTATCAAGGCAATGGTAGGAGATCCTACCGAGAGGAAGACCACACCCGCCGGCGATGTTCTCTATATTAACAGTGTCGCACGAGCGATTGCCATGGTGCGTACCGGTCCTGTAATGTTGTACCGTGCACTAACAGTGTTATATTGACGTTTTGAAGGACTATTCGAATCCGTTGACCCGTCATGCGATGCAAGATTACCCCGAAGACGATCCCGAGTCCATATCTGAGGTCTTTCACGGCTCGAAGATGCTGGCCGAGCGGCCATCACCTCCCGCCGTCCGTTGGAATACATCGATTTATTTTGTCGACGAGCTGCTACAGCTGAAAACCGGTAACTACTTCATTCCGACACGGTTTTTCTATGGATCCCCTCGGAATGCGGAAGGCGCCCGCGAGCGACAACTATTGGCATTTGGCCTTCCGGCCCGTTACACCGCCGTGAGTGTTTATACCTTCTTCTTTGAGTCTTGATCCTGATCGCATTGATGACCAGATGGGCTTTGACGTATCTTCTAATCCCGAGATTGTTCCTATATCGTCGTTCGCGTTCTCATTCCCCGAGCTAGAAAAAGAAGGGAAAACTCAGTGCGGGATTGCAGGTCTGTGCACGTTTCCCTCACATATGACAAAATGTTCACTCGACCACAGAACCATCACGCTCGAGAGCCAAACTCGAGCAACACCCTCTTCGCATCAAATACAAAGGCAAGATGGTATACTCAGTGCCTCTCATCGTCTTTATGGACGATGTGTCAGGTAATATCTCAAAGCAATGGAACAAGCATCACGCGGTCTATATGTCAAATGCTAATCTGCCTCGTCGCATGATCGAGAAGGAATTCTGTATACGATTCGTCTCCTCATCTCCAAACGCTGCACCAATGGAGTTGATGCGCGCGATGAAGGACTCCGTTAGGTGAGTAAAATGGTGACTCAAACATTCTCTTGCTAAAGGGACTTGAAGCGATGCTGCCGCCTCTGGAGTACGAGCCTGGGATTGCAAATACAACGAGGATGTCATTCTTGAGCCATACGGACTCTTCTTCGCTGGCGATAACCCAATGCAGGCCGAAGAATGTAGCCATGGAGGGGTGAATTGTAACTATTTCTGCAGGACATGTGATGTCGGGGGGCCCGGCGTATACAAGCAGAGCCTCGAGGGCTATAACGCAATCTTTTCGGTGAGTCTTTCATATTTCTGTTTCACTATTCCGAGCTCTAATACAGTTAAACGTTTTTTTAGTGTGGCAACGAGCGCAAGCCCGATGAGACACGGGAACAAATACTTGAGCAGTTCAAACTCGCTGTCAAGCCCGGCGCAACCTCAAAGCTATCAAAATTGCTGCAGAAAACCGGAGTTCGAGACACGGCAACATCATCAATCCTGAACACGATCGCTGACATGGGTAAGAAACTTAGGGCTAAAACTAACAATACTGGCGCCCCACAGTCTGAACGCGAAATCCAAAAGAAGCTCGAGGACGAGCTCGAAGAGCTTCTTCGAGGGCGAACCATCGAAGACACCATCAATCCCTTGCTTGGAATGGACGGTGAGTGTCATTGGTTTCGTATTCTACTGCATTTCTTTACTAACCTGATTGTCTATGCAAGGCGTTAACATACATATGGACACACCAACCGAGATCTTGCACACGATCTTGCTCGGTGTTGTCAAGTACATGTGGGGGCAAACAGTCTTCATCCTGGACAACAAGAAGCTACTCGACGCCTTCCAGACTCGGCTCGATTCCGTCAGCGTGAACGGACTCAACGTTGCGGATGTTGATGCAGAATACATGGTCCGGCATCGACGAAGTCTTATCGGGAAACATTTCAAAAGTCTCGCTCAGGTGATGCCATTTCTTATATATGACCTCGTGCCTAGCGATGTCCTGGATGCATGGACATGTCTTGGTGAGCTAGTAGTCCTTATCTGGCACACTGAGATCCACGACATGGAGCTTTACCTGGTGAGTCCCCGGCCGGAATTTTCATTTTAAACGTCATCTCAGACTCAATTTCGAGTCCAGGCCGACTTGTCACGCACTATCCAAGATTTTCTCAACATATCCTGCAAGTGCGCGCCCTCTATCATCATCAGCAAGTCAAAATACCATTTCCTTGTCCATCTCCCAGCCTATATACGTCGTTTCGGACCCGCAATAATTTTCTCAACAGAGCGTTATGAGTCATTTAATCATGTCTTTCGCCTCTCTTGTATCTTCAGCAATCGACAAGCCCCAAGCAGGGACAGCTGCACCGCCTTCGCACTTCAAGACGTCGTCAAACATCTGGCTACGGGCGGCTTCTTCTTCGACGAGCCCAACAAGCAATGGCTTCAAGCGGGTCGGTTTGTTCAGACTTATCTGAAAAAACATCCCGAGCAAGCCCGTCTGCTGGGTCTGGTAGACTGGAACCTTGAGTCTCATGGCCCAGAACCAGGTGCGTCGTCTTCACCAAATGGCTTTACAATGCTAATGTTGTCTCATAGGTACCGGAAAACCCAAACGCCCGACGAGCTTGATCGTTTATCATAAAACGAGATGCTCCAGTATTCAAGCTGGCGATCTTTCCGAGTCAGAGACAGCCTTCTACCATCAAGGCGCGAGTCTCATCACGCAAGAAGGCGACAACGTCGCTGTCGATCAGCACGTTATCCTTCGCCAGGATGACGGCCTCGCAATTGGGACTATTCGCGAGATCCTCATTCCCGCCGACGACGAAAAGACCGTGCGGCACGTCGCGCTACAACTCATGGTCTTTGAAGAGGAACTCCAGCCTGTGCTTCATGTCCCGTGCCTCCGCCAAACCCCTCGCGAGGTAGTAGTTAGCCCAACTGTGAGTACCGGTTACGTTCTCTCTATTATCATTGTCCTCAAACAGACGTCAGGACATCATCTGCGCTGTCAACATTCAACATAACTGCGTCGACTCAGGCTGCAACGGAATCACTTCAAAAACGGTGTACCAAGAACGAGAAGCTACCGAACGTAGCACGCTCGTCATCCAGCACGAGTCAAACAACATGTACGTGCTGAACACGTTCGCTCTGCACAACTACAGGTATGTTAAGGAGGTCACGCCTCCGAATCTACGTGATACTCCTCTACGTGTCCAAGTCGACAACGTGGATCGAGTTCGCGCTGAGGCAGTGGAGGACATCAAAAGAAAGAAGAAGAAATCACGAGACGTTGACCAACCACCGGATGCCTCGCAAGTTGAGCGAGGCCAGTCGGTGACGCCCAGCGTTGCCATGCAATCGCCACGTCCCCCATCGGCGCATGCGTTCGAGTCCACGGCAGCCCCGCAAAGGCCCAAACCTCGCCAAAAGAAGTCAGTCCACGCTCGCCAACCTTCTGCTCAGCGTTTCAGCATGGCACCAAGCCCTCCCGATGTCCAATCACCTCGCCTTTCCGATTTTCCACCTGTTCCTCCGCCCTCTGCTCCCCAGCCTCCGTTTACAGCTGAGCGATCACACCTCATTGCCCCACGCAGTTCTTTCATTACACCTGGCCCATCATCTCTGTCGCTCTTGTATGTCCCTGTACATCAGCCTGCATTCCTTCCCCTTCAATCGGGAGACATGGTAAGTCCTTGCACTCATTATAAACCTGTTCTCTGACTGTGGCCCAGGTGATGTCTCCTCCTCTTGGTTTTGCATCTCCACCGTTATCGGAACCCCATCATATGGCCACACAGCGCTTGGATAATTACCGGCACCAAGAGGTTCACGAGTCGTCAACTCATGGCCGCCAGTTTAATCAAGAACTCGGCTTTCTTCCTCCTGCTTTCTCTTGGCCGCACGTCGCTGCTCCTCAGCCCCGTGTGCCCCCAACAATTCCCCAACAGCCTCGCTTCTCCCCGCCTCGTTTCCACCACCAGCCCCCTTTTTTGCCTCATTTTTGGCAGCAGCCGCCCCTCATGCAAACTCATTCGAACCTGATGCGACCTCCGCTTCTGCAGCATCAACCACAGCCTTCCCCTGTGCATCCCCAGCGGCAATCACCACAGCCCATCCCTTCATCCTCATGCCCACCCTCACACCTTCCCAATGATCATTCCGACTTGCATGCCGCATCCATGCAGCGCCATGAACACCCTTATCATTCCCCATATTGACCTTTGCCACTGAAGCAAGCAGCTGCACTGTCACAGTGCTGCACGGCGTCTCGGCACGGCGACTTCGCTTCCAGTTCAATGAATTGGCCCTTGTCATGTGACCACACGCAAACGTGCGCCGTTCAGAGTTCACAGCCGCGTGTTTTTTTCTTTTTCTTCCGTCTCTCTCCTTCCTCTTTGTTTCTTCATCCCCTCGTCTCTCGTTTTTCCTCCCTTCCCTTCTCCCCCTCCCTTCCTCTTTCCCTTCCTTCGTGCCCCGCGCACGATGTTCGTCGGTCGTTACCCTTACCAGGCCCCTCCTTCGGCTGGCGGGTCTGCGAGGACCTCCCGAGCTCCCAGCTCCGGAGCAAGCACCCGTCCACCATCCAATTCCGGCGCGCCCCGTCCACCGTCCAGTGCAGGCACCCGTCCACCGTCCAGCGCAGGCACCCGTCCATCATCCAACGCGGGTACCCGTCCACCATCCAGTGCAGGCAACCGCCCACCGTCCAGTGCAGGTATCCGCCCACCGTCAAGCATGGGTTCTCGCCCACCATCAAGAACCGACTTGCGGTCGCGATCTCAGACTGCGGCTGTGCCTCAGGGGCCGGCGGGTCGCCCACTACCCACGACTTTTTCCCAACCTCGTCGTGTTCCCGATGACGATGAGCTCCTTGCATCCATCACTGCCGGCGTGCGCAGGGGCAGGGACGAGTTCGAGACCGAATTCGACACAAGTTCGCTCAAGCTCAGCGGCCAGGACATCAAGAGGTACAAGGTCATGGCTGACAACATCGCTGCGTCTGCAGACATCGACAAGAGTATCCTTTACAACTTCGTTGAGGTACGCCGCTCACCATACACGGTGCTCATCATACTTACTTCTTGTTTTAGCTCGGCGACATCGTCCCAATGCTCATGGACATCCGAGCCCACCAAGAGGTGGCGACAATGACCGAGCAGGACAAGATCAAGAACGTCTGGGAGAAAAAGCTCCTTTCGAAGGACTTCAGGGTATGTAACTTTGCCGCTTGCTATCATTTCTAACATACTATTCAGAGCATGGTCACTGAGCGCCTGATGGCTGCTTTCCTATCCCCGCAGCTGACAGCATATCGGGTTATGTTCACTAGTCAAGTAATGGTACGTCTTCATTGAATCAAACATAGGCTATTGACCACCAACATCCACAGATCTTTGCGAGCCGGCACCCGGACGTCTTCGGCATCGACCACACTGTCCTCGACGACCACCACTTGGAGAAGTCATTCCAGAGGTTCATCTCGAGCACCAGCGGATCGGTTCGAGGGACGTTCAAAGAACGGGTAAGGTTCTTCTGTCTGTAAACTTCCTTTCGGGCTAATGCTCTTTCCAAGGTGACTGACTCCCTCTTGAAAGAGTGGAGCCTTCTCGACCTCTCCAGTCAGCTCGCGGCGTCTGCTCATCGCATGCCAATGGATTCCTCTCATTGGAGGAAAATAGCTGCTGTCGTAAGTGTTGTGCTTATCTTTGCATTCAAGTGTCTGATCTTATTATTTTACTAGCGCGTCTTCACTCGTCAGTTCTACATTGGTGTTGGCCACTATGACAAGCCCCGGGCTCCCTCTTTGAATCGGCTTTATACTATGAACATCGCCCCTTTCCTCCACTACGACTTTTACCCCATCATTCAGCAGCATCTTGGCCTCGACGTCCGCGCGGACGTGGCTGATGCTGGCAGTGACGGGTCCCTTGCGTGCCTGGGTCAAAACCTCGACGACGATGGCATGCCTATCATCATCGACACCACGCCCGAGCAGGACGACAACCTGGAGCCCGAGTCCCAGCCCTTGCCCGAGTCCGTGTTCCAGAACCCGCCTGAGCTCGACTCTCAGACCGAGCCCGAGTCTCAGACCGAGCCCGAGTCCCAACCCGAGCCCGAGTCCCAAACCGAGCCCGAGTCTCAAATTGTGCCGGAGACCCAGTTCGACAGTTTCGACGACCGGTACCCGGTTAATGGTGACGACACCGACTCGTTTTGGGACACCCACGATGACAGCTCCATGCCCACTGTGCTTCTCCCACTCCCACAGGTCCCTCCATCTGGCTTTTTCCCCGTTCTTGGTCCTGACGGTAAACTGATTCCAGCCCGCTGGTCGATGAGGGAGTATTGGGAGTACATCGACCATTCCTTCAATAACCTTCGCAAGGTTGCTTTGGCCAATGCCCGCAACCACCCAACACCAGGCTTGACGCTTGAGCGCGCTCGCGACGCCGAGCTCAAGAGGTATATACTCTTATCTATTATTCTTCCACTTGCTTACTTCTTGTATTGTTAGGTTAATGGGTCTCCTCATGCAGGCCGACATGGCTGACTTCCGAGGCACCAATGATGACATCTCAATGCGTGATATTGCTATGGCTTCCGACGTCATGGAAGCCGGCAGGAGTGTCGCCGTCCCCCAGTGGATGAGCATCATCCAGCAAGACCTTCGTTGGGACTGAGTGGTAGTTGTCGCATTGCATACCCTTCTCAAGCATCATACTATCGCATTGCCGTCGTTACTTTATCTTTTTCACTAATAACAATCGTCGTGCTTTTGATTACACCCGGGCCCGGTGCCACTGTTAATATTGGTTTGGATGCAGTCGGATATTTGCATGAGTATATTGCCCGGTTGTATGCTGACTGATTTTGCTCCATAACGAATCTGACATATGGCCGGAAAATAGTCTTTCGGACATGCGGACTATATATTCGGCTCCATATGCGCGCTATAAACTGAGCCGCATCTCGTGGTTATGTAGCCAAGTTGGTATGATGGCTATATGTCAAACTATATCTCCTATGCATATCTGTATCTCGATATCGCGACTATATTAACAAGGCAATGACCCAGGATATCGGGATGTGAGATTTGGTACGATATCGCTGAGCCATTTCGGACGGGGATTGAAATCGTTTCGCTGGGTAATCGAAAGCATAAGGTGATGATATAGGAGTGATGATATGGTGAGCTAATGGTACTTCTATATCCTGCACCCCCTATGGTACAGGAAATGGTCACGAGCTACCTTCGATATCGATCCGATTTAGTTTCAAAACTATATCCTGGCGATCTCGACCTCGCATGGCCGTGTAGTCGACCAGAAAGTAGATGCGGCGCTGATAGGCGCTGGGACAACGCCGGGAGTTCCCGGATAGCACCCGCATCACCGAAACTCTCAAAACTGTGCGAAGCAAAAGAAAAGACACGGACGCATTAGCTGAGTATATAGGTTAGCTAGCATACAAAACATTGCCAGAGGTAGCGCTAGCACTGATAATGATACAGTTGATGGGTACAGGTTAATAACGAAGTTAGCCAAATTGACCAGATGCCATGAAAGTCCAGGTATATGTACAAATGAACCAGAAGAAAAAAGAAAAGTAGAGCGACGAAACATGAGTGAAAACATAACCAGGCATTCGTCGGCTATCGCCCACTCGGCAAAGCCGGCGCTTTCTTGCGCTGCAACCGCTCCATTTCGTCGATCGCCTGCAGGTCCCACGGTGGCGGGTACCGCGCATCGACGAGGTTCTGGTCCGCGAGTGCGTCGCGCATGCGCTCCTTGTCGGTCATGTTCATCCGCGCGCGACACCGAACCAGTCGGAGCTTCGTGCGCGTTATCCCTGGGAAAGCCGTTAGTATCGCTCAATTGATGCACTGGGAAGGGGGAAGACGTACAAGTAGCAATAGTCTTCCTATCCTCCTCCGCAAAGTCGTTCCCGCTCTGCAGCTCATCCTGAAGCGCATACAAGCACCAGAGAGACTCCTCGTAGAGTTTCTCGCACTCGTCGGGCTTGCTTGCCTGGTCGGTCAGCTCCTTGCGCGCAGCAGTGCGACTCTGGGACAAAGCGCTATCAGAACAGGCGCCCTGAAAACCCGAGACGGGTCGGGTAACAACTCACGAGCATTAAGGCACGGTCATACACAAGCTGATCGACCCACATTTTCGGCCCGTCATACTGCGCTGGAAGCCACGTCTTGACGAGCGTCGCGCGGTCATTGCACCTGATGAACTGTTCCTTGAACCATGTCAAGGCTAGGAGACGAACGATCCGTGAGCAACGTCGTCACAACGTACTGCACTATAAACGTAACATACCGTCTCGAAAACCATCGCTCACGTTGCCATCCCCGTCCGCAATAAGCTGCTGGCGGTACGCAACCAGCTTGTCGATGCCTCGCTGCACGAACGACATGAGCAGGATGTATATCGCAATGCACGTTACTGCGAGTTCGGCCTGCTTCATTGCGCGTGTACCGCCTGTCGCAGGATCAGGGAGCGGCTCTGCCAGATACATCAGCACAATCCCAATAAACGAAGACACCAAGGAAAAGGCTCACTCTGAGGCACAGCCTTAACGAACTCATACATCTCGTCCGCCCAATGTGCCAGCACGTCCGTCTTCTGCGCCAGGTTCTCCAGCCACGCAAGCAACGCCTCCTCCCCGCTCTCCTGTTCCTTCCCTTTCGCAGACCACAATGCTTCGTCGTCGTTGAGTGCTCCTCCAATCATCTCGTCCCCTTTCTCGCCACCGCTTCCACCTCCACTTCCTGATCCGTCGCCGTTGAGCTCGCTCTCCGAAGCCTCTGGCGGCGTCCTCACCAATATCGGTCTTCGTCTCGGCTCACCCGATGGTGTCCTATACATGCCCTCACCTGCTCCATCGTCTGAGACGCGGCCAGGTGCGGGATAACGAGGGGTGGTTGTGCCAACGAGCTTGCGATATGCGAGACTCAGAGCCCTACTCAGGGCGCTTGTGGGACTAGAGCTTGGGATCAAGTTTGGCGGCGATGTGCTGATAGGATTAGGCGCTGGCGGGAAGGTGGTTGGCGTGGAAGGTAGGGTCGTCGCATGCGTGAGAGGAGGGGCGGTGAGGGGCGAACTAGACATTGGGACATGTGCCACTGCTGCTGCTGTAGGTGAATTGGGAAACCCAGCGGAAACAGGGGATGCAATTGCAGGCAAGGTCACAACGCGCTGGTTGGGTGGACGATGTCGAGCATTGCCGAGGTCTGAAATGCCATAATTAGCCGATTCGTTAGAGTCAGCCATCTTAGACGATGCTCACCCTCACCAGCCCGATCAACCTCCAAAGCCCTCACGTCGCCCACAAGAACGTACTCCCGTCTAAGCAGCCCATCCTCCTCTGATTCGCCCGGAATGATCGAACCCTCACTCGAGAGCGGTTTCGGCTTCCTCTTGACTTCTGGCCTTGCAAGCTTCTCCTGGCGGTGGTGAGGCTGTCCGTTAGGCTCAGGGTCCATATCTCGATCGTGGGCTTGTCCGGGAGGAGATTGGCCTTCCATCCCCTTCTGTTCCGCTGACCGTTTCCGAAAGTGGAACTTGCTCGGCGGCATCAGGATTTTCGGGTCGAGGACCTCAGGAGGAATAATTCGGTGACCAGCAGGAATTCCACCTTCTTGCGCTTCAGACTCGTCTTCTGGCGGTGCTGACTTATTCGGCGTATTGGGGATCATGGGTGCCTGCGACGGGGATGCACCGGAGGTCGACGGCTGTTGGCTCACTGCGTCGGGACGGGGAAACTTGGACCGTGCAAGTGCTGTGCTCTTGAAAAACTCTTCATATGATGCACGTTCGGCTGGTTGCCGTTTGAGGAGCATACGAATGAGTTTCTTGACGTCACTTGGGACCACTTGAGCTTGGTTCGCAGCCGGCGTGTCATCCCGGACGGCACCATTGGTGGCAGCAGATTTCGAGGATGCCCTGCTTGAAATTGAGCATAATTTCGACAAAAATGCTGCAATGAACTCACTCCTCATCTGGAAATCGAACACCTCGACTAGCCTCGATCTTCCGAAGTAACTCGACATGGTTCGCCGCGCGGAACGGAGGTTTGCCAACCGACATCTCGTACAGGACTGCTCCGACTGACCACAGGTCAGCTTTCGCATCGTATTTTTCGTATCGAAGAATCTCCGGTGCCATGTATAGCCTAGCGCGTGAAGCTGAAGACGACGAATGAAAAACGTGACAACATGACGTACGGTGAACCACACAGTGTCTCTGCCATCATTGCATTTGGAAGTGAGCGAGCAAAACCGAAGTCGGCGACTTTCAGTATTGGTACACCGATGGGATGGCCTTTCGCGAGCTCTTCCGGAGATGCGGGGTTAAGCAAGAGATTCTGTGACGAGGGATGTGAGTAAGTAAGGAGCGTGTCATTCACACGTCCAGTGGCATCGTAACACCAGCCTGGGGGTGGAGTGAAGAGCTTACCTGTGGTTTTATATCTCTGTGTATGAGGTTACGATGTCGTAAGAACTTGAGAGCCCGAGCTGTGCCATGGTCAGATACGTCGCACCAAGGAGTAAGTAAACGCACCAAGCTGCCTCAGAAAACTCCGAACGACAATCTCGTCAAGTCCTCCTGTCTTGGGATGTGGGTAGTATTGAAGGGCTGCACCTGGACTTGGCGAGTATTCCAATCCCTCGACGCGGCCACGCTTCTTGATATAATTTGTGAGGTCACCGCCGGCGCAGTACTCCATGATGAGATATATGTTTCGTTCCGCTCGCTGATTAATCCAATAAGCATCGTATCCTGCGCATCACGCAGGATTAAACGTACAACAATGTCTAGGAGCTTCGTAATATGTCTATGTGAGAGTGACTTGAGGATTTCTATTTCCATCTGGAGGTTATCGAGGAGCTTCGGCTTGAGACCTTCGCTGCGGACGGCCTTAATGGCGACTTGATGGTGATTAAGCTGCGGAGGCCACCTTGAACATGAGGCCCTGAAGAGCACGCATAGAAGCTCACCTCATGGTACCCTTTGTAGACTGTCGCAAACGAGCCCTTGCCTATCTCGTTGACGATGACATAGGGGCGGGAATCATCGTCTTCTTGTAGCTTTCTAGATGTGCTGGACGCCGAAACCGTCCTCGACGATGGTTGATTAGGTGCTGGCATGGTGGCAGAGAGGAGAGAGGACGAGACAAAGGCAGTCGCCTGTCGCCAACCGACCCTGCTGCACCGGAACTCGCGGGGAAGGCGTAGAGGGACAGCTTACCATTTTCGGCAATTCGTCCATGGTCGGGATGACTAAGCCGATGTCATCAGCGCCCCTCCCGCTTTGCCCACTCTGATGTTTTGCCCCCAACAGCTCGCTTTACTGGGGTTGTTGTCTGTCATCCACTCGCCCTAGACCTTTCATCTATCCACTGAAGGCTGTGCTATACCCAATATCCCCGCTCAAGTGAGGCGCACACCCCCCGAACTTGATTAGGAACCTTGCCATTTGCTCTCGACGTCCACCATTGCCGTGAAGATGTGCGCATTACTGATAATTGCGTTGCTTCCCCTGTGACCGTCAGTTAAATATTTACACTTGCTAAAGCCATAACACCATCCGTCATCATCGCCACACACAAAAACCAGACCAGCTATTTACCCTCATACTCTGAAGGCATACAGATAACTTGCTCCGGTCTACCTCTCGCTCCCCCTGTTTTTCCGACCTCAGTTGATTGGATCATTTCAGCTTGGAGTAGATGCACGATATCTACTCCGCGATGTCAGTTTCCTGTGAACGCGCATATAGTCTGGTTCTTTCAAAACCATACAGTAACTCGAGATTGGTTACTGAATGACCGTGGGCCAGGCCAACGACTACAAGTCTTCGTAATGTTGAATCTGGTCTCCGGTCTTCTCTTTCGCTCTGCACTAGCTCAGAACAATCAGCTCCGGCAGCACCGAGAGTTCGTCTCAGTCGGTCATCTCAGAAGTGGCGATACCACCTCTCGTGACGATTGGCTCTGTCCTGGGATACTGGCATGAACCTTACAAGGTCTTGGATCGGCTGTGATGCGGCACCACTCTTATCTGTAAGTGCAATGATTGTTGGACATATCATATATATCCTCACTTTGAAGTATGTTTCCCAGCTCTGACAGGGCATACAATTACAATTTAGTCCAAAGCCTATCACGGTGAGATCAAAGGGCTACCTTTGGCCCACTGCAAAGGGTATCTCACTGGTAGGAACTGGAATATACGTCAATTCTTGATGTTGTGTCGAGCCCCGCTTGTTGGGTTGTTGCCAGCAGATCAAAGGATTGCTTGTTACGATTACTAGCAACGTCGGATTTTGTGTGGATGGATAAGGTTAACCAGGAACATGGTTGAGGTGTCGCTGCGAACATCTGACCAGTGGTGATACGACCGATTGTTGTGGGTCTTCGTTTCGTGTTCCGGAGGGCGGGCCGTGTGCGAGGCTAAGTCTCTTCATGGCCACCCTACAGGCTCCGAAAAGTCTCGCCTTCTCAGAGAGAAAGCACGGGTAACCTGAAGATTCCCGACATCCCGTCACCTGGTGTACTCCTATCACCACTTTGAATCCCGTCGAGCGGAACCCTTATAAAAGTCAGTGCGACTGCCCGGTGTCATCGTGACTTATCTCGTACTCCATTCACCCTTGTACATCGAGTCAACCAGGTTAAGCGATCTGTTATCATGCCTGGCGGAACATCATCAACCCCTCAGTATGAAGCTCTTTATAACGGCTTGGAGCCTCCGCCGTTCAAGATGCCCTTCATCGACAGTCCCGACGTTGTCACTTCCAACACGCTCAGGCTTGTCGGAGAGACTCCGGATGCACGCAAACGTCTCCTTTTCACGTCGCTTACACGCCACATCCATGAGTTCGTCACGGAGAACAAGTACGTGTTTGCCTTATCATTCGTGCATTTGATGTGAAGTGTCTTACCTTTGCTGAAAACACCAGGCTTACGGTACAAGAATGGCGTGATGCAGTCGCGTTTTTGAATCGCACTGGCAACATGAGCACACCGGATCGCCCTGAGATGGAACTTGTTCTCGACATCTTTGGCGTGGAGGCGCTCGTCGATGCGGTAAACAGTCCGCCTGGGGACAATGCTACGGAGAGCACCCTTCTTGGACCTTTCTATACGCACAACACTCAGGATGGTACGCCACAGTCACCATTCCCAATCGCGCCTTAAACATGAACGACCGAGCAGTCTCGCACGGAGACTCTATTGCGTCGGAGGGAAAGGGAGAGTATATGTACGTGGAGGGACGCGTCCTTGACACAGAAGGAAAGCCTATTTCAAACGCTCTTATTGACACTTGGGAGACGGACGACACTGGTGAGTCCCCATAGCGTTTTAACAGCCCTATGATTACACCTGCCTCGTCTTTTGGCATTGATATCGACCCACAGGACACTATGACCTCCAATATGCCGCTGAGGTTCCCGACTGCCGCGGACGTCTATTCACAGACAATGAAGGGAAGTTTAACTTCCGTGCCATCGTCCCCGTTGCATATCCTGTTTTAGCAGATGTAGGTAACCTGGATTCGCTTCTGATCGTCTCTATCTTTCGTTTAATTCGTGTTCTTTTATAAGGGACCCGTCGGTGACCTTCTTCTCGCGATGAATCGGCACAATATGCGCCCCGCACATTTGCACCTCATCGTAGACGCTCTAGGTTACGAAAAGGTCATGACTCAGTTCTATCCCTCCGGAGACAAATGGCTTGACAGCGATTCCGTGTTTGCTGTGAAGAAGAGCCTTATCGTGGTACGTGTCCCGTGTCTTGACTCAACGTGTCAGAAGTTAAGCACGTGCGAATCGTAGGACTTGGAGACTGTGAACGATTCCGAGCGCGCAAAAGCTCTCGGCTTCAAAAACCCTGACAAGGGTTTCAAGCTTCTTAAGCGCGACATTGTGCTCCGTCGGAAGTAAAATACCTGCCATTATTTCATATTGTTGAGAGTTCTTCTGCGATCAACCTATAAAGGTGTGTGAGACTGTGAGTAAGACCTCACAATCAAGATTGTATCGGGATTACTTACTCATACTTTTGCCTGGCTTCTGCTTGCTCATATATGGCAGGAATCTATCTGTGGATTAATGGTAGCGCTTTGTTATCGATCTTCAGTTTATGGGCCAGAGCGTAGCGGAGGCAGGCTCTTGTACATTTTTATACATACGCTGTGCAACGACAGGGCATTTTCTTGGAATAGCAGCCTCGGTGTTTGCCGAAGAGGCGTTCGGTCTCCGACACATTGCGCCCCCTACGCTCAGTATTTCAGTCTTGCTCCTGGTCGTTGCGGCTCTGCCTACTAGGCGTTCTCTCTCAACACAGGTGCCCTAGCTCAATGGAGAGCACCTCTAAACATAGAGATTGGAGCTCCATCGATGCTCACCATATGCATCATCAGACGTTGCAAGTGTTCAGTTCGCTATCAATGATCGCTACCCCAATTTTGCGTCAGATTCTCTTGTGTCGACTGTTGTGAACACCATCAGCCTCCAATCCACGAGCTGATACTTTTAAACAAAGGCTGTGTTCTGCTTGGGAGCCGCAATCCACTACAATAACCTGACCTTCACATTGTGTCACCCCACGTATGTGGGTTTGGGAGCGCTACGAACGTGCCAATAGATTGGCTCCCCCTCAGAGGTTCGAGGTGAGAAGATGGAGAACACAGCACTTCAATGGATGTGTGTCACTTTCACTTCCTAATGATAGTGTTAGGTTCTCACAGGCAGTTCTCATTCCCGCGGATAGACACGGAGCGCGGGCCGTGCACAGGATCGTTGATGGCTAAAGTTAGAGCTATGTCTCTTAAGTACCTTGAATCTTGAGGCCATGAGCTGTCGCGAGGCGAGCAATAAACGACGAACGCCTCAAAGCTGATCGACCTTCTAAGATGTCGTCAACCTGCACCATACCATCTGACATTCAAGATATGTAAGTCTTGATTTACTACCTTGCACCAAGCAATACTCTGCTGATATTCTACCAGCCTAGGTCCTTACGTTCGTCTGCTGTAATGATTGCACGATCCATAACATTCTAATCAGAGCTGCTTACTTATGTAGGTATTTGGGTATCAGTTCAACTGGGCCCTGTACGGCATATTGATCGTTCAAGTCTGTAAGGCATCTCATCATCGAAATCACGCGCTGACTTTTGACGCTAACTCTTTCCAAGACATATACCACGTCTCTTCGCTTCCAGATAGATGGCCGATTCAGGCCATTGTATATGGCACACTCATTATCGAAACCGTGCAAATCGCATTCGCAACACATGACTCATATTATCAATTTGCTGTCTCTTGGGGCCAGGTTGCGGAGCTCAACGTCTTACATTATACTTGGTTGACGTTGCCCGTTCTGATTGGTATCAGTTGAGTCTTCCTTTCCCACTCTGTTTGATAAGCTAACTGACGAGGATGATCAGTCAGCATGATTACACAAATATTCTATGCGTGGCGAATACATATATTGAGCAAAAGATATGTTGTGTCTGCTATAGTTACTGTGGTACGTTTTACGCTCTGATTTATGTGATTTCGCTTATTAACACTGCCCTTAGCTCGCGCTTCTTCAGGGCGCCTCGGCCCTAGCTACGGGTGCACGAGCCTATATCTTAGATGAAGATCATCGGACAGACGTCTCCTCAAATCTCCTCTCTTCCGATATCGTACGTTCCTTCATGACACGACACGCATCAGACCGAAATAACGCGGACTGACGATCCTATACAACAGGTTTGGCTTTCAAGCACCGCAGCATGCGATGTCCTGATCTTCCTCTGCATGGTTTACTACGCGAGTGACCTATCTGTGGTTTGAGAAGCCATCTCACTAACACTCACGTGTAGCTTTCCAAGATGCGTACGGGCATCAAAAGCACGGAGAAGATCATCAATCGTCTTATCACGCTTGTCATAGAAACAGGCCTTGTCACCAGTATGCCGTTTTCCTCTCGCGCTTCAGTCATTATCGCTAACCTTTACTCGGGATTAGCCATCGCTGCGATCATTGACCTCGGCTTCTTCATTGGGCTCCCGGACACCCCATGGTTTGTCGTGCTTTCGCTCATGCTCTCGAAACTGTACAGCAACTCGCTTCTCGTCATCCTCAACAACCGATCCTCAGTCGCGCGCTTTCAGTCCCGTGGGGATGCTGATAGCGATGAAGTATACTCCAAGCAACAGCGCAACCGCCACGGTACTGAGAGTTTCCGCGTTTACGCACCGCCGGATAGCATCGTACGCACGGAAAGGTTCGCTACTGTTGATTCTGCGATGGCCGAAGTAGCGTTGGATACCACGATGCGAAAGAGTGGTGACGAAGGGGTTCTAAACCCGGTCAATCTTCAATTTTCGGTCAGTTACTCTAACCAAGAGGCGAATCATTGTGTGCTGATCTCATGCTTGCCAACTATTCCAGAGGAATCCGGATTCAGAAGTTGGGCAGCGCTCGGAGCTTTCATTGCCTTAAGACAAGCCTGCACAACTTTATTGGAAGATCACAGGCTGTTCTCATCTATCGTCAGACTGTGAGCGCCCGATCTGTGACTTTGGGGCACCTTGTATGATATGTTCTTGCTTCTTATTATGTATTGAATGCGTGATTTGTGTCTAGTGTGAGGATAGAGGGATATGTACAATATATTATTTATGCTCCGGCTAACATTCCGACCTTAAGTGTTCCATAATTTTAACAGTGAGTGACGCCGGCTCCAGAAATAAGGGCAGTTGTTTGTCTCTTTGACATTCACTCCGGCTTATTTTTTCCTTTGGTTCATCTACCGGGGCGTAGCGAATGATAAAAATGCAAAATATCAGCTACTGGCATCCCTGTAAGTCATACACGCACGTAGCACAAGACTGTGTCATTCATGTATAATATACAGTGACAAACACTAACCACGTTCTACTGATCACTTAGAAACGACCGTCCGACGGCAAAACCTGTGTCCTGGCAAGTTGCTTCTGTGCATTTGTGGGAGCACATGAACCGCCAAAGTAAGTAGTGTCATGTCTTCCCTATGATACAACAGTTCGGTCAGGGTTTGCTGAGCTGTTTGTATTTGATGCGTTCGAAATCAAGGTACAGTGGTGTATATATGGGTGCGATGTAATTTGACGACAATCATCGAAATGTAATGTTGACTCACAGCTAGGAGTCACGGCTAAACACCGGTGTCATGTACGTATTCGCTTGCCGATGGACTTGTCACGTATACGGAGACACTATCCATAGTCATAATTGACATACCATAGATAATCTGATGTCTACGATATCATATTAAATTATTTCAAAGGGGTCTTATGTACCGGATTACTCTGTCATCAACGTCATGCGTGGCCCATGTGCAAAAGCAATGCCAGTTTGCTTGCCAAAGTCATTTGTCGCTGGTATATACTACGCATGTAACAGGTTGTCGTCTTTAGCAACGACTGTCTCATCTAACGGTATCGCCGAAGTAAGCTGTAAGCGTCGAGTATTCGTACACAGGTACTTTCAGCCGATATCAGCGAATCTACCACTTTGATTAGAGTCAGAAAAGCTCACCTCCCGATCAACTGACTCTCGTGTATATTCCGAGTCTACTCGGAGGAGGACTGAATATAATAGAGTCTAGACGACGCTAAGCTCCTCATGTAGAAATAGGAACAGAACGCACACACCAATGTGTACACTCGCCCCGTTGGGATGCCAAACAACAAGTCCAGTGATGTGTCGCGGGCACAAAAGAAGCACACTAAACCACCCAGGGTCGCAATTCCAGCGAAAAGGCCAGTCTGTATGGCACCACGCGTAAACCGGTAGATAAGGTAGTCGACTCTGATTATCCCGGTTCGAGCTCGTAAAAGCGCTATGGTCAGCGAGCCTGTACGCGTTGTGAGCATAGCGACGCTCTAAATTAGGTACAAACGCTTACCGGTGATAAAACAATCTGTAATGAAGAGAACAACCAGCGACGCTGCCATCAGGGAGGAGACGCTTGCGAATGACGCCCCAACTTATCTTCTCTGCTGGTGAGAAACCTTTTACGGTGGGAGATGTTCGGCTTACACGCTTGTTATAAAAAACCTAGCTGTAAGCATAGCGGCAAGCAGCAGGCTGCTTGTCGCCAGCACAGAAGAGAATATGACCAGAATTTTGCTTGGGATCAATCGCCACAGGCTACACGCTTCGTGTTGCCAACGTCTCATCGGGTAAAACTAAAGGACATGCTTACCGTCGGATGAAATATAGCTGAGTTACAAAAGCTGGCCAGGCTAACGATATTGGAATGATTTCCAAGGGCCACACTGGCACTACAAAGCCATATATGAGTGAAGTGGATGTTATAAGTGAACTAGGCTTACACGAGAGGACAGCGGGATCGCCGTAGTGTGAGATTCTGGAAACATAAATGAAGTTGATGAATACTTAAAGAAACGAGAACACTCACGCGAAAAACCAAACCAAATATATCGTGCTAATCTCATTCGCGAGCGAAGTAAGTCTGCACTGGACGACCGTGACCTTTTGTTTCGAACTCACACGACGGTATATGTCGTATCCACGAGGAACACGGAGATGAACAGGATCCTGCAGAGTATCAACACTACGATTCGACTCTTCGTCGTTGTTAGCGAAAGAGCCGCCCACCGAAACGTGAGACTCTCGTTTATCCCTGGTGCGCCGTGATGCTCGCAACAAGTTCACAATATGAGAGCAATCACGACTCACTGCGTAAGGCCCCAAAGTATCGGATAACCTGGCTCGTTACAATGCCGTAGAGGAACATGTTCACTGGCACCGGATAGAATTTCAGCTGCGAGGTTCTCCATATTCCTACTCGGATGAAGAAATGTGGACGCACGCATCGTGCCTAAGAACACAGGACCTGCCGTCTGTCAGAAAGAGAGGGGGAAAACGAGCGAGCGGATGGATACACCCTAGACGTACCAAGGGAAAGGTCGTATGCCCCCATGTTGGTGACCTTGTTTCTCCTTCCAGCTCTTCAGCTTGGAGAGCGACGAGACGGCGATGACCTAGATGCGCCAGCTGGGAGAAAGACGGGGGTAAGCGAGGTCGAGGGGAAACGTCGTATGCGCTCAGTCGCTTTCTTCATCATCCGAGTCGCTGGTTTTATACGAGCGTGATAAGCGACCCTGTCAAGGGTATACATCGGAGACAATCCCGAAACTGTCAGCCTGTCAGCGTACCTGACATCCGAGCTCGTTTTCTTTGCTCAGGGGTTCCATTGAAAGCGCTTCGGAGAAAACTCCAAAACTCACTTACCTTGCCACTACGTGGTGCTTGAATGGCAGCTATCCTTTGCACGTTCTCAAGGTTTCAGCTTTGTGTCCTACGGGGTTAAGCGCATACCGGAGGGATAGAAACATCACTGATGACCGCATTTTGTGGAGATAAGAGACAACGTCGGCGTTGGCTCAGTTCCAGTCTCCGTCGCTTGCTCCGGCATTTGCCGAACCCCACGTTTTGCGCCCCTCCAACCAGTACCGGCGGAGATCAATTTGCATTCAGTTTTTTGAAAGCTACAGTAGTCGGCAGATACAATACATCACCATGCCAAACTCGAGAAAGAACAACATTCATCAACAAGGTGCTACACGGGCGAAGGCACGGAGGCTGAACGCACTGGCACAGAGATGTCCCGGTTATTCTCCATATTTACGTCAACTTTGCAAATTGCAATGGATAATCCGGTACTGTGTGCTGAATGATGTTCGACGAGTGGGATTCGATATTCAGCACTGAGCGTACAGTCAACTGTGTTCATGTAGCAGAATAAGACCAGTTCGTACCCTTCAAGTTATTTATCTCTGACGTATGATATGAAGTTCGAGGCTTTCAGGATTGATATTCACATGGCTACAGGTACGACCGGTGTTCCAGTCCTTATCGATGACCGACTCATCCAGCGGTATTGCCGAAGTCAGCTGGAAGCGACGAGTGTTTTGCGTACACAGGTGTTTTTTAAAACCTATCAGTACAGATATGAAGCCGTATGATAAAAGGCGAAAGAACGTACCTCGCACTCATCGCATTCTCGGGCCCCCGAGTCAACCCGGAGGAGAAGCGAGTACAGCAGAGTCTGAACGGTACTCAGACCCACGCGTAAACAACGGTGAGTAAAACACTCACAGCTGTGTATACACGCCCCATTGGTATGCCAAAAAGCAGGTCCAGCGATGTCGTGGGTTTGCACAGGAAAGACACCAAGCCACCTAGAGTCGAGATCCCGGCGAAGACACCCACCTGGATGGCACCACGCGTAAAGCGGTAGATGATGTTATCGACCCTGTTGACCCCGGTTCGAGCCCGTAGGAGCACCACGCTCAGCGAACCTGAGGGGTCGATGAGTATAGTAACATTCACTGTTCAGATATGAACGCTTACCAGTGATAAAGCAATCCGTGGCGAACAGGGTAAGAAGTGAGCCCGTCATCAGGGAGTAGAGATTTGTGAATGATGATCCAACATGTCTGCTCTTCCTAGTGAGACGTTTTCTACGGACGATG
The DNA here is from genome assembly GCF_000271625.1 of Coniophora puteana RWD-64-598 SS2. Taxonomy (NCBI): domain Eukaryota; kingdom Fungi; phylum Basidiomycota; class Agaricomycetes; order Boletales; family Coniophoraceae; genus Coniophora; species Coniophora puteana. The sequence continues at coordinate 1,016,981 of NW_006913060.1, forward strand.
GTAAAAGCGTCGAATTTACACTTTCTCAAGACAAAACCTAGCTGTCATGCTCACAGCCAGTAGCAAGCTACATGTCGCCAGTAAGGCGGAGATGATGACCAGGAGTTTGCTTTGGACCAACCGCCATAGACTACACACTTAGTGTTGCCATTGGCCCCCTGTACAATACAAAAGGGCGTGCTTACCGTCTGGTAAGATACAGCTGAGTCACGAATGCTGGCCATGCCAACGAGATCGGCGTAACTTGCAAAGGCCACAACGACACTACGAAGCCATATTAAAATTGGAGCGCCGACTACCAACGAGATGGGCCTACACAGGAAAGAGGCAGGGTCGCCTCGATGTTTGACTCTGAATCCAAATCAGAAGTTGATATAAACGCCAGGATAACGAGAAAACTCACGAGAAGAACCACAGCAGATACATCGTTCTTGTCCAACCATGGGCGAATTAAGTACGCGCCATACACCTCATGTCGTTTAGAACCGGACTCACATGACAGTATACGTTGTGTCCACGAACAATACGGAGATAAACAAGATTCTGCACCGTGAAGATCCATCTTTATACCTTGCCCAGACGATACCAAAAAAGTAAACACCATACCGAAACATGCGACTCTCGTCGATCCCTATGTCGTCCATCGTATGTTGGTCAGTACGCCCCAGCCTCGAAGAGAGCGACTCACTGCGGATGGCACGGACGTAGCGGATGGCCTGGCTCGTAACGATGCCATAGAGAAACACGTTGACTGCCAGGTGAAGCTTCAGCTGCATGCTCCTCTACAGACTTGTACCCCCTCGAGTAGGTGCACATTGGACTCACGCATGGCGCCCAAGAACACAGGCCCTGCCATTCGCCGTCGGTTAAAACACAAATGAGGGCGGATACAACCAGGACTCACCGAGAGTAAGGTCATATTTGCCCATAGAGCCGCCCACACCCTTCGTCAAGCTCTTCAGCCCAACCGACGCCGAGAACGCGGTGACGACCGTGGAGCAAACTCAGGCCGAACCTCGCAGTCGAGGAGAAAGGCGGGGAAAGGCGCCCGACTCCGCGCACGCTCGCAATATATATATACTCAAGTGCTGCATTCATCACCGCTGCTTATATACCAGCGTAAGCGAACATGTCACCTCTTGTCACGGACATCGTCGGGGACGACCCTGGAACCTGCCAGCTTGTCAGCCTGCCTGACATACCATCGGATGCACCTTCCCCGGAGGCTCGCCAAAAGAACTTCACGGTAAACTGCACAAGTTGCACTTAGTCCTTCTCATCTGCAAGAGTGCGGCTATATGCACTGCGGGGTACCCCGCCAGGACAACACAGTCCGATGAACAGAAATGAACAGAAACTTCCCTATCGACCAAGGGCCGTCGGGGCCTGAGAGAAGCTGATGGTCATGCGCATCATAACACCAGCAAAGACAAACAGTCTAATGAGGAGAACATAACGAAGCTTGATGATCGATGAAGTGCGATTCAGTTGTGGAGACACGACGAGAGAGAGCGGGAAAACTCCCGAACGCGGGTGCGAACCTTTGGGTCACACACAGAGACCCGGCATCTGCCGTAATTCACAAGGAGTCAAAGCACTTCCTCTTCATCTGTCGAAGGCTTCGGTCGGTTGGAACATGCATATGTATACACCCCCAAGTAAATTCGCCAAAACTACCTACATTCACCAACATTAGATCACCAATGTCCACAACCACCATCGCTATCGTAAACACCAAACACCACAACAAGACCACAACACCGCCGCCGCCAAAACACAGGTATCATCAAATAGGTAAGTATGCGAAGAGGTGAAGCTACGTATCAAGCATGCGAGGTACTCGAATGGGAGGGAATATGAAAAACGCACTGGTACTGGTGGTATGTGAGAACATATAGAGACAGCAGTTACCTAGCAAGCCAAAATATCAAAAATGACGAAGAAAAAAGGTACTCGTAAGTAGATGTCGTGCAAGATCGTGAGAGTGAGATGCAGAAGATATCGTGTCGTTAGATGGTATGCAGAGACCATGAGCCAGAAGCAGAAACAGAAGGGGGGAAGAATGCGAATGAAGCGTGCATGCAGGGTCGTGAAGCGGGTCGGGGGTCGTGACAGGCAGGGGGAGCAGCGTCCGGAAAGTAAGGATCGAGTGTGCGCAAGGAGCCAAGCCAGGAGGGAGAGCGAAAGCCAAGGAAGAAAGAGAAAGCCAACAACACCTCCACACCCCCCCTCACCGCCGATCCGAATCGAAAAACGCAACAAGCTGCCCAATAGGCACCTTCCTGCCCACCCCACCGCCCACCACCGGCTTCCCGCCGCCCTTCCCTCCCAAACCCAGCCCAACCCCTTTCCCACCACCCCCGCCCGCCTCCCTCTCCTGCTGGCGCCGCAGCACGAGCGGATCTACGAACCGCCCCTCGCCCGTGTCCAGCCGCAGATTATCCAACGACTGCGTCCTAAAATCGATACTCTGCGCACGCAGCTTCTGCTTGCTCCCGTTTCCGTTCGCGCCTACACCGGCACCAGCACCAACGTTCCCGGCCCCGACCTTCGACCCAGCACCACCACCAGAAGGAGCCTCGGTCTTGTAGTCCCCAATAGAACCATACACCGACTGCGCCCTCGCCTTCCTATTCGGCGGCGATCGCCGCGTCGGGCTCGTCGGGCTGCCCCCGGCGCGCCCGCCGTTGCTCGCGGTGCTGCTCACGCTCGTCGTCGATCCGTTATTGTAGATATGTGCACCGCCGCCCCCGTTCGAGCCCACTGAGCCCGCATTCGACGTCGTATTCGACCCGGTCCCACTCGCACTAGCGCTAATGCTGACACTAGAGCCGATGCCGGGATACGACATCTTCGACACGAGCGCAGCCCGCTTAGCCGCCGTACGGCCCAGCGTCGCCTGCCCGCCCGCGTCGTTGTCGGCGTCGCGGTCATCGTCGCGGTCACCATCACCATAACCATCGCCGTCGCCGCTATCATGGTCGTCGCTGCTGTCCGGCGCCGTAAGCGGCCCGCCGAGCGCAACAGTGTACCGCTTGCGCCCGCCCACCGGAGTCGGCGACACACTCGTGCGCGGGCGCCCCGCCTGGCGGGGCACAGGCAGCCCCGTCGGAGAAACAGCGCGGTCAACAGGCGCGCTCAGCGGCGACACCGCCGCAATCGACGTCGTCGACGACGCCTGACTAAACACCGACGGCTGCTGCTGCGGCGCCCCAGGCGTCCCAACCGGACTATGCCCGCTCCCAAAATCAAGCGGGCTCGTCGTGCTCGGCAAACCCGAGATCAGCGACACCGGCCGCGTCCTGCTCCGCGTCGACGGCGGCGGACTCCCCGGCGGGCTGCTCCCCAGCGGCGGCGACATGATCCCGCTGTTCTCGGGGCTCGCGTAGTCGCCCGTCGGGTATGGCAGACGCGTGCCCGTGCTGTGTCTGCCCAGTGCGGTGGGCGCGCCCATGCGCGCTGCGAGCGGCGGGGACGTCGACTCGCGCGCGGTGAGCGAGGGCGTGCGGCGCGGCGTGCTGTTGTTGTTGTGGAAGCCTCCGTTGCCTGTCGACGCGCCTGTGGCGAAGCCCATGCCAATCTCGGCGGCGGCGCTCTTCGGATGTGCAGCGACGTCCCCAGCGTTGGTGCTGTTAGCAGTGTTGGTGCTGACAGTGGTCGTGGCCCCGTGGCCGGTGGTGGCAGCAGTAGCCGAGAAGGAAGAGCCGTGGGAGGAGACAATATTGGAGTCTGTCTGTGGCGCGCTAGAAGCCACGGGCGTGGCACGCGCGGCGGATGTAGACGACAGATTGACGGGCGCAGTGGCCAGGCGGGCCATTTCGCGGCCCATCTCGCCCATGCGGGACTGCAGCTCGGTGATCTCCTCCCGCAGAGCCTTGAGCTGGGCAGAGTCGCGCGCAGGAGAGCGGGAGAGCGACCTGCCGCGGGAGACGATCTTGTCGGTGCCATTGGCCTCTCCTGTGGACTTTTCCTTCTCGCTCTCGCGCTCAACGAGCCATCGCTCGACGTCGCCCATGCGTTCCTCGAGCGCGCGGACGTGGCTAACGCTCCATCGCTCGAGCTTCTCGAATCGCTTCGCGATGAGAAGAACGGTTCCCGGAACATCAAGGGTGCCGCTGGACGTGAAGGAGGTGTAAAGAGGTGGAGCCTCCCGTGACGGAGAAGTTCCGGCACGGGCCGGGGAACGCCGAAGCGAGATAGGAGATCCGTTGGCGGTAGCTGGAGATGGCCGGGGCGATAGATTCACTGGCGTCATCATGCCCGTCCCAGCCACGTTCGGCCGCGATGGCGAGTGCGATGGGGTGACGGGGGAGCCTGCGCTAGACATCGATGTACGTGGTGAGGACGTCTGAGGAATGCTGAGGTTGAGGTGGCCGGGACTCCTGTCTCTCTCCCTTTCCTTGCCCTTCTTCTTCGCCTCCTTCTCTTTCACCTTGTCGCGTTGCTTGGTTTCCTTGATGAGCTGCTGGGCTGGGGTAACGTCCTTTTCTTTGGTAGGAGTCAAGCGAGATTTTGCGTTGGCCCACCAGCCGGGGCTGCCCTCTTTCTGGGAGTTGGCGGGCGAGGGAGGATTGGGAAGCGTCTGAGAACGGTCGGGCGGACGCATGAAGCTGTCGGAGTTCGGAGAATCGTGCATCATTGCGAACACGCGCTCTTCCATCATGCGCCTATGGTCGGCTTCACGTGTCAGAATCAGTTCTGCCTCGCGCCTGCTTCTCTCACGCTCTTTGAGCGCTTCTGCTTCCAACTCGGCGTCTGAAGGGAGACCGCGATTAGATGAGGTAGGGCTCATGAAGGAGCCAACGCGCTGGGCGATGTTCTGTGCGAATTGAGTAACAGCAGGGGAGGTAGCACCTCGAGCCCAGTTGGGGCGATTGTCGTAGAGTTCGTTATCAGAACCGTCAGGGTCTTCGGAACCCGAACGGCTTTCTTCAGAATTGCGCCTCGCGGCAGACGGAGGAGGGACCCTGTTTGGTCTGACCTCGTTGCGGAGGGGTGAGGATGAACGAGGAGAGCCAGGAGTGGGAGAGACATGGCCTGGGTGGCCGTAGACAGGCTCTGGCTAAATTGCCGAGATAAAGAGATGAGTATATCAGATCAAAGCATCATGGATAAGGACAAGACTGACCAAGCCGAGGGAGGACGGGGGAGGGAGAGCAGAGGTGGTCATGCGCCGCTGCTGACGGGCACCTGTGGGGGATGGGGAGCTCTTGAGACCATTGAGATGATTAAGGCTGTTGAGGGATGAAGAGGGCGAAGGCTGTGCATAGGAGTGAGTCGGGCGATGAGTGGGAGAGGCCATTTCGATAATAAGTTAGGTAGTGTTGGGGAACTGGCGGGTGCCAGCGATAGGCGTGGACGTCGTCCTGGGCGACGACAAGAGGCAGCTGGGGGCCGTGAAGAGAACACAAATGGGGTGCCGAGACACGGAATGAGAGGGATCTAGCGTGGGATACTATTACTATTTTGGATGAACCGATGACGCGTAGTCGGGGTTGCTGTCACCTGGAAATGGAATATGAATATAAAATTTATTAGGGACGCGGGTTAACATGCAGTGCTGTCTGTCCTGGAATTTGGTTGCCCTCTCCTGATCCCCCCACCACTTCCATGCCTTGCACTAGGGCACGCCCATGGACACCAGACGCGCCGACACGTACGCCCCTCTCTCCACACCACCCTGCACACAGACACTCATCCCTGACCACAGGCTCGAGGCGCTGTCAGTCTATCTCGACAGACAACGGTCCCTCCTCAGACGCACACAGGCTGACATCGATAGGCTGAACCAGCTCAAGCACGACGCTCTCGCAAACCCCGCCCATTTCGTCAAAAATGCCAAACAACAAGTCAGTCACACCTCCCTGTCTCTCTCTGCAAATGCAGCCGCGCATACATTTACCCCCTTTCTTGTATGCGCCAGGTCCAGGCACTTGACCTCAGAAACTCCGAGCTAGACGACTTCACCACAGGCCTCCCAGACACGTTCGATTGGTCTCCCTTCCACGCCAGTGGTGCGTCTCCCCCAAATTCATCCATCTTACATCAGTGCTTATGTAGCCGACCCAGACCCCACACCTCTCCGCTCATTCGCGCTTACCACCCGCCTCGCCCACACCCAGCGCAGCATCCCCTCCTGCAAACAACGCACTCCCCTCTCCGCCCTCCAGCAGCTCGTCAAGGATGCACGTCGCACCATCATCGAGCCCGCCTTTGCCATATTCGCCGACGACCCCGAACTGAACCTCAACGCTACCCTTAATGCTAATGCGCTCGCGCGCGCTACGAATACCGCTGCCTCTAATCAAGCTAATACAAACACCCACAAGTCCTCCTCTGCACGCACCAAGGCCTCCTCCGGCAATGGCAAGAACGGAGCCAACGCACAACGCCGCGAGTCCACCGCCGTCATGCGCAAGCGCGAGCGGGAGCGCGCACGCATACGCGAGCTCAAGAAACGCAAGGTCGGCGGCCCGGGCTCCGCAGCTACCGCTATCTCCACCGCCAAGGCAAACTCCGCCGTCTTCGTGCGCCACGATATAGGCGACGAGAGCGCCGAGGTCGACATTAGCATTGGCGCGGATAGGCACGGTAGTAGCGCGATGGACGTCGACCCGCCCGCTGCTGAGCCCCCACCCCGCCGCAAGCTGCCCATCGTTCGGCTCATTGTGCGCACGCCGCCCCCATCCCCGTCGGGGTCGTCCTCCGAGGAAGAAGACGCGTCGGATGGCTCGTCAAATTCTGACGTGTCGGAGGAGTCCACGCCGGTGCCCCCGAGCCCGCCGATCATCAGGCTCAACCCCAAAGCTATGACCATCACGAACGTCTCGCGGTCCAGATCCAAGACCGCGCACGCGCACGCACAAGCCCGCCAGTCGCCCCCGGCGCGAAAACGCAAACCCTCGCTCAAGCTCCAGTCCGCATCGCTTAACTTCATGCTCGACAAAACCTCGTCGCTCCCGCCGACGCCGCTCTCGCTCGCGGAGACGCCCACGCCCTCGCAGGAGTTCTCGTCGCCCATCGCGCACTCCGCCGCTAGCGAATACGACGGCATGGCTGCGTACCCCGCGTGGAACGCTTACGCCACCACCGCTGCCAACGGCACCGTCGATGGTAATGGCAACAGTAATGGTAACGGCAACGCCTCCGCCGCCCTTAATGGCAAGACCCCGATCCAGTCCCAAGCGCAGGGACAGGCGCGGCACGAGACGTACAAGGTCAAGTGGACAGACTCGGAGCAGCACCTGCTCGAGCGGCTCATGGAGGAGATCCCGGACGGGGAGAAGAACCGCTGGGCGAAGATATCGCAGGCGATGGGCGGGCGGCGGACTGCGCGCCAGGTCGCGAGCCGTGTGCAGAAGTACTTTGAGAAGCTGAAGCTGTATGGTGTCGGGATGGGTGCGGGGCAGGAGGGTGCTGGGTGATGTGCGCCGTGGTGGACGCGTGTGATGCGTATGATTGCTTGGCCAGGTGGACAGGTGCTTGCTTTTTTGGTTGTGGTTGTTTTGTTCATTGGTTATCATACTCAATCGGAGATATGGAAAGATTTGAAGTGTATAACGCAAGAGAAGCGAGCGAAGCTATGGACGTGATGTTGTATGGTAAGATCAAGAGACGTGAAACATGTGTAAAAGACACCATACTGCGCCGTGCATCAAACCTTTGAATGTCGCTCAACTTCTTCCAAATCCTTATCCGTGTTCTTCAGCGCCAGAAAAGTTGCGTCAGTCAAGTCCCATCGATTCATACGAAAATGCTCACCGCAAACTGCAGATGAATCAGATTCAGCGTCCTCTCATCGCCGCTGCTACGCTTCACCGGCGCCCGCTCCATGCCCTCGTCCATCATAACACCTGCCGTCCCATCCGTGCTGTCCAGCCTCGTATCCATCCCAACGGAGGGCGGCACGTACGCGCGGAACGTGCCCAGCCCGAGGCGGCGGTTGCGCTGGCACCGCGCGCACTGAGCGGAGTCGTCCGCCGCGCCTTCCTCCAGCTCGCTCATGCTCATGCCCATGCTCATGCCCATGCCCATGCCCATGCTCGGGTCGGAGGACGGGATGTCATCAGAGTTTGAGCGCTTGGACCGGCGGTAACGCAGGGAGGAGCGGTGGTTGAGCACGGCGAGGAGGGAGTTGCTGTAGAGCTTGGAGAGCGCGAGCGAGAGGATGACGAACCATGGGCTTGAGGGGAGGCCGATGAAGAGGCCGAGGTCGAGGGTTGCTGCGATGGCTGTGCGTTTTTGGGTTATTTGGCGTTCATGCGCGGGAGAGGAGAGGAGAGGGAGGGGAGGGGGAGAGGATGTGCGTACTGGTGAGGAGGCCCGTTTCGATGAAGAGCCGGATGAGGCGGTTGATGATCCGCTCTGTGCTGTTGATGCCTGTGCGCATCTTGGAGAGCTGTTTGTGGAGTGATGTGTGAGTAGATGGCTTGAATGCTACTGTGGTGTATTATAAGAGACTGACATAGTATATCATGCATGAGAAGATGAGCAAGTCGCACACGGCGGTGCTGGTGAGCCAGACCTGCAAACGATTAATAATAAGCTTGCTGGTTCTTTGAGCAGGGATGAGACGTTACTATGTCCGTCGTCAGAAGATTTGTCGAGACGTTCTTCAGGCTTTTGTCCAGAAGGTAAGCTCGTACACCTGTAGCGAGTGCAGATGCCCCCTGCAGAAGCGCAAGCTGGACAAAACAGCATTGAGCACCAGTCGAGCCACAGACGCGCAGAGACAGACGCGCAGAGTACCTACCAGGCTAATGACCCCGGACATAACCCACCCCCGACTAAGCACATGTATCCGCCACGCATAGAACAGCTGCGTGATCATGCTGACTGCAACCCGAGCACACCCATTAGCCCTCAGCCCCTAAATGGAACCTAGTGGACACTCAACTGATGCCAATCAACACCGGCAACGTCAGCCACGTCCAGTGCGCGACCATGAGCTGGTCTACATGCCCCCACGACACGGCGAGCTGGAAGAACGAGTCGTGCGTCGCGAACGCGACCTGCACGGTCTCGATCAGGACCGTGCCGTATACAACTGCCTGGATCGGCCATTGGTCGACGATCGGCGAGACGTAGTAGAAATCTGTGGACGAGACGACGGCGTCGGTTGAGTGTATGGTTTAAGAGTCCGTGGAACGGAGCTTACAGACTTGAACGACAAGCACGCCGTACAGCGCCCAGTTGAACTGGTACCCGAACACCTACAGGATAGAGGGAGAAAACGCGGCGGGGCGCGTCAGCCAATTCCATACGCACGCGTACTCATTACGTCAAACGCACATATGGCCCTAGACTAAATTGGGCTCGTCAGCTTTTTCCTGCTGAGGTCGACCTGGCGGGAGAACCAGTGCGGCTTACATGTCCGGAGCGTTGGAAGGTACCGTGCAGTTCGACATCGCGGCAGGCTGGGTGGTGATGGCAGTGGAGCACCTTCGAGGCGCTCCGAGCTTGCTCGTCTGTGCCTTCGCCCAAGCGCCGTCGTCTCGCGACCTGCAAATTTATGTAAGGGGCGAGACCAGGGTCACAGCATTATAATTAGCCGAAGAAGAATTCGAAGGGGTGCAGGGTCTCAGTCCAAGAGCTCCATGGATCTCCAGGGGTGCATGGGAGCGTGCTCTTCGAGACCAGGAGCGTTATCTGGCGCGCCGGCGCCGAAGGCTATATCCAGGGAATATATTCCCTGGTGACCAGATAGCAGCTGCAGCCTTGGAGCGCAGAGGGCGAGCTATGTTTATGACGAGAACATTTTCTTATACACGATCGACTTCCACATCTTCTCACTCCGAAGTTTTCGGAGAGAGCCGAATAGCGCGCGAAGACACCGTTCTGCCGCCAAGCATTGTCTTAGTTTGTGAATGAGACGATGAGCGAACCTGCAGCCGAAGAGGGGTAGTCAGTCTGCTGTCGGTGAGGGCATGAGCTGAAGCACTGCTGAAGCTGTGAGATCTAGTGAGAATCTTTGCATTTTGCTGAATCGCTCAGAGGATGGAACTTCTCGTAAAGTTGGGTTTCAATCGTATGTCAAATATACCACATAGCATCTTCCATCAGCACGAGTCCAACCGCTTTGCGCTCAACTGCTTTTAGAAGACGGGACTTGCAGGCAGCTTTCTGTAGCACTCATCAAGGTCAAAACGCCGTATGTGCTATACGACATTCACCGGACCTCTCGACATAGCTCCTGCTGTCAAGCGGAATCGCTCGACTCAACCTGCACCAACGCGATCAACTTACATCCTGCGTGAAGTATAATCGACTTACTGGTAGAAAGCGAACCTCAGTGGCTCCCGGACTCCCTCGGTTCGCTCTCCCTCTCGCCTGATTGCACCAGTGCTCCAAATGATCTATGCTTCGCATCCTGTATGATTCGGCGGAACCATAGTGCTGGGAGCGCTGGCATGATGGCCTGCTGTTCAGAACCACGAGAAGCGAATTGCTGTACAGCTTTGAGAGAACCAGAGATAAGACGGCAAACCATGGGTTGTTTGTCACGAATAAAACTAAGTCGACGATGGCGGCCGCAGCTGTGCATGGGATGAAATGGCAACATGGGTTTCAGTAAATGCCGACGAGATATTCACGCCGTAATGTACATACCAGTGACCATGCCGGTCTCAACAACCAGCCTGATGATATCGTTTATGATCTTGTCTGTCTTCGTGTTGGCAGTCCGCATTTGCGAGAGCTACGTCTGTAAGAGCAGAGCCTTGCAAGCAGCATAAACGAGACTTACATGATATGTCATGAAAGCGAAAATAAGAATGTCACATAGAGCAGTGCTACTTAGCCACAGCTGTGATCGGTGATATTATGAGAGCTTTGGGGGATAAAGACGGTTCGTAGTACTCACAACGTCTGAGACTAGAAGATTTGATGCGAGATTCGAGCGACTGTGACTATCAATGATCGCCGAGCGTATTGCTGTGTACAACGCCGAAATCCCTTGAAAGATGGAAAGCTTGACGTATCATTAGTGACAATATGATATTTAGATTTGGACGTAGCTCACAATGGCAATTACAGCGGGAACTACATGTCCGCCTCGTACACCAAGAATACGTAAACGCCAAGCGTAGAAGAGCTGGGTGATCATGCTAACTGAGGGGATGTTGATCAAAGGGGTGGGGATAGATGAATAGTTCGTACCGAGCGCGATGGTTACCGGCATTGTGATCCAGATGAAACCCAGATCGTCCAGATGAGACGTTTGGCCCCATGTCAAAGCAAATTGAAAGACAGAGTCGTGAGTTGCAAGAGCTATCTGGACGGTTTCGATGAACAAGGTGCCATACACAATGGCCTTCACTCTCCACCCATCGGCGAAGTCGGAAAGGTAGTACCAGTCTGATCCGCTCTCAGTCACGGTGCTGTTTGCCAGTCTCCGGGGGAGGACTCACATGCTTGCGTCACCAACACCCCGTAAAGCGCCCAGTTGAATTGGTACCCGATCACCTGCCCAACAGCTCACGAATGGATGCACGCGGGTGAGTGCAAGGACTCACAAAAGGCCCAAGGCTGAGCCATGTTAGCATCGAGCACCAAACCCAGGAATTGACGATACTGCACGCACATGTCATCGATATCCGGCGGAACGCACTGCGACATGGTGCATACAGCGACCCCCCAGTCTGACACCTGATGGAGGTAGTTAACTCGTCCACTTAGCACGAAGCCAATGCGTCGTTGGGCTCCTCATGAGAATCGAAGAGTCGAAATTGAGTTTCATGTGAAAGATGGCACCGTGGTGGGCGTCTGGTTGTGAAGAGTAAAGCGGGTACTAATTTTGGATACCTATTTCGGTATACTCACTTTATCCAACTTCAAGGATGGTCAAGAGCACGGAGATCAACATGGCAATTGCGACAGTTACTTATCGGAAGCAGTTTTTAAATTTGTGTCGGGTGAACAGAGGTGATCAATGCGCACCTATTCTGCGTCTGGGGCATGAAGTGAGATATCTTGGTTATAGTTGCGCCGTATCAGGTTAATCATACACTTTGGTGATCATTGACAACAGTGGCAATGGAGAGGAGCAGCCTGTGCAATTTGACTATGACAGTCGGCCAGGAGCCTCCCGCGAATGTCCAGGTCGACGGCCTTGTCATATCCGGCTGTTAGCGCATGTCAGCACCCAAAATGGCAAATCATCCCAGAGGTCCGACATGACACTGATGATCTTGCTCCTCGACTACTTCTTTCTCTTCCTTGCACCCTCGTTGAAACATTGAGGGTTTGTGCCATCATTAGCCTGCGCACCCGCCCGCTTTTGGGGCGGAGACGTGTGCACCAGTGTACACCACTCTAAGCGGCAGTCTCGGCGTAAATCGCATTTGTGCAAACCCCCACGCTACACCACATCAAGGCTCGGAAGAGGTATGTTCCTTACCAAGGAAGTTCTCCCAGACCGCACAACATCCGCTCGGACTACGCCCTCGGAGCACTGATTTTTTTTTTCCATTCAGTCACTTGGGACGCAGTTGTCCGAATCCAACTCCTCGACATCGACTTGCCTCGTGAATGATATGAATGCAACCGCGTGCGTTGATGATCTCGTGCGTTATATACTTCCGCGTTACAGGCCGGTATGAGCCCCGCTATCGACTATGGTCACCAAGAGAAGAAAAGAAGAAAGGATACACACAACAGCCGCGACCCTGTCCCTCATCATGAACAACTTCTGCAGTCATGAGGCCCGCATCAATACCTCTACCGGCGGTCTTTATATACCCCTGCGTGTCTTTCTACCACGTCGAGCATCGTTGAGCCCGTATTCGTCTGCAAGCACGGTTACGAAGACGCTTCCAACGAGTAGGCCACTATGGGGCAGTATGATACGACTCTGGGTGAGTCCCTTTTCTTCGCTAACTCCGTCCTTTGGTACTCAATGCACTGTACATGCTAGGGGCTATCCTCCTCGGCGTTGTCTGTGAGTGTTTTCTTGGTCGTGGACAGCGTACAGAGGAGCGAGTGTCTAAGCCTTATCATTCTACCCGGCGGCAGTTAACGCATATCTATACGGGGTTCTTACCGTCCAGTTCACTCAGTATTGCTTCGCTGGTGAGTGGCCCTTTGGCACGCGCACATACTATTGTACGCTAAAAGTCTCTTAGGAGTAAACGACTGGCGGGTTTTCAGGTAAGTAGAATCGCATGATGAGAGGTTCCCTTCGAACACCATAGCAGCAACTCCTGAGCATATCCCATCTTTAGGGTCTTGTTGATCTCTGTCTTTGTGGTGGACACGGCATATACTGCCTCGTGAGTGGGCTCTCAAATCCTAAAGGACGTCATTGAAGTTATGTGTGCGAAAGGGCAATCTACACAGTATGGTTCTTCGCGTACGGCCCCTCCACCCATCAAACTCTAGTCAACGCTGAACTCTCTTTGATAGGATAGCTCATTACGATGACCCCGCCGCAATGACCCGTGAGCACCATATAACACCCTCGATCGAGTCCTCTCCCTTAAATGTAATTTATAGAGCCTGTTTGGCTGCTCGAGATCAGTCCAATCCCAACAGCGTGGTCAGCCTTTGTTGCCCAGCTGTACTTCATTCTACGGTAAGAACAACCATTTGTCTGGTGCATCGCTATGCCTACAATCACGTACCATAGCCTTTGGCGGCTAGTGGGCAGCAAGGCGCTGGTCATCGTTTGCAATGTGCTAGGTGTGATCAGCCTCGCCCTGGCCGTGTGGACTGGAGTTGCCGCCCGCATCACGAAAATGTGAGTCCTCGCCTCGATCGTCACGATTCTCCCTAAATAGTCCGAAGTCATGGCGGAAATTCGATTTCAGTGGTGAATGAGCAGATGATAGTCTGGCTCGTCACGTTGGTAGTAACAGATTGCTTCATTACTGGCAAGTCTTTGACTGCATTTCCTTGATCCACCTTGCTGATCTCCAAGTAGGCTCGTTAAGTATAGCGCTATTACGTGCGCGTACCGGAGTTGGCAGGACCGACTATCTCGTTTATCAGGTCATCAGAGGGGCCGTTCAGACAGGGGTGTTCGCTGGCATCTTTTCTCTCGCAACTCTCGTTACCTATGTCTGCTTGCCCCTGACCGCCCTGTCCTTGCTGTTTGCTATCCCTACTGGGCGCATATATACCTCCGTGAGTGCCTCACAGCATCTGCGCCGTACACCATGTGCTCAAGAGCGTCGTGATACAGTCCCTGATGTACTCGCTGCTGCTGAGAGCTGACTCTGCTGAACGTTGCAGCCGCGGAGGCCGATCTAATGTAAGCATTTGCTTGGCTCTTTACGTGGGCACTTGGTGGTCTCGTTTGGCTAAATGACCTCCAGAGTCGAAGCGTGTCCGCAACCACTCGAGTGGTCCAGCTGACTTCAGCCATTACGGCTTGCGAGCTCGACGTCTACGATACGAGGCCCAGCGCGATGACGCATCCTTCTGAGAGCAAGTCTGAGAGAGTGGCGGCGGCTACGGTGCCTGAATAACCGTCCCCTTGGCGCTTGCGTCTCTCTTCTATCGCTAGGACAGAGTGACAGGTGTTATACATATCCTTTCTCACGGAACCCATGACTTCATTGAAGCAAGTGGATTTGATAGCAGAACACTTCTGGGCCCATTCTCATGAGATGCGCTCGCACGAACAAGCTTCGTGCCAGCCCCAACGCTTTGGGTTCCGCAGCCCAAACGTCGCAAATCTTCTGCGATCCTTAAAGTCAAGTCAGACTCAAACAGAGGAAATGGTAACCTTTGCTTTCGCGCATTGAATGCACTTCGGGCTCGCTCTCACGTTGCGGCAGCCCTCAGAAAAATAAATATCAGCGCTCGTTTCTGGAACTCCCAGGTGCCCGGCTAAGGCGTATTTCCGCCCGCAAATCTTATTGGTGCCCGCGTTTGTGGTTACGGATTCCTCGGAGCGAGCAAAATCCCTTTTATAAGATTTCCTTGGCTGAGCAGCGTCTTCTCGAGCTCCTCTCCGCACCCCACCTTTCCCTGCATCGCTGATATTGGCAGAATTGGGTCCTTGCTCTGTCCGCGAGCAATGAGCGGATATGAAGCATCTCTTGGTTCGTCGCGCATTCAGCTCTTTCGAAGCCTTGCATACTGACATGATGAATTGGCTACTCTTGTCCTCAAATAGGGACGGTTCTCATTGGTGCACTGGGTACGTGGTCCCTTAATGAGTGATTGTATGAGATAGTTCGACGAAGATGTTTTCGATAGTCAACACGTTTCTCTACGGAATAGTCACGAATCAGTATGCAGTATATTATCAACGTGAGTATCCCATTACACATATCTCTATCTGCTTACAATGCTTCTCAGGCTTCAATAGTCAACAGTGGTTAAGGTAGGTTGATACGAACGCACGCAACCATGTTTGAAAGGAACTACCCCCAGATTATTGTTGTTGTTCGCCTATCTCTTGGATACAGCATGCAGTGCTCTGTAGGTTATCGAATTCTTCAATTACTGTTGGCACGCTAATGGGAGTGATGTTAGGGCAATATATATTGCCTGGTTCTTTCTGTAGGTTCTTCACGTCGTGGTTCGACTCGAGGCTGGGTTAACATGCATACGTCGTCAGTATCACACTTTACGATGACCCAGACGGGCTCCATGGTAATGACTCTCCCTTACACATAGATGTCCGCCTCACCAAAACGCTTTCCAGTCCCATTACAACCATACGAGGTCTTCCCCGCCACCACAGCCTGTTCAGCATTTGTAACCCAAATATTCCTTACTTGGAGGTATGTACGATCCAAAATGCGATATTGGTTTGTTACAAGTCTAATATCCGCTCAGAATATGGAGACTCACCCAGCATAAACTCATCGTCACCATCTCCGCGTTTCTGGCGCTCGCTAGCCTCGGATTTGGCATAGCTTGCGGTATCAAGTCGACGGTTTCCCAAATGTAAGTCATACTCCTCCCATACACGAATGCTGCTACTGAGAAGCCGCAGCGCTGGCGGTCAGAGTTTGTATAAGGCTGTTATAACGAGAATGGCTTGGATGATATCACAAGTCGTCGCAGACCTGTTCATCACGAGTAAGTGGCTCCACACAATACTATGTACAATTACTCATGGAAAAAAGCTACTCTCTGCACGGTTTTGATGAAAGCACGAACTGGCATCAAGAGAACAGACAACATTATCTATCGTCTCATCCGTGGCGCCGTCCAAACCGGTGTCATCGCGGTGCTATTCGCTCTTGCTAGTTTGGTATCCTACCTTGCGTGGCCAGAAACCAACGTTAGCGGCATGTTTATCTTCCCGACCGGCCGTATATATACTATTGTAATGTAATCGTACTCGTTTAGAGCATCCCGATACTAACAGCCATCATGTCTCCAGACTTTATACAACTCGCTTTTATCTCGCGAGGATGCGAGAGAAGGACTAGGGCTACGTCGCGATGGTGTGACAACCATGGACAACAAGGTGAAACTACTTCTGGCCATAATTCACGCTTTATCTCATACACGGCCAGCAGGGTCTTTCGACTGCGCGACACGCACAGTTTACGACAGCAATCACGATCACTGTTCCTGACCTTGAGAACCACGACGCTGAGAATCCTGATAATACGGGGACGGATGACTCAGAAGTCACAGTCTCTGCACGAGAGGGAGTATGATATCCGTTACGTCTAAGGTTACAGGTTCAGAGGGCCTCACTGATGTCCCGTCGCCTCGCTCGGGAACTGAAATTCGGTTCTGATAATGCCATGATCGGTACAGGAAGCACCGCTTTGGTCCCTACCGAGACAAATGATTAGTGACACTTCCTACATATAATATCCTCGATGCGAGCCTATCATACTACAGCTCCTGTCGTTTGTCATGAACGCCTTCGTCGACGACGTAGAAGAAGAAGTGATTCTTTGTTTTAGGCCTTATGCAGAACATTTCAAACCGCGAAAGTCAGTGCTGTCGAACTTCGCATCTGTTATCAATCTGAATTACACCCCATCCCTCATTAATGATCCTTTGGGCTTGCGACTGTCATAGGAGTAGAATCGTGTTACCTCTGGTCGAGAGGCTTGTGGGGATGCTCGACAAACCAAAAAGGGGAAGGCCGGAACTTTCATTTCCAGTCGCGTCAACTCTCACGCGCACAGGCTGGTCCGTGCGCCCAGCTGCTCGGACGTATATAAGCCAGCGCCGGACACCGTGAATCCTTACCACTCTGGCCTTTTGGCTTAGATCAAGTGTAGTATCTGTTCTTAATAGTTTAACCACTATTACGATCGCATCGCGATCTAATCTGGTTATCAAATTTTTGCCGCCCTCGGCCTTCGAGCTCTGCTTGCAACTCGAGGGTCACGATGACCTTGCTATTGCAGTACCGGCTTGTGTCGTCGGGGGATTCTCTTCTCCACCCCAGCTCCCTTTTTCTCTCTGTTTGGTTTCCGCAGACCATGATTGCATGGTGCTCGGTACTTGGCAGATGGACATTGGGGGACGGTTGCTTTCGATTGCTTTACTTGTTCCTTGGCTTGTGTTCGAAGGTACTGCAGTTACTGACGGTGGTGGGTGTATATTATAGTACTACCTATCCATGTTTGCTTTAAGCATTCCCCTTACAACTATACTGAAACCACTGCATTTATACTGATGTTCGGTACGTAGTGGTGGCGGGTTGCCGAACGTTTGTTTTGGGTTACTGGGTGCATTTGGTAGCTTGGGATGTCGTCGACTGGCTGAGTTCTAGACGGCCTGGTAAACCACCGAAATTATCCGGATGTGACATTTAACAAGGTGCCGAGATCCCCCGCCTCGGCCTTTCGGTTCTTTTCCATTCCATACTAGCCAACCTAGCATCTGCACTAGCTCTCATCATAGCCACGTTCGCCGACTGCCGACTCAGACTTTTGATTGTATTTAGTGATAATGCAACTTCGCCCAACCAAAATTATTACATTTTCCACAAATATACGTCCGTTATACCCTCACCATTGGCAAGGTTTTATACACAACACGTAGCGGGGTATGGATCCCAGCGAGCGCCTCTTACCTTATAGCAAGAGGGCGCCTCCATATGACGGAGGATGTCATGACTTGCCGTTCTTCTTCTTGCCAGACTTGGCCTTCTCTTTCTCGGCCTTGATGCGCTCCTTCTCGGCCTCTTCCTTGGCGATCTCATGAGCCTTGTCGTTGAGCCCAAGGCGGTTTCGCGAGATCTGATCAAGCCAGGTCATGAAAATGCGGAGAAAAAAGGGACACGAGCAACGTACCTCAACGGCGTAGAACTGTATCCGGGTGACTGTAGGTTACATCAGAGACAAGGGACTCTTCCTGGATCACGATATTACGTACCGAAGATGGTGTTGGTCTCGCTGTACTCGTTACGGGCATCCGTGCGGATGAGCGAGCCAAAGTTGTAGTCCTTCACCTTCTTCTCGTACCTGAGCGGGGCGTATCCGGATCAATCATAGCAGTGATGATCGTCGTGGGGAAAGCGCGGGGAATCAAAGTTTCGCCAAGTCAGGACACATCATGTCAAACTCAAAACAACACATAATGAACGTACGACTGGATGAAGTCGCGCCACCGCTTCTTGCCGTCCTCGCTCTTGAGGAAGTCCTCGTCGAGCTTGATGAGCTTCGCGTGGTCGTTCTCGGCGAACTCTGGGAAGGTGCTCATCGTGTGCTCGTAGATCTCATCGTCGAGCCTGTGGGCCACATGATCAGTAAGGCATGCGGTCACGGGAGGGGTGCTCGGTAGTTTCGGAGTTGGACGTCGTGGGGAGCAACGTGTCCGGAACGAGGCGAGTGGCCAATAAGGGGTGAAGGCAGAAATACTCACTTGGTGAGCTTGAGGTCGCTTGGATGGACCTTCTCAAGGAGATGCCAGTACGTCTGTGGGACGGGCGTGTTAGGCGTGCGTTAGGTTTGGGATGAGACGACGACGGACCTGCGCCTGCTCGACGGCTTTGACGGCAAACCTTGGTAGATGTGTGAGGAGACGTTAGCGGACATAAGGTTTGGTCTCACTGTTTCTCGATCTAAATGCGAAACGAGTGGGTTACCAGATGAGTATCTTAGGAACATTAAACGGCTATGCCACGTACTTCGATGAGGTTCTGAGCGTTGTTGGGGTCAAAACGTTGCTGAGCCATGATAACAAAGGTCCTGGTCTGTGCTGAGAGGTGGCTAGGAGGAAGTGAGGGGGCAGGTGTGGATGTAAGAGAGGGGCGACGTGGAAGGCGGATGTGCTGGCAGAAAAGGTCGCGTCGGGAGTTTCGAAACGGGCGGGGGCCTGGATCACATGCCGAATAAAACCTGCACTGGGGTTAGGGTCAAGGCTGGAACGCGCGACGCGTCTGTGGCTGTGTTATTCCCCCTTCCCTCCACCGCGACGCGATGGACGATATCATTTCGGTACACGGCTCAGACTCAGAGGAACTCCAGGAGGAACAGGAGAACGTTAACTATGTCGACAGGAAGGAGCTCCTCGAACCAGTGGTCAGGCGCGTGGTCGATGCCCTCGGAGGACCGGAGAATGGAGTGTACAGACCAGGTGACGAGGCGCTTGGATGTCTGCGCGACCTCAAGCGCCTTTGGCGTACCGACGACAGCGATGACGATCGTACCGTCGCACGACTTCTATTTGCTACCCGCCTCCTTCCCAATGACCTCGTTCCTCTCCTTCTCCTCACCGCCGGCAAAGGCAACGTCGAAGACCCGCTCGCCATCGCGTGCGCCGACCTCGCAACAGCCATGACCTGGCCCATCGACATAGCCGAGGAGTTGAGGGAGGTAGAAGATGACGAAGATGTGTCGCGGGCAGACTACACCCAGCTCACCCTCGCCCATCTTGTGTACAAGTCCGCGCTCCTTACCCCCGGCGTCATCCAAGCGCTCTTCAACATCATCCTCTTGCCCATATCCAAGCCCTCGCGGCAGCGCACGGAACGCGAGTCCCAAGTTGTCAATGTCGTTTTCCACCTTTTCCGCAACCTTGCTTTCATCCGGGACTTGCCTGCGGACGCCCATCGCAGCGGCGATCAGACACAGTTCTCAACGCTCCAGTCGCGATACATCAAGGTCCTCAGCGAAACCCACGTCTTCGATCTGTTCCTCACCATTGCCGCCAATACGGGCAACGACCCACTCTTCAACTCGGTCAACACACTAGTGCTCGAGACGTTCTACCTTCTCTTCCGAAGTGTACGTCCATCCTCCCTCGCAGCGGACCAACAGGAGGTATGCTCCACATTTGACTCGAGTGCTATCCCCTGTTGATCCAGTCGTTTCTCAGCAACCGAAAGAAAACCTTCGCAAGCTTCTCGCTGCTGAGGACAAAGAACGGCGCGAACTTGCCCGCAACGCCTCCTCCCGCCATTCGCGCTTCGGCACCACAATCTCAGTAAAGCTCAACCCCAAGAAACAACAGAAACCTCCCGAAGTCGTCGATCTTACCGTAGACGGGGACACTAACTCGGCATCGACACAGCCTCAGGGTGACAAGTCCTCCAGGCCACTCGTGCTACACCGACAGGCTGCGCTGACTCAGGACTCGGGGGCCATGCTCGATGCGACGAAGCGCATTAAATGGCGAAAGGCGTTCACTGTAGATGAGCTCGCGCGCCAGGATACTCTTGACACGGGGGCCAAGAGCATTCTTCGAGGCTTTGCGGGAGAGTTCGTGAAAGGGTGCTTCAATCGTGCGTCTCGCTTCTATGCTTCTGTGCGATCCGAATTGAACACGTTAATGACCTCCACAAACCACAGCTTTCCTGGCGTCGTTGTTGAAGGACATCAAATCCGAGCGAGCCAAGATCACCGAGAAGGACCACCTCCGGCTGCTCTTCGTCACCAAATGGCTTCTCGATTTCTTCCTCTCCTCGCGCACACGCGCCCTGGCAAAAGGGACAAATCAAGCCAGCGTAGCGGATGACAAGGGCTGGCAACTCCCCTCCGTCGCCGAGGTGACGGACCGTGCATGGATCGTGTGGGTGCTCCGGCGCATGCGAGAATCGATGGAAGACAAGGTACGCCTATCCTCATCCGCCTACTCATCCACATACTACCCATACGCCTTGCTCACTCAACCTCCCAGCCAAAAGCATGGACCGAGCTGCAAGCTGGCATCGAGTGCCTCACCCAGCTCCTCCTGCTCGTCGACGCCATGCTCCTGCCGTCCCCGTCCGCCGCCTCGGACGCGAACGCGGACGTCGCGGCCGAGGACGAGCTGCGCGACGCGGCGGAGGCGCTCTTCCAGCAGCTCGTGT
Source organism: Coniophora puteana RWD-64-598 SS2 (assembly GCF_000271625.1). Lineage (NCBI taxonomy): Eukaryota > Fungi > Basidiomycota > Agaricomycetes > Boletales > Coniophoraceae > Coniophora > Coniophora puteana. The sequence continues at coordinate 1,038,201 of NW_006913060.1, forward strand.
ACAACGGCGAGGTGCTCGACATCGCGCTCGATGCGCTGCGCGCGTACAAGGGCGGCACGCAGTCGCTCGCGTACCTCGGCGCGAGCGTGCACCTCGCGCATCAGCTGCTGCGCATGCTGGAGAAGTGGGGGAAGAGTGGGGGGAACGGAGTGTATGTGCGCAAGAGGAAGGCGCGGAAACGAAAGGGGAAAGGTCAGGATTTCTGCTGTGGACACAATGGCGGCTGAATGTTTGTGGTATAGGGAATGGTACCGGCGTGACGGAGGAAGAGGGCGTGCCAGACGTCGAAGACGTTGAAGAAGGGGGGAACGAGTCGGAAGAAGCGATTACGGAGACCATGTTCACTTTCGAGGCGTTCGAGATGGTACGCTCTGATTCTAGTCTGCATCCTCAGTTTTTCTTACCACCACGTATCCTTAGAAATTCGCCTCCCCCGACATCGCGCGCACCCTCCTCGCCTACCTCGCCCGCTACCGCGAGCTAGACGCGTCCGAAGGCCTCCGCCGCGTCGTCGGCCTCATCCATCGCCAAGCAGTCAAAGCGAAAGCTGAAGGCCTCTTTTTCAACGTAAGCCCCTCTTCACATACGGAGTCAGACCGCCTTCCGCTCACGCAAAGGCAGGTGTCCACGCTAAGCCTGTTCAAGGCCATACACGACGACCAACGGTCACTCCCGAAGGACCAGACGTCGAAGGACCTCATCCAACTGATCAGCTTCATACTACGCCGGTTCTTCAAGGCGCTCGCGGAGGAGCCGATGCTCGCAGTCGAAGTGAGTTTGCAGTTCCCCCCTTGTTCTGCACCAGCTCTCAAGAACGCCGGGTACAATCACAACTATTTTCCATCATATCATTTTCATTCGACATTTCTGATCGCTCCTGTATTACTCCTTGCTGATGCACACTACTTTCAGGCCTTCTTCCCCATGAACCGAGGACACTGGAAGCAGTTCTCCAGCTGGGAACCCGAGAAGCGTCAGGCGCGCGCGCTCTCCGGCAGCGACAGCGACAACGGCGGTGGTGGCGCGGGCTTCCCCGCAGAAGTCAAGGTCAAGAAAGGCTACTCATGGAGTGAGCAGATCGGCATCGTGATCGCCGCGCTCGTCGAAGAGGGCAACAGGGGGCTCGTCGAGTGGATCAAGGATGTAAGTTTTGCCCGTTGCGTTGTGCTGCGCTGCGTTGCGATCGAAACCTTGGACGGCAAGGCTGCCACCGGCCGGCGAGACGCCGATTCGTTTTTGTTCTGGTTCTGTTCTGTTATGGGCGGCTAACGCTTTGGTGTTGGGCGTCTTGTAGGTGCTATTCCTGGTTATTCGCCAGCGACGCGCGATCGTCGAGGAGACGGATCTGCGGGACAAAGATAACTCGGACGGAGAAGGAGAAGGAGACGAGGAGAAGGGCGATGACGGTGACGCGGAGAAGGAGGCAACGAGGCTTGCGGGACCGTCGGCAGAGGCTGTCGCGAAGTTTGAGGATTATCGTGAGTTGCACCCCGCAATATTCCTCGGCCTCGATGCATGGTGCTGAACAAAAGCGATACGCAAATCTCCGTAGGAGTGCCGTACATCCACGATGAACAGGCGCAGGCGGCTACCAAAAACCCGCGGCTCAAGTTGATGTTGGAGTTGCTCGAGTTTACTTCGCAAGTGGAAGAAGGTTAGTTCAAGCCTCTTCGTCTCCGCATCAGCCCCTATCTCCGTGCTGGGGTTCTCCTTCTGTTGATGGAGATGAGAGACGTGCAAGATGTGATCTGACTTTTTCTTCTTCTGTTGTATCATAGGCACAGGCGAAGTGCAGTGGATCGTTCCCGCGAAGATTCTACCGGCAGAACTCCAGTCCAACTTCAACGTTATCGACCAATACCTGCGCGAGCCGCTCGATCTCGCTGGCAAAAAAGCCTCCGAGCTCCTCGCAAAGAAAGCACGTCGTCGGCGCCGGCGCCGGCGGGCTCTCGCCTCCGACGAGGAAGAGCTTCCAAGTGATGAGGAGGAACCACGTCGACGTAGGCGCGCGAAGAAGGAGAAGGAAGAGAAGCAGTACAAGTCGGCGCAGTTTATTGAGGATTCGGACGGTGAGGATGGCGAGATGGACGCGTTCCTCGAGCGCGAGAAAGCGCTCCGTGATCGCATGGAACGTGTCGCAGCGGACAGCGGCAAGGGCCTCGGGACGATGCGCGCCACAGGCACGAAGAAGCGGCGGCGGAGGAACAAAAACGGGCAGGGCGGCGACGACAAGAAGCGGGGCGGGAAGCGCGCGCGCACAGCGGACCCCGAGGACGGTGTCGTCGCTGATGGCGATGCAGATGCAGACGTGCTGGCGATCGAGAGCTCGGCATCTAATAGCGACGACGACGGTGCCGAGCCCGATGCGGCAGACGACGTGCTCGATGCGCTGCGACGATCCAAGAGCCCAGAACGGCCGACCGCTAGGGCCAAGGGCAAGGCCAAAGCAGCGTCACCTCCGCGTCCGAAGCCACGGCCACGCCCCCGGCTGCGTCTCTCGAAGAAGTCCGCGGCTCCTACATCGGACGAAGACATGACACTGGACGAAGCCGCACCAAATTCGTTCGTCAAACCAGCATCGAAGTCATCACAGCAAGATAACGATAGCCCTCCGGGCAGTCCGATTCCCGAACGGACAAGTCGACGTCGGGTAGTCGTCATCTCGGATGACGAGGAGTAGCCTAAATTATCATCCATGTTTGCTTGTTCGTTTGCAGTGTTTTTGTTTATAGGTCCATGAAGGCGTACGATATGTACGAGGCTCGCACAGACGCTCGAGGTCCAAAGTTAGCAGCGTTCGACCAATCAAACGCTATCGCCGCAGACTAACGCTCAGCGTTTCTGAGATGGATGATGCATTCGTACTAGTATGAATTTCCGGGTTATGGATGGAGAAGGAGCTCTTCCCGTTCCCGCGAGACGTCCTATACATCAAGGGATGGCGAGACAAAAACGCGTCTAAACCCCTTGTGCATCACCTGCCACCGCCATCGATATGCACTTCTTCTTGGACGGAAAATCAAACAAGGCAGAAATGAACGGTGATCACACGCTGTCTAGTGACGCCGCTGGAAGGGCAGCACTGCGGAATACAACAAGTCCCCCAGTGAGGCAACCGCGATCCTGACTTTAGCACGAATTCCGATGCTGGTCCCAACAGTGACAGCCATGAGGTTCTTCCTAGCCTGAACGCAAGAATGGATCAGGAAAGAGCGCGTCCATATCAATCCACCAGCTGTCTCGATGTCAAACCTTCATGGTTCCTGCAAGTCACCGTTTGCTATTCTTGGATGTGCGCGGATCTTTCGCTTCCACCAGAACGGGCAGACCTCCGCGACCCTACCGCCAAGTCCATCTCCTGATGAACGTTCAAACTGAGCAAGGAGGAATGGGGAACAGCGTTGACAACAAGAATGGTCAACCCGAGCACAACAAGGATGAAGCGACCATGCAAACGGATCCAAAACACGCTGGCACCCCATTCTCCAGTGCCTGCCTTCGAGGTGAGCACCACCGCTTCTCCCACACAACGTCGTACGATACTCTCCAATGCCGACCAGCCCGAAGCCACGAAAACTATATTTACGGCTCCTCAAACTTAGCCTCAAATCGACCTTCCAATGCGAGCGCTTTGCTAAACAAAGCACTCGGAGTCCCGGGGCCGCGCAACAATCCGAGAGGAAGTATCGACATGTGCAGGGCATTCCGAGCCCACGCCGGCGCCGCGGCTGGATGGGCGCCGCATCGCACACCCAAGCGCCCATACATCATATTATATTCCCCTTTATCCCTTATCCCGGAGTCGAGCTCTGCTGCACGGTGCTGATTACTGGAATGATCCTCCCGTGCAAAGCGGAAAGAGAAGAGGCGCCGTGCGCGAAAAAGCAAATTTTTTCATTGGACTCGAAGTTTTCTTCTCGGAGATCCCCAGCGCACCTATTCGCAAGCCCATTCGCTCATGTGCATGATCAATGGACGGTTGCAGGCAGCACGAGACTTGGGAATTTCTGATGCGGCAAGAAGTGGCTCACGACGTCGCAGAACTCGGACACGCTTACGCCGAGAACGGGATAATCTTTCATTCGGTATTATTGGCTCCACCGATCGCAGCCAAAACGCGGTACTGGTGGCTCGATCGTCGCGCCTCTGTTGTCAGTGTATTAATATTACAATTGGTTCGATTAAAATACTGTACGTACAAAATACGACTGCTCGAGGCCTATGAATAATAATTGGTGTCTTCGGGCAAGAGACGATCACAAACGTGCGTCCAAGCGAATGTTCATTCAAGCATTATTGCCTCAAGGACCAGGAACGAATCAGGGGGATCCAAACCTACACAGTGCACGCACCCACCTTGAATCATCAATCGTTTCGTGAATGCATGCACGAGCGCATGACGTGTCGAGTCCTCCAAGCTCGTCCGAAATCCACGGTGATAACATGTAATGTCCTCACAAAGCCCATGCCATCAACCTTGTTCAAGCAACCAAGCTTCACGGCTTCAGGCTTCACCCCAGCTCGTTGCTCGCCCGTGCGCCACGTAGATACGCCGTCTATGGGAACGCGGCAACAGATCGAGGGCCGCTAATCCATCGGGTTTCATTGCTTTTAGTCTGAGAACCTTCTGCAGTGTCCCGAGAGCGCAAGCGCAGTTCGAGTAGTTCCATGAGTCACGGGCCCGAGTCGCGCGTGGGTGCTTGCTCTCGATCGCCATGGCGCTTGCAGCCCAGGATGAGTGCCCGAGCAGGCCGACGTTATGTACTGAAATTTACCTCACATCCGCCAGCCGCGTGCGGAGGGATCTTGGAATTGCCCTAGCGATCATTACGACAGGAGGCCAGGTACCTTCGCCAAGCGGGACATGGGGGAGCAAGGCGCGATGCGCTCGTGCATCGCCACAAACTCAGAGTGGTCCCTGGGGCGTTCGGATGCGCACGATGCAAGACACCGATCCACAGAACGTGCCCGGACCTAGCGCAGGTTGTCAGTTTTGCACGGTTATAGATAAATTGTGATTGGCTCATATTACGACGACGACCGTCGCGCGCTTTCACTTCGAGGCCGCATCGCAATTCTGGAGCGGGCAACTCCAAAACCCTGACAGTTTCAAGCGGCCTTTGAGTGCGTGCACGCACGCAACGCACCGGTTTTGAGCGACACGTTGCGGCGTGTCCAGCAGCGGAGGAGTCCTCGTTGCATCGACGGAAAGAAAGAGGAGCACACAGCGTCCTCCTCCCCCTCCTTCCCATTCGTGAGAGGGCCACCAGGGCCGCGCACCAGCGTCTCGGCGCACGCCAAAACCCGCACAACGCTCGCGATCCTCGCTCGTGAGGCAAAAAACGATCAAAAGCAGCAAGCAGCAAAGAGTCGCTGAGTGGGATTGGCCTATCTGATTCAGCCGAAAAGGCAGGTCCGACCCCGCGATGAGTCCAATTGGCCCGCATCTCCATCCGCATTCAAATTTCATTCATCTCGGCTGCGAGATACTTAGCCGAGCGTGCTGGAGGCTGAGTTGACACCTGCGATCTGGGCCGCTCCTGCTCTTTCGAACGGTTTACTAGAGCAGCCGGGCGGAGGGGACGAGCACTGGGGTCCGAGCTTGAAGAGTCTGAGGAGCGGCAGGTATACATAGCACGCAGAGTCTGCCTGGGTAAGCGGGATACTATTCTGACGAGGCCGCCGGTCGAGTCCTGTGGTCTGCGAAGTCAGCCGAGTCAACCCGAGCCACGAGGTCTCCGCAAAGGGAATTCGTGGTGCGTCGAATCACCACAGGGTGCCACATGTTTTGAAGGCGGCGTGGCCTCTCTGAGAGAGATCTGAGACCGCGACTGAAACCCGACGACCGCTCGTGTGAGCGTGCTGCGATCAAGGATGACTGGCACATGCCGGGCAGATAAGGGAAAGCGCGCAATTTATCAGAGTAGCTGTGACGTCAACTGCGAAGCAAGGCAGCAAGCTAACTTGAAGATGCGCTGCTGCTAGCGCATTTTGTTATTCTGCGCAGAGAAATCGTTGCAGCGCAGAGGGTAGATAAGGGCTGATATGAAAGGCATGATGGATCGCAGAAGAGGGTAGACGGGGATCTCGAGCGTGACCCTGAGTAGTTATTTAGATCTGCATGCATGCAGTCCAGCTGACCGTGCCTGCGAGTCAACGAACGGAACTTCGGGAAGCAAACCAAGGACAAGGAGACTCGGGCCTTGTAGTAAGCTTATGTTGCTCAGTCGCTACGTGTCTATGGTACTTGTGGCGCGCTCTGCTACGGCATCGTTGGGCAGATGATCAGGCGCGGGCGGAACGGCTGAGGGCGGAGCAGAAAGAGGATGCGGGTGGGGCTCGGAATCGGGGGTTCGCTGAGTTTCCCGGAGCTTGAATCTCGATTTCCGAAAGAGAATTACGCATGCTTTAGACGGAAGCAAAAACTCTGATATTACGTTGATCGGGGATCAACGAACCCAAGGCACGAATGGGATTACAACCGCGATTTGCCGAAGATTGCCACCGCCTTGAAGCTGACAGCCTCCACCGGGATGGCGAGCTGTCCGTGTCAAATTGGCTTGCCCCACGGTTGCGCAGGTTGCGCGTGCGTGTCAATGCTTCAGCGGCGATTATCCGAGGTCGGACTGCTCGGATTTGAGAAAGATTGGGCATCCCGTCTTCCATGGAGAACAGCCTCAGGCTGAGCGGAGGCTGAACCAGAGCAGCACAGAGGGAAGCTGATGCGCGTGTTGTGCGTCACGCACATCGATTCCTATGGATGCACGGTATGCCTTTTAGATTAGAGGGTGGCAGAAAGTTTTAAATTTCGATTCTAGATTTGGGGAAGGACGTATGCAGGGTCGAAAATGAAGGACCCTATCGGCTGACGTCCTGGCGTTTGGGAAAGCGAATAAATCGGCATCCGAGGCACCCGTTCGTTTTGGGAATAGCACCTGGGGCGAGGAATCGTGCTTGAGCGTCAGTTATCAGGAGGCTTATACAAACTATAATAAGCGTCCGTCTTTTTGCAACCCCGACATTCTTTCCTCTCTCGAGACTTACGTTACTCAACGACGTACATGTCCTCGATGGCCCAGGCCACACACCGTACAACATCATCATCATCAATGGCAGTTCCAACTGCGGAACGCGGCTCGTCAGAGCGCAGCCGTAATGCGCGCGCACAAGCTCGCCACCGCGCGAAGCGAAAGGCATACATTGAGCAGGTCCGTATCCACGCGTTCTTGATCGTCCGACGCGACGCGTTACTAACCTTTATTACGTTCTCTTCCCCAGCTCGAGGAAACAGTCACCAAACTCCAGACAGCCTTCGGCCTCAACCCAGACCAGGTCGCCGCCCTCCCCCCTCCGTTTGTTAAGATACGCGAGCTCCAGCAAGAGAACGAGCGGCTGCAAAAGGAGAACGACGACATGAGACGGCTGCTCGGCGACGCCAACGTGAACCATCGGATACACGATCCCGTCCCGGAGTATCGGCGGCAGTCTGTTGGCCATTACATTGAGCGGCCTGACTACAACAAGAAGCGAAAGGTCAGCCTCGACGACGAGCTGTATATCCCGGTGGTGAGTCGTTCAACCCTTCTCTCCTGCCATGCCACTCACATTGTGCGCTAGCTACCGGACCCCTCGCACGTCACGCATGATTCCCGCCCTCCGCCATTGACGATCCCTTCCAATAACGGACTTCCCCAATCCTATCACACCGTTCCCTCCCAGAACTCGGCTCATGGGCTCTCAAACAACTCTTCGCTGTTCAACCTGAACGCGCAGACCGCCGCCTCCTTCCACCACGCGCTGCAACACCAACAGCCACAGACGCCCCTTTCGGGATCGAGCTCAACCTCAAGCCCACCATTCTCGGCGAGTATTATTCCCTATTCCCCTCTTCACATCCGGCTATGAGCCCTCGCGTGAGCTTTTGGGATCCTAGTAACGTCCCTGTTGCTTCTCCCCCACCAGCAGCCGGCCAACGTTAATGCCACCCATGCCACTGGGGAGGCCCATCATAATTATCCACCGCCCGCTTACTCTCCCGTCAACAGCCGCCCGCATACTACGCACATGCACACAATTACGTCGAGCAGCAACTACACTGCTAGCGGCTACATCAAATCAGAGGACGACTATCACCATGTGGGTATTTCTCTTCGTTATCGCGCGTTTCCGTTTCGTGTTCCCGCAAACTCTGAGCTAAAGTTTTGCTCGTCCTTATCAGCCGCTGCAATACTACCAAGGGCAGCAAAACCACGCGTCTCACCCCTCACTCTCGCACGCTGCACCGTCCTCTTCTTCGCAGCATCAGGTGCACCAATGGCACCCGGCGTACGCACAGCAAACGCGTGGACCCATACAACGTTAATCCCACCCGCCAACCGCGGAAGTTAATACCCCTCGATTATTTCTCTGTGCACTTCTTGCATTGCTTCTGGACCCGCTATGATACCCCACCGTGTTTGATCGACTCGACTCGCTCTCATCGTAATGCTGCATATCCGTATCTTGACCCTGCTTCCCACTTTCTTGTTATCTTGGCTCCGCTTTGCCATATACATACATAGAGCATTGGGTGTCGCATGTCTCGTAATCTCCTTACCACGCTCCTTGACGTTTTCTATGACGCTATCTACTTTCTGCACTGTACAAACTTGGCATCGCATATCTCTTTCCCGTTCTTTTGCTTTTTGCTCTGCATACTATTTCTCGCTGTTTACGTCTGACTTTCTTGCATTCGCATATTGCGCGCATATACCTGTGCATACTGTACTAGTATCATAAATCACATAGTGGATACCATCTTCTGTCGCTAGGAAGTCACCACCGCTGTCGACGACGACGGCCCCGGAAGGCTTGAATGATGACGCGAGACTTCGGAGAAGCCTCGAGGGTATCTCGAGGTGCATCAAACGGTGACGTGAGCACTTACGTTGCACCGGCGGCTCGTGGTGGATCGTATGCAGTTGCATGTCGTAACACCATTGCGTCACCCTTGCTCGAGGTTCGAGGTCGGTCGGGTCGAGAGGCGAGTTTGGTAAGAGCGTGCAGTGTCTTCGGCGCCCGTTTGATGTGTTGGGCAGATCTTACGTACGGCTCACGTACACCGCCGTTTAATCCAGCTCAGTTGATCAATGAACGTTTGAACGTTCGCTAGTGTTCCTTGCTGCGCGCGCGGCGCGCCCCTCCCTCGAGAAGCGGGAGTGCGGCGGGTCGGACTGCGCGGTCGCGTGCGCCAGAGCGTTCGGGCGCATGCGACGGCAGTTTTATCAGCCGTTTTCTATGAATCTTACAATTGTTATAAGAGTCTTGCATTTGGTCCTTCACAGAGCCCGACCAACACGTTCCCCCATTTATGTTTGCACATATCCACGGTCTCCCCGACGAAAGTGGTGTTTGACCATTTTTAGGTACACTAGTCGGCTTCCATGGCCAAGTTGACAAGATCAAATGGAAGTCCGCTTTCGTCGAATTTTGAGGCTCCGACTGGCTCCGAAAGCTCATCAGCTCCGATAAGCCTCAGGCCATCGAAAGCGGAGGCAATAGGCGGATCCATATGTTTTGTTTCGGAAGCGTCCATCGTACAACCTCAATCGAGATTAAGGTGCTACCTTGAAGATTATCCAAGATCTATCAACGTGTCGGCTGGACCGAGTAAGCCTGTCACTTCCGACCAGTTCTGCATTCCTTGCGCTTCGCAAATTTGATTGAAGTGGGGCCTGCAAGATGCGGTACATGTTCCCCGTGTACCCTCCTTCTCTACTCCTTTGATTATTCACAGTTCCACGTAGTGACGTGAATGGCGGGCTGGTAAATCGGAACGTGGTCACAAACGCTTTGAAACGCATCTACTATCATCCCCATCTCCGTCCAGATGTCATTTGCTCCAGGGCACCCACTGAACTTCCGTTGCATCATCAGGTGCTGCGGATGGCTTCATATGTACCTGAATGACCGATGCAATACTTGACGCGTTCGTTTCCGTTAAGATTTGATGACAGCTTAGGCCAGGACCGAGGATCAACCAAAGTGAGAACATATCTCTGCTCCCCGATGATGATCTTTTGTTTGAAGTCTATTTGAGGGCTTTGGAGCATCTGGTAGGACCAGATCTCCGGTCAGGTCGGGGTCCTATATGTTGTTCCAGCGCTCCGAGAGACAAAACATGACACGCAGTCATGTAAGGCAGGCTTGTGTTGATCCCGGTCTCTTGCTTATTTGTCGTTCACGGATATCTGCGTTCAGTGTGTATCATGCATCTATATTGCCTGGTTGATGTCTTACCTCCTAACAATATCGACGCTGAAGGTTTTTTTACCTTTGACTGCGGTTCCGCAATATAGCTTCTCCTCAATCACCTTTATTGTAGGAGTGACAGGGTGTTGCAAGCTGTCCCACTCAACAGGATGGGATTTGATTTCCGGTCGCGGAATGGCCAAATATCGTTTTGTGGTGGCTGTAGTCTTTCCGCGAGGTGGGTGATGCGTCAAACAATAGCCTCTTCCGACGCAGTTGCGCGGATTTGGCAGCTACATTGTAAGGACAGAGCCATGGAAGCTCATCAAACGAAGAAAATTGGCATCAAATAATACTGAATGCACCGGAGCCTTGCGACCTCAAGAAGGATGGAAGACTTCTGAATAACACCAACTAGTGGAACAGATTACTCATCATCATCCTCACTGCAGTCTGGCAACTCGTACCATTGCAGATTTGTACCGTCCGAGTGCCTCGCACGATGCACAACAGCCCTCATGGAACGGGATGACCTGCCGCCTTAGTCGCCACCTCACATGTTAAAATTAACAAGCAGGATACAGGCGTTCAGAACTCCCGACCGACTCTCAGCGGGTTATTTCGAGAAAGAAAGTTGTTTCCGCATTTTTCGTGCGGAGTGCGGCGTTTCAGCTTGCGCGTGCAGACGGCAATGGTACCCTACCCCGGCACGAACGCCTCCACGAAAAAGCGTGCATCAAAAGGTGAAAAGGTGTGCCGCGTCCGTGGAGTACGCAAATCAATGGTCGCCGACTTACGGAGATTTGAGGGGAAAATCACCTATGTATACCGTGACGGCGGTAGCCAAATGGGTATGCGGGGCTGAGAGCATCCCTTCACGGTGTGAATCGCGTCATATGGCTCACAGCTTACCTGAGGCCTGAGATGTGGCTTCTTATACATTACCCAGTACACTAATTCAAAAACTAGGGAAAGCACCGTTTCCGCGCTCAAGATGATCCCCCCTTGACCGGTATATTGACAACGCGCTCAGTCTAGTAGCTTTCCCGTTTTCCAGTGCACCTCTTTCTCAGCCGAGCACTTTAGCATCATTTATTGAACTAGCATGAAAGCTAGAGTGGTTATCAACAGCCTGGCAGTAAAAATTTCGGGAATTTGAACGGGAGGATACGGACATGCGAATCACCAGTCGAGGCCGCTCCATGACCGATGTTTATGAAGTGTCGGTGTTCCCCGTTCTAGTGTTTAGGTTCACCTTCTTTTGTCAGACTTCACAACGCTCGCCCACAAACTGTCAGATAAGGCGTAATATTCTACGACCCCTGTTCAGATCTTCATACATCATGAAAACCATGACACAAAAGATCTATGGCAACCATTCAATGCTGTAGTCCGAAGTGGCGGGTAAGAAATACGCTAGTCATATCAAGATACTGGCTTTCAGGTCTTTTATATACACCCCTGCCCGACCCTGATATACACCACGACGGGGGCGCGGAAAGTCCCGACAATTGACGAGGCTTGAGTCCTTGGCCCTTGGAAATCGGATATCTTTAAGGACCAAGCGCTTATAGAGTATCCCATAACCGCCGCCAAGGTACACGTCTGGGACGCTATATTTTTCGTCCGACGTCCTCGTCTACTTTGGAGGCTGCGGTGGCGCGATCGGCATTGACTTCGGCGTCGCGTTCTCGGGTTGGAGTACGGTATGGGGCTGTGGTTCCCGAGACAACGTCCGCGCTAATCGCCGGGATGCGAGAGGTACGGTAGAAAATCTTGTACCCGGCCCACAGGAAGGCAAAAAGCGGGATCCCAATGTAGGACCTGAAGCGCAGGAATAACCCGATGCGTCAGCGCGTCAGCAGTGACAGCTAGGGCGGTGCAGCGCAACTAGAAGGGAAGCAATATGGCGCACGTTGTGAAAGTGCCAAGCGCAAAGGGTAAAAAGGCGCTGAAGCCTGATCGGTGGGAAATAAAATCGTTTTATTTCTTGTGAGATACGCTAGTATTGAAGGAGCAAGGAAAGAACACGGACCGTTGAAAATAAGAACAATCGACGTAGAAACCAGCGCAAACCACGAGCCGTATGGCTGCAGCGGCGCTTTGTATGGCAGACTCTCACGAGGGACGCCCTGCGCTTTCAACGCTCTCATGAATGCTCTGGTCGCCGTGAGCACGAGGCATAAGCGAGCCCGAACGCGGACCTACATGTGTGTATATGAGATACAGATCCATGTGATCGCCCCGAGGCATGCGACTAAGTTGGCGAACCAGCCAAACGCTAATGTGCGTTTGCGTTTTTGGGTTTGAGCTATAATTGCGTGGAAAGAGAGGGACGGACGCGCATACCGACGGAACTTGAGGAGCTCGCGTTTAGGAATGTGAGGAAGCAGACTGCGGTACAGAGCACGAGCGCGGGCCATGGCACGCCACGCTTATCGACTCGAGTGAAAACAGCGGGGGCTTTCTTTTCTACTGCCAGAGCGTACAATGTCCGCGAGCCAATGTACAGGTCCGAATTTGATGCACTGAGCACGAAGATAAGGACGATGGCGTTAATGATATTGTCGAGATGACGGATACCGGCGAGCGAGGCCGCTAGCTCAATCATGAGTCGACGGCTCAGAATCCTACTGGTTGATCTCACCAACGACAAATGGTGAAGCCGCTGCTCCCGCCTTCGAGCTATTTGCCACAAAAAGAGACTGACAGTTGAATCAGCATGCGTAAATTTGCTCGAGAAGATAGCAAACACTACTTGATTGGTACTTGGAACACTTAGACTCATAGAGAAAGAGCCTCCGATGTAAAAGACCAAGATCCGGAGAAATGTGGTTCTGATAGCCCTAGGCATCGTTTTCTGTGGGTTCTGTGCCTCCCCCGCGGTGATACCTATGAGCTCTATTCCGATGTAAGAGAATAGCGCAGTAATGAGGGTGCTCCAGAAGCCGAGAAACCTTGCTAGGGTTGCACTGTGTACTTCGCTTATCAGGTATTCCCCAAGAGGGCCGTATGGGGGTCTCCAGTAACGGAAACCGTAGCGGTCGTGCTGGGGATTACCACCGAGATCGATGACAAAACCCATGAGTATGAGACCGACAAGAGCTGTGACCTTGATGCTAGAGAAGACGAACTCGAGCTCTCCAAAGAAGCGAATACCAAGAAGGTTGACAAAGAATACTGTGGAAAACTCGGATCAGGTGCTGTTCCGCGTGCAGCGTAGGTATTCACTTACTTGCACTGATGAATGAGACTGAATCTTAGTCAGCGTCGATATCCAATTTAGAACAGCTGGCTCTACGCACTCATCCATACTTCAATGGGAACAGACAACGTCCAGTACTGCATTACAACACCAGCAGCGTTGATGTTGTTTGCGGTCTGGAAGAAGTACTTGAAGAGGTAGTTCCACCCAAGAGCAAAGCCAAAGGCTGGATCGACGAAGCGAGTCGAGTACCCACCCAGCCCTTTTCTGTGGGGTATGTATGCGCTCATCTCGGCGAGGGCTACCATGACGAAGTAGCAAACGATGCCCATGAATGTGTAGCCTACCACGAGACCGAGGGGTCCACCGCGGGTGAGGGCCGTGCCAGACGCAATGATAAGACCTGTTCCCAGTGAACCACCTAGCTGCCCGTCCGGGAGTATAAGAACCCCTTTGCGATAGATGTTGTTAGGGCCATGCTCACCGTGATCATGATTATTTGTCGAGATTTGAGGCCTCTATGGAGAGTCCCTGCGTCTTCGGAGCACTCCTGAAGCCCATCTTCGTCAAGTTCTACCGCCCGTTTCTCTTGAGTCGACATTGAAGCGATGGGGTCATCGACGGTCATCAACACCAAGCTGATTTTGTGGATGACAAGTTATAACAATCGTTGTGAGATAAGCGAGCTTTCAGAGCTGAAAAGAGCTTCGGCCGGTCACGAAGCACGACGCCGATGCAAAATTAGCAAGTTTGGCAGGAACTCTAAGTCTCCAAAGTGAAGGAAAGCTCGAAGCCTTGAGCTTGAGATAATTCTTCGATCCATGGCAATAACTAGGCACGAGGACAGCGAGCTGTAGGATGTTCGGATTCTAGTAGAATAGTTTGAGTCAACGCACACCACGACAGGGGGCTAAGAGTGACTCGCAGACTCGGACGCCGGATGCTCGGCCCGAGGATATCGGGGCTGCCGCGGTCGGAGACGGCGAGCAGGTGAAGGCTCCGTTTTGAGTGCTACCGTCTGATTACACGCCGTATCTTTCCTCATCCCAACCATCTCCGGCTCTCCACGATGGCAGCTCGACTTTCCTCTGCTCAGGACTATGAGTCTCTGGTCGACCAATATGACACCTGGATGTTCGACTGCGATGGTGTCCTCTGGCAAGGCTCCAACCCTGTCGATGGCGCGATGGATGTCCTTCAGATCCTCAGACATCGCGGTACGTTCTTTCATGTACACTTTCAGATATGATATCAATCGGAGGGTAGGAAAACGCGTCATATTCGTCACGAACAACGCCAGTCAGTCGCGTAAGAGCTATAAGAAGAAGTTCGACAAGCTCGGATTGGAGGTCCATGTAGTACGTTCATGCCTCTGTAGCTGAGAGCTGTCACGAACTGAGAACAAGCATTATGATATAGGATGAGATCTACGGCTCCGCGTATGCTTCTGCCGTGTACATATCAACGGTCATGAAGCTTCCGAAGGACAAAAAGGTCTTTGTCATCGGCATGTCCGGAATCGAGGAAGAGCTCACGGAAGAGGGTGTATCGTACATTGGAGGCACCGTAAGCTTCCATATTTTCCCTTTCCATCTCGCGATTCACCTCAGCAAGCATAGGACCCCGCAGATAATACTCTTGAGCCCTTCTCGCTCTCCAACTTTACGCTAGACACCTCTGTGGGCGCCGTCCTCTGCGGCCTTGATACGTCGATCAACTACACAAAGCTCTCCAAAGCATACCAGTACCTCACACGGAACCCCGTGTGCGAGTTCCTGGCGACCAACACTGATAGCACGTATCCTGCCGCTGGCGGCACGCTCATCGGCGCGGGATCCATCAGTGCACCGCTCGCTTTTGCTGTGGGCAAGGAGCCATTATGCATTGGCAAGCCAGCGAAGACGATGCTGGATTGCATCCAGGCAAAGTAGGTGTCAGTAGCTCATTTACGAAGAAGTGGTGCCGACTTTGCTTGCAGGGTACACTTCGATCCCAAGAAGACGATCATGGTTGGCGACCGCTTGAACACCGACATCCTTTTTGGCCAGCAAGGAGGCCTCGCGACGTTGCTGGTGCTGACAGGTATGCATATCAATTTGTTCTTGTCGAGGGGAGATTTGAACTTGCGTCCGCTGCAGGCATAACCAAGGAGATTGAGATTACAGGACCCAGCCCGTCGCCCATAGTCCCTGACTACGTGACAGCCTCAATCGGGGACCTGCGGGCTGTTGGCAAGCAGTAAATTTAGATATATTGATTCTCTTCGGGTGTATCAGTTAGACGTGTGGAATACCTAGACATGTAACACATTGAGGGGGCCATCCAACCTCCCCTGATGAACAAACTTTGTTGTCAAATAACAAGGAAAACCGAAGAATGTTAATGAGCACTTGTTGGGTGAAGGTAGGGCAAGGCTCCTCGGAGCATGAAACGCATAGAATATCATATCTTTCTCTAATGTAGGATTATACACGCTTGTACTGTTGTGCTGCTTACTCCTTATTTCGTCTTCTGCCGCATTTGCTCTGACCTGATTTGCTCCTCTGCCAGCCAGTAAACACCGGTGGTAACGAGAGCACCCAGCGAGCCTAAGATGTATCCAATGATGGCACCGAAGAGCGGAGGAAGCGGCCATGCCTAGATGACGTGGGCAAAGGAGCGCTAAGATAAAAGGATATTCATACCTGCCAGGGACGGTCCCAATCCAACGCTAGGGGGATGACACCAAACCAGCACCCGACAAGGGTTCCAATGGAGGGGTAGACCATGGCGCGTTCAATAGCGTTACGAGGGCTGTGGGATGGGTCAATCTTGGTCGGTTTGAGAATTAGTAAGGAGACTCACGAAAACTCGACGAAGAGGCGCGTCCAGTTGAACCATTTTATCCATGACGCAGTGTCGTTCCCCATGGTAAGGCGACCCAACGAGTATGCTGGCGCGAATACCGTCAAGAACGCCAGTATGAGCGACAAGAGGTAGGTGTGTGGATGGTGGCTACGGGGAACTTTGTTGTCAGACCGGAGCACAAATGTAATGAGGACCACAACGCACCTCAAGACTGGTGCTCCGAACAGTATAACGATGGCATGATACACAACAGATACCGTCAGAGTAAACACGGATGCCTTTCCATAGTCCTGTAGGATAATGAGAGGTGAAGCATTGGAAGAGGTCCCAAGGAAACGCACCGCAAACTTGGCTTTGCTAATCTCGCTCTGCTCGATCTTCTTCTCCGCATACGTCCCCCTAGAAGCCTGTTCGAAGTACCACATCCGTATCCATCCCGCCCACCAGCTTTGCAGGACAAAGACCCCGCCAGCAATCCATACGAGAGACAGCACGGGGCTGTACGCGAGTGTCTCAACGAGTGGGTGAGCCGGGCGATCCGTGACGCGGGCGGGGATGTCAATGAAGAACGAGGTGGTCTGCGGGAGGAACAGAGCGGAAAACGCGAGCAGGGATGTGTGTACGCCGACGAGGGAGGTGTACCGCGCGAACGGGAAGGGCTCGGGCGCGTACTCGCGCTCGGAGGGGTCCACGTCGGCCTTGGTGTAGACGCCTGGGATAGTGCTGCGGGCTGCGGGTTTTTGTTTGCGTGGCGCCATGGTAAAGGGTAGGGACGGGAAGGATTAGGCCCTAATTGACATGTACGAAGGAGTGAAGGTCAGGACGGGTCGACTGAACCTCGGGGAGTCGATGCGGACGGTTCGGAGTGGTGGTCGTGGCCGTGAAGGTGTTAGAGGGGTGACTGGCGACGACACTGCCGCATCGTGCCTTCTGGGGATGAAGTGATCACCACACATTCATGCTCAACATGAGCATTGTACACATGTACATGGAGATCAAGAGTCGTATACAGCCTCTCGCTGAATTCGACCACTGCCGGTGACCTCATTTCGAGTCCAAAAATGGGAGGTCTCAGCATGGACAGAATCATCACCAGCAATTTATGAGAGAGCACAAAAACATGGATTTTTGGGCATGGCCAAATCTTTCTGAAAATCGTATGATACCGTATGATAATGCAATCGTGTCGTGCTGGTAGGTGCTGGTGCTGTCGTTCCTCCTTGGTGCCTTCAAGGGGTTGAGAAGCGCGTGGAGGACTGTCGGGATTTGCCGAAGAGCTGCATAGTTGATTCAGCCACACATTCCCCCCATATTGAGTTGACCACATCGGCAACGGCCTCAGCGACCTCAAGGCTTCAAGGTGAGGGCGTCCTTATGCTAGGACGCTAAACGCATACTGACCGCTCACGTACTCACAAGTATCAATCTCTGTGAGTACCGTTTCTTGGATTGGAACGAAGAATCCGTCGAAAAATCGGGCGAGGGTTGGAAAATCGGAAAATTAGGAATGTCATGACGGAAGAGGATCGAAGGATGGGAGGAGGCGGATTCTCGCGCATTTCTTGGGAGTGAGTATGCTTGCTCAAATGCTGACCTTTTTGCCCCTGTAGATCAGCAATGGCTCAACGCGTCACTCTCCGCAAGCGCAACCCCTACAACACCACCTCTAACCGCCGCCGCGTTGTGAAGACGCCCGGTGGCAAGCTCGTCTACCACCACATCAAAAAGCTCGTCTCGCAGCCCAAGTGCGGCGACTGTGGTGTCGGTCTCCCTGGTGTACGTAGTGTAATCTCGTGATGTCGGAGGTCTGTTTGGCTGATTGACTATTGGTGATATCTAGGTCCCTACTCTTCGCCCCCGTGAATACGCCAATGTCTCTAAGCGGATAAAGACCGTTCGCCGCGCATACGGTGGGTCGCGGTGCGGTGACTGCGTGAAGTCGCGGTACGTCTCTTTCGCTTTATATCTCCCGTTCCCCTCTAAGCGGCACCATAGCATCCTCCGGGCATTCCTCGTCGAGGAGGCCAAGATCGTGAAGCGCGTCATCAAGAGCCAGCAGAAGGGTGGCCGCAAGTAAATTTTACTTGCGTCGTCAGGTTATCGCTGTCCATCTCTTTTTATGGCTTTCGGCATGCACCATATCATCATCCTCTATGCAATTATTGCATTCATGTACCACGGCCAGACAAAATGACAGACCTAACGGGTCCATATATGCGATTCACGCAGTTTGAGAGCAATGACAGAATAAAAGAGGATGTTCCTGCTGCTGTCATCATAACGTTCATCGCTCGTCTAATTTCAGACGTTAGGTGCGAGTTTACGCGTGGCAACCTCTTGTAAAGTCGCCCGAAACTTTACCTACAATGCTTTCGAGTGCGGTCTCCCTCTTAGACGATAAATAAGCAGACTAACATATAATAAAAGTATTATTACAACGTTCAGGATTGGACAATGTAATAAGGAAGAAATACTGGAGAAAGGGAAGATGACAACTGAAGGTGGCTGACGTTCTCGAAGATGGGAGGGAAGAAAGACCAGGTCACCAATGCCACACTCACGCAGCCTCGTAGGCAGGCGGAGGACCAGTGGATGAAGAGGTGCTGGGTACGAACTCATCCTCGAATTCCTCGTCCTGGTCCCCCATTGCTTGGTGCTTCATGCACCCTGGAGTGTCAATCAGAGACTCATATTGTCCCTGTTCCGCGAGGCCGACATCCTTGGAGCGTTCGCTCGGGTGAAGAAGTTGGAGCCGGTATTCAAACGCGAATTTGATGGACATGCAGCAAAAGACTGAAGCATTGATAGTATTCAGACGAGTGCATGGTTTGAAGAGAAAGGTAGACAAGCAGCGAGGTAACTCACATGCCTGAAGGATGAGTAGCCAAGATTGTGTCGCAATCGACCATCCGTATTGCCCGAAACAACTGAATTTACTGTGGGGGCAGGTCTACGGGACGTCTTATTAGCGCGTGCGCTGTGACGAGCAAACGCACTAGTATATACATCACCGATCACCCAGACGATGAACAGCCGCAAAGTGCAGACAGCGACCGCGGTACCCTTGACGAAGACGGACGCCTTCGTGTACAGGCTCATATGGTCAAGGCGCCTCTGCAGGGCGGCTTTGGCGCCAAAGAGCTCGAGAAGGCAGGCGGGGGTGAATGAAGCGATTGACAGAACTGCGAATGCCCCGTCCAGAACTGGATGCTGGCGTCAGCCCGTACAGGGGTGCAAGAAAGGGCAATGTGACGTACTGTCAGAAGGGAAAGGCTCCTTCAGCCATGAGACCTGCAAGCCCGTGCGTTGAGGTTGAGTTAGCGGTCCAAAGTAGTGGTAATCAGCACGTACGCTCCTGAGTGGTGAGTGAGACCTAATGACAAGGCGTTCAGGAAGATTGACTCACCGGATGAAGGACAAGATCGAGAGAGCCCCCGCGACTGAAACGAGCGTTAGCATTAGTACATCCATGATTCTGCACATGCCGACCCGCCCCTCAGTACACTCACAAACAATCGTAGGCATGCGGTAGTCCACCTTTTCCTGAGAAGGATCCTGGGCCGTTGTGCTGTGGGGGCTGGCCTCGTGTAGCTGAAGCATTGATCCCTCTGCCCCTACTACCATTGTAAACCGTACCATGGTAAGTCGGGAAGCGTTCACGCCCAAGCTGCCACGCACGCACCTCTCGATCCTGCTCGAGGCTGCATCTTGCGAGCGTGCTTGTGAGGCGAGAGCTTCCAGAAAGAGGATGGACGCCGTCTGTTGAAGCGCATTCTGCTCAATATGCGTTTAAGCCTGCGGCAGGAAGGGGCGAAGAAGAAGCTGTATACTAGCTGTATGCTGTGTAGTGGGGCCACCCAAGGCTTTCAAGCAGACCAGAATACAACCGTCGCCCTCGAAATCCAAGAAACTAGTCAAACCCACAGGTTATTAGTGGCGGTACCAGGTTGTACCACGGAATCATCCTTAAGGAGATCAGTGAACGCACTGCCCGGGTTGGGGTTGATAGGCATCCATCGCCTCGGGTGGGGCAACGGTGACAAGCCTGCCAGATTAGTATCTGGGATGACCATGAAGACGGTAGGTCCGGTCCGGTCTTTAGTACAGCATCGGAGAGATTCCGACGTACTGGAACTTGTTGAGGTGCTGAAGACTCTGGACTTAGAGGGAGTCTCGTCACAGTACTTAGAGACTTACGCTGTTCTGACACGCGACTCGCGAACACCCTCGGTTCCTATTATGATAGTCCATCAGGGCCCCTGTTCGCCCCACAATGATATGTCTGGTATGAGCCACGCCCCCGCCCCATCTTAGTGAGTACTACCACTCAACCTATCTCTCACCTCACCATCAGTATCACCTTAAAACGTGAACTGAGTCTCGTTTCTGGCGCGTGTACTGTCACTCTGGGCTTTGCATGTAATCCACCTGTGCGAGCTCCATGGTGGCCCTCTTCAGCTTCGACTTCGCCAATCTAAGCAAAACTATCATACTTGGAGAGTATTATTACAGATTATGGGGTACGAATGTTGTGTGTGGAGAAAGGAAGGGACGACGGCGAAAGTAATTCGCAAGGCGATCCACGTACTCGTAGATGAAAGGAAAGAAGGACCGGACACACGACGCTCACGCTGCCTCATATGCAGGTGGAGAGCGCGTGGATGAAGATAGGCTAGCTAGGGGCTCAGCGCTCATCCTCAAAGTCTTCGTCCTGGTCACCAAGCACGATGTGTTTGGTGCGTCCCGGAATTGGCGGACCTTGCTCGTCTAAAGGCACATACTGACCCCGTTCCACGAGGCCAATATCCTTCGGACGTTCGCTAGGGTGAACTAGTTGGCAGCGGTATGAAATGGCAAATTTTGTCGATAGAAAGCAAAGGACTACGAGATTATGGGGTGTGTGAACAGCTGACAGGGAGGTAAACGGGCAGACGTGAACTCACGAGCCTGAACGACGAGTGCAAGCGATTGTATCGCAATCGAACCTGTATAGTCCCCAAAACATCTTACCTCTCTCGGTGGGCAGGTCTACAGAACACCTCATTAGCGCATGCATCGAAATGACCGGACGAAATGGACGCATACATCGCCGATGATCCAAACGACTAGTAGCCGTACAGCGCTGACGACAACAACGATGCCCTTGACGAAGATGGATGACTTCGTGTACAAGCTCATGTGATCGAGGCGCCTCTGCAGGGCGGCTTTGGCCCCAAAGAGCTCGAGGAGGCAAGCAGGGATGAGGGATGCGACTGCGAGTACTGCAAATATCCGTTCCCGCGCTATGTGCGGGCATGAGCTTGTACAGTGTGATGTAATGAGGGGCGGCACGTACCGTCAGAAGGAAGGGGCTCCTTTATCCATGAGATCTACAATGCCATGTTCAGACCCCAGTGGATTCGGAGTTCGAGACTAATGTTAACATGCACGTACAGTCCTAAGGGGCGAATGAGCAAAACGATGAGGATGGGCAGAGAGAAGAACATACCAGATGAAGAACCAGATTGACAAGGCGCCTGCGACTGCAACGAAAGTCAAAGGTCAACGTTAACTTGAGGCACAGTGATCTCCAGCAGCTAGATGAACCCCAGGTGTACTCACAGACAATAGCGGGCTGACGATAGTCTATCTCTGGTTCCTTGGAAGGACCCTGGGCCGCTGTACTGTCGGGGCCGTCCTCCGGTAACTGAAGTGTCGCCGCTTCCGTTTCCACTGTCGCAGTGTAAGCCACGAAGTAGTTACTCAAGATCGTCCATGCTGAAGCTGCCACTGCACGCACCTCTCGAACCGGCTCGGGGTTGTGTAGGGATGAATCCCGTTCCAAAGTGCATCTTGCAGTGCTCAAGTTCAACGGGCGACGAAGAGTTGTACTTGCTGTAGTCCTGGGGCGCTTGTTCGTGGGTCACGGACCAGAAGATGATGGATCCTTGCAGCGCGGTTTGTATGGGGTGCACTTATGTAGCTTCCGTTGAAAGGCAGCGAGCAGAGATAGCGGGGGGCCAACAAAGAATTTATTGTATGGGCGCTGCGGCGGAAATGCCCCCATTAGCACTCGAACATCAAGTTCAAGGTTTAATACAACATGTTGTCGTCCCTGAGGATATGATCAATAGATGCAACCGCCAGTGGCTATGGGGCACAGTGGCGTTGACAGGCACGACTCACGATGATAAGCCCGCTGAATCAGAGTAAACTGAGGTAGGGTTGAGCCGGGCGTTGCATAGTTCAGCATCCGAGGAAAGAAGCCTAAAACTTGTCCTATTAGACACATTGTAACCGGTTGTGGACCTAGGATGTTAGTGATCCAGGAGAAAATCGCCGTGGCAAAGACACAAGCTGCGTTTCGGCTTGCGACCTCATAAACAGCCTCCGATCCATCACCCCTGTTAGCACTGAGATGATGCATCTGTGTCAGCATGTAATACTGGGCAATGGTTGATATTTGCCTGTGTTCACAGCCTATCATCAAGCTCTATCTCACATACACATCTTTGTTCCTTCAATTGTGCGTTTGAGGTGATGCAGCCAGAGTCAGGTGTGCGAAATGAACTTGACATATGTATTGCCCATCAAGACGTCTGAGAACCGCATAATCCCAGAATCCTTTCGTTATGCGTATATACTCGCATCATGACATTTAGGGAAGGGGAGATAGGATTATCAGTGCACTGGTACGAGGCTACAGGGGGTACGTGAGGTGATCGTGCATGAGATCGTACAAGAAAAACAAGAAAGCTAACACCTGTCCATTACTACCAAAGCGAAACAAACAGACTTCAGGCCGTAGCAACCCCGCTTGCGTTTACCGCGCCGAGTGCAGAGGGAACCCTGACGATGTCACGTCCCTCTCTTCCGACGGGTCTACCCAATGCGTCGGCCTGGGTACGCTCGGCCCGTCAAAGTCAGCGAACGGGTCATCGCCCTTCTTGTCGTCCTGATGCATGTAGTCGCCACCTGCCAGATCGTATCCGGGAGGCTTGCTGTCCGCATCGACGTGGGGCGGAGGTCCTGGCGGTGGAGCGTACGAAGGCTGGTACGGCATCTCAGGGCCGTTGTACGGGGGCGAGTAGTACGTGGGGTACGCGTCCGCGCGAGCCTGGCTTGAGGGTGCTCTGAACGAGTTCGCGGGGCTCTGTGGGTCACGTAGCTGGCGCCAGTATGCGAATGCAAGGGCAGTGAAAAGTATGCCAACAACTTGAAGTCATGGCAGATCAATTAATGCCGTTTGTGGGAAAGCATAACGGACGTACCTATTTCGGCTAGAAGGGTAATGATCTCTGCCCAGGAGTCCCTAGTCCACTGGCTGTTACAGACTAGAACGTAATTCAGCGCTGTTCCCGGGTCTGGGTACACTCAACTCACAATCTTGAGGATTGTCGCCGCTGTAATCGTATGATTGTCCCCAGATGCCGAACACCTGTGGATACGAGTTAGACCATGAACCAAGGGCCAGGACTTGGTTCAACTTACCGTTGTGTCAGAGTCGCCAGCCGAGACAACTTGTACGCATTCTTCTATAATATCTCCCTGAACTCACTTGTTAATATATATTGAGATGCTACAGGAACGTTTACATACTTTGAATGTCCAGTGCGTTATAGTTCGCATGAAGCCGACCGCGACAACCGCCACTGCCGACAAACTTGAGCCTAGCGCATAGAAACGTATGAGGCGAACGTTTTGCTATAATTAGACCTGGATGAGAACGTTACTGATCGCAAATGGGGCATCAGACACACCATGATGGAACCGGCGAGACCAAGCGCCTCGATAGCGCATGCAAAAGTGAATATGGAGCCTTGCACAATGGCGAGAGGCGCCAGCTTGGGTAGGTTATCTGCGAGGCCATGAGATCATGCTCTTCTGCCAGGTCCGAGTATGACTTACTATTATCATCCCACTTGAGCTCCTTGAACGCCGATACCTATAGGGGTAATTTAGGACACGGACATGTGTAGCGCTGAGATACACGTACAGCCCTGTATCACGAGATCGATTAGCATAGCGACGTTGCTGTACTCTGAAAGACACTCACCAGACCAGAGACCATAGCCCAGAGAACAAAGCACCTAGATGAACGACATTGAGTGTATCCAACACGTTGGGTGTCCAGGGTACCCACAGCAGATGACGACTGATCGCAAGTTTCGGCGATAGACTCTATTCACGAAGGTGTATGGGGGTGGAGCAGCTAGTCGGATATCAGAACTGATAACAGAAGAATCTGAGTGTTCACTGCACTCGCCTGCAGATGGGTTTGACAAGAGACGGTCTCAGTCTGACGTCAGCGCCGAGGTGATGGAAATACGCACCTCCAGGTGGACTTCGTCTTGAGTCCATGATTCGTTGAGCGTGTTCGATTCGATTTCGGATTAGAGTGATATACAGCAAAGAGAATCGTCGATGGAGAAGTGGTGGTTAATTGCCAAGGGGAGGTACACGCCGCAGCTACTCTCAAGAGCACTAGCACTGCCGCAGCCGAGGAGCTGTGACGTTCCCACGGCTCGCAGCTCGTCGAGTGCGACGCGTTGCCTTTTGCACTCCCTTTGCTATGCATGGCTGGATTGCTGTCTTCTAGACTATTGTCTTCAATGCCAGCCACCAGGTATCTCCGCAGGTGTTGTTTGAACAGTACGACGTTTTGCTTGCGAACAGGAGAACGAAGACGGAGATTGGTGGTCTAGCCAGTCCTATCGCCCGTGTGCAGGTAAGCACGGCGTTCACTTTTACGCCTATCTTTTGTACATTCTTTCTGACGCGTTGAAATAGAGCTCTGCCTGAACCTGACTTCTTAAAGAGTGACCACATCGCTGAATGAATCACCTGCATGGGCAATCATCGCATTCATGAAAGTTAACGTTATGCGCCGGGCTTGACGGAAGTTTGCTGAAGTTAAGCGCTCCGCGGAAGTCATATGACAACTGGCACCTAGCAGCAAGAGACAAAATGACGTCCAGCACCAGCAGCCCCGTCAATTCGGCTCTCGCAATCAGTCGCTGTGCAGACTGTGCTCAGCCCGCTTGACATCTCCTGACATCAGACGTTGAAATCCTTGTCCCAGTTGGTCGTGACGCAAGACGGGATCAAATGTGCATTATCCGTGCCTGATGGTGTGCTCGCAGAAGGCTATCGAATTCGACAAACAAGGCATTCGGACCACGATGACTCGGTCGAAATGCCCACGAAAGGCGCTGGGAAGGAGCACCATGAATCAGCTCTCAGTTGCTTACAAAGCACATGTTGTCCACAGTCATTCGCCTTCGCGCTCGGCTTTACGCGTCTGAATCTACCCCTATCTCATCGCTGCTCGGGAAATGACAAAGCAACATATGCTTAGTTCTCAGAGCTTTGGAAGCCTATAAAGTCAGGGTAAGTTGTGTTCCTGCTTTCATTCTCCTCACAGATCTCGCCCTCCCCACACCCCATACACTCATCAGCATCATGGCCATTGAAACCCTTTCCCCTCGCGACGTCCACGCCACTCTGAACTACTATGCTCCCAAGGACGCCGAAGGCCCATACCACTACGTTTCAGATCCCCCCGAAGGTGTCCCCAAGACCAACGTCACAACTGAGCCGCACGAGGCGGTCATCCACAATGTCCGCGGCAAGGAAGACACCGTCGGCCTCGATAAGACCGGTTTCCAATATGTCCGCTATCCCAGCAAGGAGAAGCTCTTCAAGGATGAGGAAGCAATCAAGACTGCATACTACAAGGAAGTTGAAGATCTATTGAAGCAGCATGCGGGCGCCAAGAAGGTGTTTATCTTCGACCATACTATCAGGTAAGACTGTTGTCCCTTCAATTGTTGGTTCCAGGTATTCATTGCCCTTGTAGGCGTCCTCCTACGCCCGAGACTCAGAACACGAAGGAATATCGGGGCCCTGTGGTATGTCAACCTGTCTGTTCGTGACATTAGTCTTATTCTCCAACTACAGCAATACGTCCACGTTGACCAAACCACCGAGGCTGCCATCGCCCGTGTCCGTGACCACATGGGAGACGACGCCGAGCGCCTCCTGCAGGGTCGATTCCGCATCATCAACGTCTGGAGGTAAGCCTTGTTTCGACACCGTCCCAGAGCAATCATCGATATTCACCATCCACGCGCGCAGACCAATCGAGAACACCGTTGCGCACAACCCGCTCGCGCTCGCGGACTTCAACTCCGTAGACGTCGACCACGACCTCATTGCCGCGCGCCTGATCTACCCCCACAAGGTCGGTGGCACGTTCACCCTCCAGCACAACCCATCGCACCGGTGGAACTACCTCGCGGACCAGACCGTCAACGAGGTCGCGCTCATCAAGTGCTTCGACTCTGACTTCAGCAGGGCGCGCATGACTCCTCACACAGCCTTCCAGGACTTGACCAGTCCAGCAGATGCGCCTCAGAGGCAATCAATCGAAATCAGGGCCCTGGTTTTCGATCTCGAGTAGACATGATTTTGGTTAGTCGGATTAATGCCAAATTGTACCCTAGACCTATAAGAATGTAGCTCGTCATTTCGGTAATGTTAATTGGATTACTGTAGCTACACGACCTTAAGTTCGTCACGCATCACGCTTGGCTGGTCTTGCGAACTTAGGACAGTGTTTGTCACTCATCACAAGGGTTTTTGGACCTCAATATGTGACAAAAAAAGTAGAACGGCTATGGGTCTGTTATCTAAGTGTGTTTCAAACATTTAACTGGTGTTTAGTAAACCTCTAATAGCTACGAAGAAACCCGAATGCGTCCACAATGACCATACTCATGCTGCGGGAGTAAAATATCGAGCCCTCCCTGAAGATACTAAGGTACATTGAGTTTAAGTCGTTTAAAGTTGGGTATTAAGGAGGCACGTTAACGAGTGTACGGTTATGGCACCATGGTTAGAGTGCTGTAAAGACACTTACTGGGCATATGAGAATCCAGTGCTTATGACCAACAGGCGACAGTCTTCCATGGCAATAGAGTTCACGTTCTTGAAGCTGTAGAATGTCATGATTTGGCTGCTACTCGTCACTGGGACGACAATATTATCACGGCTCTGTGGGCTACTAACTTAAAAATTGTAGATTCCACCGCTTCAGTCAAGCTCGAGCCCGAAACCTGCGTGGTCGGAAACCTTTTTGGGACGTCACGCAGGGTGGGTGAAAACCCTTAGTTCAAGGTCACGCGTTAGCCAGACATTTGAACTATCGTCTAGGCTGAACTTGATTCTCGTCACATGTCACGCAAATTTCTTTTGAACTTAAGGTCGTGTAGCTACAGTATTACATGTAAGATTGACTATGAAGACACATCTCTGTGATGATACCCGTGGTGGCGAGTTTTCCAAAAGTCCTGAACCGCTGACGCATCCATTCGTACCAAGTACTCCTACAAAGCCGATGACATTGCGAATTCGAAGCTAAGTTGATCTCGGAGACTTCGTAAAACCAAGCGTAGCCTTGATTTTGAGTAATATGACGTTCCTATTATCTGTCTCTTGAAGATCTTCATGATTGTACTATCTAACTCTTCACCGTCACAGTGATCAACTTCGGATGACATGGCACTACAGTGGTGGTGTGGTTGGTTCCTGTTTTTTTACCCCTCTGGCTCTACACTACTCATGCCAACAAGCCTGGAACTATACTACGGGGCACCCTGCGCCAAATAGGCATCATCCCTTCTTCGCGTGTTTCTTTGGAGCAGGCAGATTCTTTCGCTTCTGGGCCTTGCAGCGTCAGAATGCCGAATGTAATTCCTAAACCATCTTCACGCCCATCCTGTCACACCGTTCACGATGAGCATATCGATTTCCGCAGGACGACGCATGAGAGGAACTTACGGAGATAACCACCATCGCCTCCGCACCTAGCAGCACCTTCTCCCACCGCTTTCCATCCGGCAGACGCGGCAGCAAAATGTCTGCACACCTACCATGGACCCCTTCAGGCTCTTCGGCGATCTGATTATGCGTGCATCTCCACTCCCCATTCACCTTTATCACCTCCGGCGGCATGTCCAGGTGGCTGCTGCATTGCGGTGTGTAAGGGTTCATATCTCTGATACAAACGTACTCCCGCGGCTCGAAGCGTCCCCTGCTGATCTGGTAAAGGCAAGCAAAACGCGTGCCGTACGTCGATTCGCATTCCCACTGGCGGCCGAACCCGGTGACCGCGTGCAACTTGTGAGCGCCGCTTGGAACCCCTTCATCCCAACGTACTTCGAGGTGAAGTACCGACGCCGAACGGGCGCGGTCGACATATTCCATGATAGTAGAGAGTGGGATGAGAGTGGTCGTTTCGTTTATACGCCCATTGCGATCTAAATGAATCGTAACAGCAAGGAGCTGAGACTCGGGTTTGAGCAGGAAAGAAGAGATGTCCCCCGCCGCTCGTGAGACTGGGGATTGACTAGGTAGAATGATAGGCCGAACTGATACCATCTCAACATCTTCCTCGTCTTTCGCGAAGAACCTAAACTTGCAGATATGGGGCAACTGGGAATTATCTGCACATTTGTTCAAGACAATCCTGCGTCCAGCGAAAGTACCCGAGGAGAGGTCGCATATGAACAGCTGCGTGACATCAGAGTTGTCGGGGAGGAGGGCAAGGAGCACGAGATCGCCTGGGAGAAATGAGAATGACCACAGTATATGCATATGAAGGTCCTAGAGAAGGACGTATATCAGCCCCCTACTCGGATTCACGCATAGCAATTTTAGCATCAGAAATTCACGTACAAAAATAAGTTCGCCAGACGTCCAATCCCAAATCTTTAAAACTGACGTGGGCTGATGACTTCTGAGCAAGACGCCCAATCGAGACCCATGAACTTGACAGCCATCAATACGGTCGGCCCTAATTTCGTTTTCCTCGTAAACTGAAATGTCCCCATATGCCGCTGGATGACGTGCGCCTGTCGATAACTTGAAAAATATAACCTTCGTCGAAGACCTTGTGATACCTCCGTTCATGAGCGGGCGCACAGCAACGAACGACTGACTGCACTGACCCCTCTTCAGCATTCCCAACGACAACCAGCAGGTCTTGCGCCGGGTCAATGGCAATAGAGTAATCTCTCATGGGATGCCCAACCATCCAAGTCCTCGGTGGAACATGGGCGCTTGCAGACCCTATCTGCCTGCATACGACGCGGCCTGACCTACCGATAGCGAGCACATCCCCGATGAAGGCCCAGCACACCGCATCTCTGCAGTCACCAATGACTTCCGGGTCAGACCAGGAAAAAGCACTCCAGACGCGACGGTGTGCGCGGAGCTTTTCCAGGCGAGATTGGGCACTGGAAGCCTCGCAGTCCGGCAAGGGATCATACATGCATGATTCCTGTAACTCCGTCCAATACTGGAGAAGGACACTGTTCTTGAAGGTGTGCCAGAAGTGCCGGCATGCCTAAAAGAGATCGTCAACAATCTATCAGCCACGGAAACTGACGATGTTGAGGGGGAATCTTACACGTTTGCAATGCACAAGAGACTGAAGTCCAAGTTCGAGAAAAACGAGCACTAGCACTTCCTCAGGGAGACTGAAAATGACGACGGTGTTGCCCATGCTGGGGTCAAGACAGGAGTGCGTTCAGCTTTGACTGTAAATGTACAGATGGCAAGTCGCCGAATGGTTGCGGTAAGCGATTTGGAACCTATCGACTAAATCAAGGAGCGGGTAAGCGACGCATCCAACGACATAAGAACGGACAATTTACCGTGAAACCCTGGTAGTACAAGTAAAGGCAGAACGTCGAGACGGTCGTGGACGTGCTAGCTAAATCTCGACGCCTTATATCTAGCCAGCATTCCATCCTGCTATGGATTCACCGCTTCTCTTCTCCCGAAGGTCTCGATGCCAAACTATGCCAAACTATGACGTCGACATGGATGCGGATCCCTTGCGGATCCCAGCGGGAATGCTTGTGTGGTTTGTTCAGCAGTAGAGCTTTCCGTTGTCCGACTCGGACAATACATGGGCGAACATTGGGTTCGCGTCGTGGTAAAGTCCGAAAGGGCTACTGGCTACCCCACAATCCTCTATTCAGGCCGGGAACAACCTCGTCTCGCCAGGAACGCCATTGACAACAACATGTCCATCACGTTCTGCTCCCATCGATGTCCTCGGTTTCGACCATTAGACGACATCAAGACACGCCACACGGGCTTGCGGTTGCTTGCGGCTGCCATGGCCAAGAGACCAAGATGCCCGTGCCCAGAGAAGTCCTGAGTGCGATGATTAGACACACTAACTTAGAAGTGGAAGCTAAAGCCATTGGAACGAGTCAAGTGCCTTGCCGACTTGCGTCATAGACACGAGGTCAAGTAGTCGCTTGTGCGCGATATTAGCTATGAAGTTAGTCTCGGATAAATGCATCTTGAATCTCAATCACCAAGGTCGAATTCCAGAACCAAGGAATGTCGCTCTGGCAATATGAAGGTTGGCACACATCAAGAAGGTTATGCGAAAGCACGGAGACTGTGATTGCCCATAGCATAACTGGTAGGTGCGCGACGCATAAATGTGACGAAAAGGGAGGAAATACATGGACCAAGTCTGCTATGCCCAATCATCCGAGACACGACGAGAAGACTGCGCTTTTACTCTGCGTCAACGACCGCGGTTTGGAGGCCCTGACAAATAGGTATCCCGGTCAGTCGATGCGTTGATGAGGGATCAGCCGATCCGAGGCTTACCTTGAAGGAGACGACAGGGACGTGGCTGGCGTACGTGAAGAGCTTCTCCTTGGCGTTCTCCTCGTCATTGCGCTTGCCTATCACCCCAAAAAGAACAAGTTAGCCATTCGCCCAGTCGCAGTTCATACACGCGGTGCAACAACCGGCCCAGGAAGTGAAAGATTGAAAGAGAGACGCACGCTCAAGCTTGATTCTTATCCGGTGGGGGACGGTTTTGATGCCCTGCGCCCAGAGAGCCTGGTTGAGCTTGGGGTCGATCCGGACGTCCGAGGTGCCCATGGCCTTCTGGGCGAACGTGACGACCGACTTGACGGCCCAGGGGGCACGCTTCTTGAAGGAGCGGCCGTGCACGAGCTTGTGGAGGTGGACGGTGTACTCGCGGGTGACGACGTCCTGGAGGGCAGAGCGGGTCTTGCCGCCGGTCTGTAGCAAAATAAAAGGGTGCAAAGAAAGGGATGGGGATGATGAGCTATGTGCGCGTTCGTTTGGAGGCGGGTGGATGGGGATGGTGCACCTTTTTCGTGGGTTTCGTGGGGGCCTGAGCGATGGGGGGATTTGTTTAGTGTGCGAGCAGCATGACGAGGAGGTGGGCGAGGACGTACCATGGCTTGAGGCTGTCGGTGTCGGTGAGCTGATATCTACAGGCTGATTTCGTCCCGCACCAGTGTTCGTCACTTTGGCTGTGTTTGGTCCACCACTAACATAAGGTTTCAGCGGCTTCAGCTGGGTTGTACAGTTTTTCGGCAAGCACCGAAACGAAGGGTCCTCGTTTCCTCGTGGCACTTGCCGCGGCCCGCGAAGGGAGACGTTGTTTTCCCGACAAGGCACCTCTGATCATTGACGTTTCCGTTCCTAGTGAGAACACCAAAGACGAGATCGTCACTCCCTTTGTCCCTCGGTTGAATCGATGGGACCCAGCCCCTGCTATCTCTACGTGCCGCACAATATGGAACAAGGGCCAAGCGCATCAAGTTGCCTGGTTTCATTCAAACGTCGTTGAGGTGCCTTCTCATGCTGAGCCATGCACACGCGCACGACAGAGTCCTTTGTTTTCTTACCGGGCTAGAACTTGTATAAAAACTCGCGTCGCGTCGGGGCACACCTACTTGTCACCCGCCCCACTCTCTTCGTTCTTCAGTGGCTGCCCTTTCTTGATCCAGTATCTGCCCTCTTGCTCCGTCTGTCGTTCTTGAAGCTGCTTGAGCTCGGTTCTCACTGTCACTTCGCTCATACCATCTTCCATACCAGCGCTAGCGCTCACATCACATCTTCAACTACCCAGCAACCAACAGCACCTGCTTTACCATGCGCTTCGCCGCCGCTCTCGTCACCCTGTCCGCTTTCATTGCCACTGTACCAGCGGCGATGATATTCCAACGCCAATCCATTCCCAGTAGGTCCTCGTAGCATTCGGATCGACGCATGCGTTCTCATGCTCTAATCTCCCAGCTTGTGCCACAAACTGTCTTGCGAGCGCAGACATGGGCGACTGTCAGGAGGGAGACGACACTTGCCTCTGCAACAACCAGGCCTTCATCAACAGCACCACCTCCTGCATCCAGTCCACATGCACTGGTCAGGACCTTCAGACGGCCGAGTATGACGCCCAGCAGCTCTGCCTCGCTGTTGGTGTCACTCTTACCGCTTCGAGTGCTGCAAGCACTTCTACTTCGTCAGTCTTCATTTTTTCTCGTCTTGATATCGACCGTGGACTGACAGCTTCATAGGAACAGCACAAGTACTGTCAGCAACAACGGTGCCATGTCAAACTCGATCAGCATCTTCGCAGGCGCCGCGGCGATTGCCCTCGGTGCGACGCTTCTGTAAACCGCACCCCTGTTTTCGGCGTCAATAGCGGCCTTCCTCTTTTTCTCGTGTTCGGATTGTCCGCAGCGCACATATATCCACTCCTCCAGCTCCTGGTGCTGGCCGTGGGCGGACATTGTATCCTTATCTCCATAGCATGGATTCTTAGTTTATTCTTGAGTTATTTCGAGCACTTTAATGTCGGTGATATAAGGGACTGCGGATCTGTTTTGTATGTAGCCTAACCACTAGAAATTTGCCAATCTATGTATGTGCATCCATCTGCTTCTCGCCGTTCAGATGTCCGTGCCAGTCGATGACACTTTTTGCTCGCTCCACAACTTATCATAAAGATTGCGACGTGGTGGGCTTGGCATCACGGAGACGATCTGCGCGTTGGTGAGCGCTTCCGATAGCCGACACGAGGCGGAAGACAGTAACGCGCTGGCTGCGGTGAAGCGTCGACTCCTTCATTTCTTTGCCTGTTGACCGTCGGGTTCCTAGACTTGCAGTTGGGCCTGCACATACCCCTCCTCCTTCCCCCTCCTTCCTTGTTTGTACGCTAAAGTCGGCAGCACCAAGTCTGCGACTGTTTCTCCCACCCCTCGTACAGCCGGCAGCCCGGAAAATCCTCAAACGCAAGGCCCTGTACAAGAAATAATCCACTCGGGAGTGTCGTTAGCCCACCATGATAGCACGACGCGCCCGTTCCCCGCTCCTCCTTCTCGCCGGCGTGCTCATAGGCCTCCTCCTCGGACGTGCTTTCCCTAACGTGCGTACACCACCCCCCTCTCGTATGATAGAGTTTTGTACTCAATGGAATTCCCTGGGACTTCGCACGTGTGCTGCATCTGGCTTCACAACCCACAATCGCAACGACGAAAACAGTACAACAGTCGTCTGCCCATCTTCGTCTCCCGCGTGACCTCATCCAACAAAGTCACCCTCCCCACCCTCGAGCAGCGCCGCCGCGTCCTCGACCTCCTCACCACCCTCACGCCCCACTACACCACCGAGTGCACGCGTAGCTCGCAACCTCTCTACGCCGAGCAGGTCCGCGAGCGCTATGCCTCGCTTATCGGTCACCAGGCCCCCTCGCGCACATCCAACTGGTTCTCGTCATGGGGCTTCTCAGGGCTCAACGACTCGCCCAACGTGGACGCCGCGACGCAACAGGCGATCATCGGGGGCAAGGAGCACAAGTACTTCTTCGCGATCAACCTGTACAACTCATTCGACGTCATCCCGGACCTGTTCGCGACGCTCTTTAGGGTCAGCTCGATCCTGGGGTACAACAACGTGTTCGTGTCGATCTACGAGAACGGCTCGTCGGACCAGACCAAGGCGCTCCTTCGCATATACGACGCGCTCTGCCGCAGCGTCGGGCTGAGGATCACGATCCGGACGTCGACGCGCACGAGGGGCGCGTTCAACCACCGTATCGAGTACCTCGCGGAGGTGCGGAACCAGGCGTTCAACCCGCTGCACGAGCTGCGGGACGCGCACAATGAATACTTCGACTCGATCATTTTCATGAACGATATTTTGCCCTGCGTGGACGACCTCCTGGAGCTTATCTGGCAGAGCAGGAGGAATAACGCGGGTATTACGTGCGCGGCGGACTATATGTACCACGAGGAGCTTGTATGTTTTGCATTTATCTCCCGTTTCAGCTTGGCGTCTAATCGTGCGCATAGGGTTCACCCGTGTTCTATGATAACTGGGTTGCACGCGACATCAACGGCACCGCACTCGAGAACGCTCCCTTTGAGACGATCTTCCACCATACCTCGTCCCAAGAGCGCTTCCAGCTGCACCTCCCCATCCAGGTCCAGTCCTGCTGGAACGGCATCGCTGTGCTGGATCCTGCTCCCTTCTACACGCCGCCATACGTTCGCTTCCGCATGGCCCGGCTAATGGAAGAAGAGTGCTCTGCGAGCGAGTGTTCGCTCATCTGCAACGACTATTGGGAGGCGGGTTACGGAAGGATTATGATGGTGCCAAGAGTGAAGCTTGCGTATGATCACGTATGTCTCCCTCTATGCGACCCCCCTCTCCCTCCTTCGCTATTCTATCTCATCTCTGATCTTTTTCTTTGACGACGATGGCTAATTTCATTTCTGCAGAGGGTATGGGACATCATCCACCCCTCGCGGCGCAACCTCTCCGCAATCAGAGGCTACGTCCGCCTCGGTGGCCTGCCCGACAACCCGCGCACGGATCCCCAAGATCGCTCGTGGTTCGGTCCGCACGACCGCCTGTTCACACCAGAGGAGAGCGAGGAGCTCGATTTCCAGGCCGGTCCTTCGCATGGTGCGTCCCTTCTCTCTCTCCCTCCAATTGTTTCTTGCTGTAAATTCTAACGATGACGATGTTATCTAGTGTGGTGTTGGGGATGGGACGGCGCTGGTGATCTCGATGGACCCGACGTGGACCCGATCTGGGAGGAGATGCCTGGTCGCTCGAAGGCGGCGGATGCGGTGAACGTTAAGCACTTCAGGAGTCTGCCTGGATACTAAAACTCTAGATAATATATACTAATGCGATGATTTACGTGGGTCTTGTACTAGATTCCCTTCCACATTTCTATTTTCTCGCGAGATTGTGTGATTTTCCGACAATTCAAGTGAGGGCGGCAAGCGATTATTGAGCTAATGAACGCGCGAGCCGCGAACGACGACACTACTGATACATTTTCACGTTTGAAGACAGCGATGCACCAACTTTATGTCTCCATCTTCACCTCCACCTCCGCGTTCCCATTATCGGCGCCAGCACTGTTACCCCCAATGCTAAACCACTCGTCATAATAAATACACTCCACGGGGTTCGTCGGCCCCTTCTCATGGCAGAAATCGAACACGGGGCACGCCCCGCACGGCGCCTGCGACCAACCAAGCCGGAGGCGCTCCTGCCGCACCGCGCGGTACACGAAAGCGCCGCCGGACATGTCGTCGAACGCGGACGCGACGCCATCGGGCGGGGAGGCTTCGCGCTTGAACTTGTATTTCGACTTCGAGGATTTCGATTTTAAAGATTTGGACGACTTTGATTTTGCCTTTGATTTTGCCTTTGACCTCCTCGACTTTGATTTCGAGCGGGGCTCCGAGTCGTCGCTGTCGTCCGAGTCGGATCCGGTGTCGTCTGAGTCTGAGTCTGCTCCGCGTTTTTTGCTTCGCGATTTGCTCTTGCTCTTGCTTCGCGATTTTGACTTCGCGCGTTTTTTACTCCTCCGCCCGGTGTCTTCGTCGTCGTCGTCGCCCGAGCCTGACGCATCCTCGTCCGAACCGCTAAGGGTGTTGCTGCGCTTTCTCCGCTTCTTCGACTTCGACTCCGCTCCGCTTTCCTCCCCGCCGGATTCATCGTCAGAGCGCGAACGCTTCTTGCCCTTGCCATTCTTCTTGCTAAATGAAGCTTTTTTGCGCGGACTTTCGTCCTCTGAGATATCCTCGGAATCTGACTCAGACTCAGAGGCGGAAGCGTCTCGGCGACGACGCTTTTTGTCACGCTTGACGGAAGACGACGCCTTGCGTTTGCGTTTCTTGGTCGACCTGCCGTCGCTGTCCGAATCCGAACCTGATTCCGAGCCTGAACCCGAGGCACTGTCCGACTCGTCCGACTCGTCAGCCTGGCCACCCCAGGTCCCAGCAAGAAACGCAGGGATCTACGAGAACGGAGTTTTTCGTGAGTGATTGATCGCAAAATAAGAAATTATATACGCACCTTCTCGATTTCCCCGTCCAGCTCTAGTACCTTCAGCAACATCTCAACATGCTCAACTCCCAGCTCCGTGTTGGCAATTTTGCGTTTGCTTAGGAAATGCTGGATTTCCTCCGAGGACGGATATGCGGGGGCCGCGCCGGGTGCATAGAGGCGGAATTGGTCTGGCCTGTCTTTATTGGTCCGTTTTGCGGGTTTGGGGAATGACTGTAATTATTAGGAAAATGTTCTGCAGAAGTCACGTTAAAATAATACGCACTCGTTCACGGATATAGTGTAGACATGCGGCCGAGAGGAGCTTGATGAATTCAGTGTCGAGTTCGTTGTCGGTGTACCATGGACCTCCTGTAAGCTCGACGCTGGGTTCGAGGTGGGCGAGCATGTAAATCTTTCGAGTAGGAAACTGTTCCAAAATATACTCAGCAGCGGGTAAATTTTGGAGGCATGAGCACGTACGCGGACGGCCTTGATGGATTTTACGAGCTGCTTCTGAACGAGGGACTTGAGGCAGCGATCGATGACCGTCTGGTGCAGTTCCGTCTTCGCCTTGAGATGCTTCGTCCATATACCTTCGTCGAGGTCAGTACGGAATTTCGACAATAGGAGTCCAAAACACACCTTCGTTAGCAGCCGCCTTGATATGACCGAGGACCATCGCTTCTTCGCCGCTCATATCCTTCGTACTGCACCATTATCACTTAGCCAGCATACCCATGACAAGTACCCTCCATATACGCACACGTCCATCTCCCGTTTCGCAACAGCCCGGAACGACAGCTGGCCAGCTGAGTTCGACATGACCTTCAGCAGCCCCTGCACGCATCCTGTCAGCACCTCTCGATACTGAGTGCAGCAGTGGCAGGGCGCACCGTGCCGAGCAGGAAGTTGATCGCCTCAGTCCTGGATTTAACATCTTGAACGAGCTTTTCGGCGTCCTTCTGGGTGAGGATCTGTAGAGAGCGTTCAACTCGTGAGTGCGTGCGGTGAGCTAAAGGGAGTTCTCATGTCCGACCTTGTCACTGTTGGCGAGCGCAGACTGATGGATCTTCTGCTCGACGGCATTGAGCTTTCTTGCAGACATTTTGCCTTGCGTCTTGAGGCCTTGTGGCCTGCCCAAGTCGCCGGGAGAGCGCAGAGGTGAGGGTCGGAAACTGGGATGAAATCAGTGACTCTGAGCGGATCAGGTTAACGGGGAATTCGCATTTTGGGGATGCCGCGTCTGGCGAGCTGTCCAGCTGTCCAGCCGCGGCGTGTGAAAGGGCGTGGGAACACAAAACTCACCAACCTGTGATCTAGTCGTGTTAGCCACAAGTAGATAGATAGCCCCTGTCCTTCGTATTTGCCCTTTTCTCGTTATTCTGCTCCTTCCTATCCCTACGCCTTCGAGCGTACAGATCATATCTAATTAGAACTGCTACTGGCGCACCTGTTCACACTATGAGGTGATAGAGCTGCCGCAGCTCGCCGGATTGGATCTGGGAGCACAAGCACAAATCCATGTATTTCAAGCACATAATCCGGTAGTAATACAGGGCGAGCGAGGTGATACAAGAAGGCGAGCTTAGACGCAGCTTGTGATCAGTTGAAAGACGGTGCTGGGGGACGGAGGGCGCGTGATTCCAAGCTCTGGCAGGGCACAGGGATGAGTAACCGACGCGAGCCCAGACTGGGCTCAGCGCCTCCCGAACGTGCGTGTTTATTTGGTGCCAGTAACCGAGGTTGTGAGGGCGTGGTTTTCGGTGAGAGAGTTGCTCGCTGGCGCGTGCGTAGAGCATGACGAGAGCCCAGGACTGAGAGCTCGACGTAGTCTCAGACGCGGATGGCCCAACCTGCGAGTGAGATCGCTGTGGACGAAGGTCGACATGCGGGGGTGCCGACTTGCATCCGCCCAAGAAGCTGCAGTGTGTAATACACATGTGGCGAGCGCACTTGTACGCCGAGCTGGGGTGCGACCAGAGCATTTGGGAATACAGGACTTGGGGGCTGGGGTAGCTGTTCTTGACAGCGAGACGAGTCCTCAAGTTCTTGCGAGCTGTCGTAGTCGCCTTCGCGTTTGACGTCGATTTCTCGGATCTGAACTGAACAGCTGGACTGGAATGCGGGGCGGACGGCTGGACCCGTGGCTGAACGTCGAACGGGTGGCCGGACGGGTGGCTGGACCGCTGGACGACTGGACGACTGGACCGCCGGAAAATGCGGATTCCGCGTTATCCTCGAGCGGATGAGTCGCGTCTGCGTCACGTGTGCAGCGGCGGAAAGTCCATGCATATGATTTGCCGACGTTGTTTCCGCCCCTCGTCATCTCCTCTAGACCCATTCGTCATGGCAGACGAACGCTCTCCCCATCCCGCGGAAGAAAGACTCGCATCGTACTTCGACAAGAGCGCAGAGATCGTGCGAGGGTATGCTGGGCGGTGAGCAGAAATCGGTGCCGCCCACGGCTGCCTTTGCTAATTAAGGAGCTCATATATAGGTTTGAGGACAGTTATGAGCACGTCAAGCCGGCGATGGACGTATGGAACGAGAGCTATAGGAAGTATCCGGTTATAACGGTATGTGATCAACGGTTTCTCATCAGCAGTAGTTTATAATGCGTTACAGCTCTTCGTCACGCTCTTTGGATCCCTCAGCCTCTTGCCAGTGCTCTCATTTCTGTACGCATGCACTCTATCCCGCTAAACGTTTCTGCTAACAATGACGATAGGGGGATTACGGTGTTCACCATCGCTACTCTCGCTTTCGTAGCAGTCTGCTCTGTCGGTGCTGCCTCCATTGCTTCAGTCTTCTTATTCGGTATGCGCATACACCCACCCCTAACGCTCATAGCACTCACAACCAATCCGTCAGCCTTTGTGCTTCTCTCCCTTCTCTCCGGCTTGTTCCTCTTCTCTATCCTGGCGACGATATTCGGTGTGGTTGGCTACCTCACATTCCGGCTGGCCACTCTGATCCGCGCTGACGGCCGCGCCGGCGTGCTCGAATGGGCCGAAGAAACCAAAGGCCATATTGCACGCGGACGTCAGCTTCGCGCGAGAGAGGCTAGTCCAGCCAAAGAC
Organism: Coniophora puteana RWD-64-598 SS2; assembly: GCF_000271625.1. NCBI lineage: Eukaryota > Fungi > Basidiomycota > Agaricomycetes > Boletales > Coniophoraceae > Coniophora > Coniophora puteana. The sequence goes on from NW_006913060.1 coordinate 1,077,741, forward strand.
CAAAACCAAGCCGAAGACAGCGAGGGCTCGGAGATGTCTCACGTCGTCGTCAAGCACGACCCCGATGCCGACGAAAAGAGGATTGATTAGGGAGTGCTATGCCCTCCTATTCTGGTGCCTCCTCATTGTTCGCAGCCTGGGCTATGTTCTCTTCTATTGTCATTTTATCCTCGTTCTCGAATGTTAACGGACGCGGTGTACAGTATACTTGTACTCAATAACACTTCTGGCATTTAATGCATTCTCATTCCCGCATTGACACACTTCAGGTACAAAACTATATCGCCGAGTGCTTCTCAGTACCTTGCACATGCATCGAAAACGTTGTGGTCGTCAAAGTACGGGGTAATAATCCGGGGTACAATTCACTTATAACGCCGCGGTTTCCGTCTTGAATGACGCCGATGATGATCCGCCTTTGCCTTTTGGCTTCGACAGCGACGCATTAACCGAGGTAATGGCTCATGTTCGGGAACGACAACACATATAATATAAGCCGCGCCTTTTGTCGTGGAGGCATCACTCGACACCAACACCATGACAAGCACCGTAGCAGTTCTTGCATTCGCCGCTCTCGCTGCCGCTCAGGCAGCTAACTACGCTCAGGTATGCTCTAATGATTGCCCAGGTCATTCGAAGATGCTGACCCCTATTAATTGGTAGTGTGGTGGCCAAGGCTGGACCGGCGCCACTACCTGCAACAGCGGATGGACTTGCACCGCTCAGAGCGCTTATTACTCCCAGTGCATCCCCGGCGCTAGCTCCAGCTCCAGCTCCAGCTCCTCCGGTTCGGGCACACCCACCTCGACTGCTTCCTCTTCTGGACCTACGCCTACGCTCATCCCAGGCCTGAGCTTCATCCGCGCCGTCGTAAGCCTTTTCTTCTCCACTCTTTCCAACGACCCCTGAATACTCAATGACAATCACCTACGCATCTACAGGAAGACCCCAACTTCCACCAATACCTCCAGGGCGAGGTGGCCAACAACGCCTCCACCGCCGTGCTCGGTTCCCCCGACACCGCGGGCCTGTTCAACGTCTCAACCGACGGGCAGCTCATGTGGAACGCGCCCGCGGGCTCGAGCACGTGGCTCTACGCGCAGGTCGAGCCCCGCGCGAACTCGACCGTCATGAAGCTCGGGATGAGCTGGGGCACCGAGCCCGCGTCCGGCTCCGCGGCGGGCACGTTCATCTTTTCCGGGGACACGCTTGAGTGGAGTATTCCGACCATCGATCGGCCGCAGACGAACGTGAGTTCTTCCTTTTCCCTGGTTAAGCGCCTTTGAGGCTGATCCATGGTTTGGGCAGGCGTGGCTCGTGTGCCCCGACACCGACGGGAACAAGCTGCTGTATATCAACCTGGGCAACTATGACTACGAGACGCCACCTGGATGTGCGGATGAGACAATCCATGCGTACACCGGCCCTTACCCGAACTCATAAACGGTTTGGCTTGGGAGTGCATAAGCAACTTAGTTAGATAATGGGGCCATTGGGTCTCTAGGGTGTTGAATGTACAGTTGATAGGTTATATGGAAATTCTTCGGTTTAAGAATTGAGCGGCGTAAATCTACCTTAAGTCCCGGCAGCTCTACCAGAATACTTCGTCTCTAAGACGAGAGCCTATAGGATAAACCAGTCTCCTCTTTCTTCTTCTCACCACCCCAAGGACCCACCGAGAAGCCGTTCCACCTCAATAGCGTAAGGCTACGATCACCGTTATCAGAGCCAGACGGTTGTCTGCAGCACTCAGCACGATTTCGAAGTGCACCATGCGTACTGCCACTTCCATGTCCGACTAGTCCACATATCCTCGGGCCATTCTCGCCGCTGTTGGCGAAATCACGTTCAACTTCCGCGCATTGCCTCCGAGCAGACTTTGTCGCACCTTCAAGGGGAATATTTTCTTGAGTAAGAAACGCCTGTTCATGAGTGGCGAAGAGTCTACGTGGACTCTACACCCTCATTAGTACGTTTCTTCTACACACGGACTTTCTCTGAAGTGTTGAAGGGTACGAAGCTCATTTTGATTTTGCGTCGAATCTTTAGAAAGACTCTCCTACATAGAGGTTTCGGATGTTACCTACGTCAATACCGGTTCCTCGGTAGACAGCTTTTACCCGAGTCCGAAATCACAAGAAACGAAGGATGAAGGGGGCTCAGAAAGAGCATGTGTAGCCATCTGTCATACTTGGCATATGTCCTCCTAGCACAGAGAAGTGGAGCAAGATAACAAAGGGTAACAAATGGACTTGATTCGCAAGCGAGTCTCTAGCCTCGTTGGTTGATTGTTGCATGTCGAATTATCCACAGCGGGAATAGCCCGATAAGTTCTCGGGACTTATGGTGGAAATATTGAAGACGTATTTTAACTTTGTTTTGCAGGAAAAGCGAGACTTATTTGGTACTTAGCGGGGAGATATTTTCTGATCAAAATATCTTTGATAACCAAATTGGCCGTGTCAAGTGTAAATCGCCAAACTTTATTCAAAATGCGTCCCTGGTAAGTTCCAAAATAAGTCTCGCTGTCCTGGCAAATTTTTATTAAACTGCATCCACAAAATTTCCACAATAAATTCTGAGAACCTATTGGGCTACTCCCCCTGTGTATCCTCGATTATCCCGAGGACGCGCTGACCAGAGACTAGAGCTCGAGGTAACCGGAGGGAGAAACGACGGAGCGCTAGTGGATGCGCGCACGATGGGCATGTGCCACGCGTCACGCGGGAGACTGATTTTAGCCCGCGGGGATCTGCACCGTTGCCATCACTGAACAGACTTTCGACGACATTTTCGACTCGAACACACGACAGTCTCGACGTTATCTGCTTCTGCCATCCTTACATTTACCGCATGCTACAAGCGTTATCGCAGGTGAGTGAGCCTGAACCGCGGGTGGATGAGCATGAAGCCTCATGAAGCGCATTGCGCAGGTTCGGTGATCTGAGCAATGCAGTCGAGGAGATCAATGACTGACACTCGACAGATGGCAAGAAGAAGCTCCGTCTCTAGATCTCACCTCTGATTTGCCCAAAAATATGGCAACAGATGGCAACCGCTAGCATGGCAGTAAGCACTCGGTTGGGCTTCTTCGATGACCTCATTAACAGAAGACCGTCATCTTGTCCCAATGTTTGCAGTCCTATGTACAAGAGTCTTGTTGGAGACTTCAAGTTCCACCAAAAGAAAGACGCGAGCGACATCTGTTAGAACAAGAAGTTGCAACCCGTATCGTTTGCACCATGCACATGATGTTCTCCCATACAGAACAATCGTCGCATATTGCTGTGGAGCCCCACACGCATCATATTGTTGCGGTCGGTCGGCTAAACACCGACCTTCAGTCGCATTCCTTGTGCGACAATCTTTGACCATGTCGCTCGGTTGCACTTTAACACTTTTACCCAGCAAACGGTGCTTCGCTGTGCTTCCCGGGCGCTGCCAAGAGTTGAACTCGCTCCAACAACGCCTGCTTCGTCCGCGTGGTTTACTGCGGTCACTCTCATCCATGCTGGCACGTCTTTGACTTTACAGCTTACAAACCTCGCAAGTTCGCATAAGGCTCATATGTAGAGCTGGATCCTCGAACAGTATAAAAGGTCGACGGTTTCTTCCCTTAGCTGTTCAGCAGCACTCCTCTGCATCTTCCGGTGTCCACTTCTCTTGCACCTTCGCACTTGTATCATCATGCGTTTCACGCTCGCCACCGTCGTCGCCGCCCTCCCCTTCTTGGTTGAGGCTGCCCCCGCTCTCCAGTCTCGGGCTCCCTCCACCAAGGTCCCCATCCAGAAGCGCTCGACGCTCGCCCACGCTGATGGTTCTGTGAACTTCACGGCAGTCAAGGCTCACGTTGACTCGATCAAGGCGTATGTCTCTTATTTTGCTCATGTTAATCGTGTACAGTCCTGACATGCCCCGTCTAACAGTAAATACGAGCGCGGATTCGCTGCCTACGAGAAGAACACCGGGTCGGCTCACCCTCTTGCTTCCAAGAGCGCGTCCAAGCGTGCCACCGGCAACGATGCCTTGACGGATGACAACAGCGAGCTCTGGTACGGCAAGATCTCTGTCGGCACTCCCGCTGTCGACTACACCGGTATGTACCTTCTCTTTCACTGATATCATGCACACTGAGCTAAAAAAAACTCCTGTAGTCGACTTTGACACTGGCTCATCCGACCTCTTCCTCCCGGGCCCTGACTGTGACTCGTCCTGCTCTGGTCACACCGCCTACGACCCCTCCAAGTCGTCCAGCTCCTCTGACGTCGGCCAGACCTTCTCCCTGTCGTACGGTGACGGATCCACCGTCTCCGGCGAGCAGTACACCGACACTGTTGCCATCGCCGGTCTGACCGCCACCAAGCAGACCCTCGGTGCCGCCAAGCAGTACTCGACGGGCTTCCAGTCCTCGCAGTTCCCCGCTGACGGTCTCATGGGCATGGGCTACCAGGCCATCTCCTCCTACGGCGCCTCCCCCGTCTTCAACACCCTCGTCTCCGAGGGCCAGACCGACGCCGGCGTCTTCGGCTTCAAGCTGACCAAGGACGGCGCTGAGCTCACCGTCGGCGGCACCGACTCTGCCTCCGTCTCGGGCGACTTCACCTACGCTCCCGTCACCAAGCAGGGCTACTGGCAGTTCTCCGCCGACGGCCTCAAGAGCGGCAAGGGCTCGATCGCCAGCTTCGACGCGATCGCCGACACCGGCACCACCCTCATCGTCGGTCCCCCCGACGACGTCGACAAGTTCATGACGAGCATCGGCGGTACCGCCAGCTCGGACTCGTCGTCCCAGGGCCTCTACACATTCCCCTGCGACAGTCTCCCAGATATCTCGGTGACCATCGCCGGCACCGATTTCGCCATCTCGTCAGATACGCTTAACCTCGGCGCCGCGACGTCGGGCGGCTCGGACTGCATTGCTGGTATCCAGGGCGAGGACCTCGGCCAGGGTAAGCACCCTCGTCCATCTCCCTCTGCCCTACTTCAGCGATACTGATCTTCGATCTCTTTTTGTAGGCTTCTGGATCCTCGGCGACGTCTTCCTCTCGAACACCTACACCGCGTTCGACTTCGACAACAACCAGGTCGGCTTCGCCAAGCTCGCCTAAACGCGTTTTCTTTTTTCTCTGCAAAAGAAGAAGACCCTGTAAACGACTCAGCGGAGCTTCATCGGCCACCTGGTGTGTAATTAACGACGACAAGACCCTGTAACCTGCTCAGAGGAGCTTCTCGTTACTACCTGTTTATATATTTAACGTTGTATTTACGTGCTTCCTGTTACGTGTTGTGGCATGTCCCTTTTGGTCGATACCTGGTGTTGACTTTAACGAAGAGATGTTTTTGCTTTGGATTACTTACTACCTTGTGTGACGATAAGTTCATTTATCTTGCTAAGTTGGCTGGTTTAAATGGAGCGAGCGTCTCGATCGTAATTTCATCCATTCTTACAAGGCATGTTCTCAGACCAGCTCTTTCTTGATGAACTTGACGTACGCCAACACCAGCAGCATCCCCCCCGCTGTGGCTGCGAGGACTTGCGAGACACTGTCTTTAGTGTACAACGCGGGACACAGATTTTCATCCGACTTAGCCAGTTGTCTATCAAAGCTTTCGTGTGACTTGAACGTGCGGATGTTTCATACCAGAATATTCTGATCAAAGCAAGTCATCATTCTAAGAAGCCCTATAGCGAGACATTGCTCGTAGGTAGCACCGTAAAAAGTCTTGGGAGAATACTGTAGCTACACGACCTTAAGTTCGTCACGCATCACGCTTGGCTGGTCTTGCGAACTTAGGACAGTGTTTGTCACTCATCACAAGGGTTTTTGGACCTCAATATGTGACAAAAAAAGTAGAACGGCTATGGGTCTGTTATCTAAGTGTGTCATGCTTTCAAACATTTAACTGGTGTTTAGTAAACCTCTAATAGCTACGAAGAAACCCGAATGCGTCCACAATGACCATACTCATGCTGCGGGAGTAAAATATCGAGCCCTCCCTGAAGATACTAAGGTACATTGAGTTTAAGTCGTTTTAAGTTGGGTATTAAGGAGGCACAACGAGTGTACGGTTATGGCACCATGGTTAGAGTGCTGTAAAGACACTTACTGGGCAAATGAGAATCCAGTG